>NW_026614585.1:0-600000 GCF_030052815.1 Hevea brasiliensis
CTAAATTAAGTATAAATAAAATATGCTCAATAAAAACATTAAAAGCTTTAGATGAACAATCTTATTAAAGATTTCTGAAGAATTAGTCTGCAAAGACTATAGGCATAGAAAATCATAAATAATTAATTTATTTTATTCTAGTTTATTTCTCTTTATAATTGGCACCACTAAGCAAAATTGCTTAGCACGTTGCTTTTGTAACGCGTAGGTATTGGAGACACAGCTAGGGAGCCCAGCAGACCTATAACCGGGCGAGACATCAGATCTGCACAGGAGTCCAGAGTCATCTGCACTACACTGCATACATGGTAGGACTTAGGATCTTATATAATGACTATCAGTTATATTTTGACATTTTGCTCTGTAATATGTATATTATAAAACTTTAAGGTTTGTAATAATTTGTACATATTAACTTTATATAGAGAATGTTTGGATGTATTTATGTTATAATGGACTGTATTTTAAAACTATTTAAATATTGTAAAAAGCAATAGACTGTATTGAAATATTGACACTGTGAAATAGTTGAGATTTTGAGAATATTATATTGAACTATTTTTAACAGGTGAAAAAGGACTGTTTGTCCAAATTACAGACGGCACTTTGCCGGATTATGGTTAAAAATTTTGCAACACCAAATTTTATTACAAGATACAAATATAACCAACATAATATGAATTTTACATAAAGGCTTCTTAAACCAAATTGAGTATTCAGAAAATAAGATAATCACAGACTAGATGCTCCGGCATGCCGTGTAGCACGCCTTGCTCGGCTACACTGTAGACGGGTGAGGGGTGTTACAGGATTGAAGTGGACAAAGCAAATATCAAGATAATTGAGAAAATACTACCACCTTCATTAGTTAAAAGAGTGTGAAACTTTTTAGGAAATGTAGGATTTCACAAAAGATTTATCAAAGACTTCTCAAAAATAGCTAAGCCATTAACCAACCTATTAAATTAGGATGTTCCTTTTGACTTTGATGAAAGTTGCCTTAATTCATTTTGCAGGATAAAGGAAGCCCAAATTTTTGCACCAATAATGCAACCACCAGATTGGGAACTATCATTTGAGGTGATGTGCAATGTAAGTGACTATGCAGGAGGAGTAGTACTTGGACAAAGGAAGGACAGAAAAGTTTATCTTATCTACTTTGCAAGCAAGACACTTGATGATGCACAGGTCAACTATGCAACCACAGAAAAAGAACTCTTAGAAGTAGTGTTTGCAAAGGACAAGTTTAGATCCTATTTAGTTGGGTCTAAAGTCATTGTATACACAAACCATTCTGCTATCCGGTACCTCTTGAATAAGAAGGAAGCAAAACCAAGGTTAATCGGGTGGATTCTTCTTCTACAGGAATTCGATCTTAAAAACAAAGACAAAAAGGGGACCGAGAATGTGGTAGCTAACGACATCTCTAGACTCAAGTAGGAAGACATAGAGGACTCTATCAAAGACCTACCAATTGATGACTCCTTTCCAGATGAGCACTTGTTAGCAATCTCCCAAACCCCATGGTATGCTGATGTTGTTAACTATCTTATATACAGGGCTTTGCCACCCAATATGTCCTACTAATAAAAGAAGAAATTTTTATATGACATAAAGGACTACACCTGGGAAAAACCTTTGTTGTACAAGAGATGCAATGATGGGCTAATTAGAATATGCATACCAGAGGAGGAAATAGAAAGTGTGCTATAGCTTTTCCATTCATCACCCTATGGAGGATACTTCAGCACAACCAAAATAACAACAAAGATATTACAAGTAAGATTCTACTGGCCAAACTTATTTAAAGATGTAAGAAACTTTGTGCTGATATGCAATCATTACCAAAGAGTGGGAAACATTTCAAGAGGGAACGAGATGCCACTCCATGGTATACTTGAAGTTGAACTATTCGATGTTTGGGGCATAGACTTTATGGGTCCATTCCCATCCTTGTTTGGCAACAAGTACATCCTAGTTAGTGTAGATTATGTATCAAAATAGATAAAAGCAATAGCCTCACCAAAAAATGATGCGAGGGTAGTAATTAAGTTCCTTAAGAAATACATCATCACAAGATGTGGCATACCAAGGGCAATTATTAGTGACTGGAAAAGTCACTTCTGTAACAACCAATTTGAAATATTACTAAGGAAATGTGAAGTGACTCAGAAATTGGTAATACCATACCATCCTCAAACAAGTGGACAAGTGGAGATCTCAAATAGGGAATTGAAAAAGAACCATGAGAATATAGTAAATTACTTAAGAAAGGACTAGTATTTAAAGTTAGATGATGCACTATGGGCCTACCACACTGTTAGTAGTATGCCCTAAAGCATATCATCTAGTATGTATCTTGTACATATTTTATTAATAAAACGCAATTTCACTTTTCCATTTACATAATATATTTATGTGTAATAGAAAAGGTCCATTGATATTTTGTTAGAAATTCTACTCTTAAGTTGTTAAGAATATGAGTGATAGTATTTCTAGCACAAAGTATCATAAATTGGTTCACAATTGAGGATACTTCACAATAAGGACATGACTTATCCAGAAAGATTGTATTCATGTTTGTTCCCAAGTTATTTATATGAGATACAAATAAAATGGAATGGTGAGTCTCATACCATATAACAAACATGATAGGCACTTATACATGATAAGTAGGCCGAACCAGTGACATTTATGACAAGCACATGGAGTTTACTCTTGTCAATATATTATTATAAATCATATTAGTGCATATAATCTTTAGACCTGAGATAGCACATTTATCTTGTATATAGGTGGCTTGAGTTTGATACTGCTTTCATACTTGTACTGTGTATGGGTATATGGGCATGTGTTGGCTCCTACTAGTTATATATGGAGGTAGGTGTTGATCAAGATGGAATCTGTTACCCTAAGTAAATAGGGATAAAATCCTATGTTCATTTAATTGTTCTTAATGTTTCAAGTTCCTGGCCAGGACAGATAGATTTAATCAGAAAAGAGTTTCTGATGAGAAAATCTTTTAATCAATAACTGGAATTAAAAGAGAACATAATATTCATAGCAAATGGGGTTTGACATAAATCATGACTCCAGCTCGAATTGGGATTTTGTAACAGAGAGATTCTAGTGCATGGTAACATATGATTATAGGTTCATTTAAGGTATTCCTTACCACTAATTGGGTGGCTATGGCATGCTATGCTAGGTGTTAACCATGGTTTATGAGGTGCATAAAATGATTTAGAGAAATCATTTATGGTAAGAAAGAGTTTTGATGATATTAAGAGTTAATATCATAGCTCATTGCCAATTAGTGATAAGCCTAGTGAGTCACACACATACACAAGTAATCACCAAGTTAAATGCGATTTAATTAATTAATTAAAGAGTTTAATTGATTAATTAAATAGGTTTGGTTTGTAATTAGATTGCAAAGTCTCTAGCATGGCTTGAAACCAAATCTATGTTATTGGATGTATAGTATAAGTTAAATTTATATTTAAAGTGTTTAAATATGAATTTAATTATGAGAAATTAATTAATAGAGATTAATTAACTAATTTATATTTGATATAAATTGATTAGAAGAAGAGAAATAATTATTTTGGGTTGAGAACTCAAAATTAAGACACAATGGTATTTTGATCATTTCACAGGGTAACATGTGGCACCATGAGATGGTGACACATGACACTACACATAAGCTTGCCATTTGTCTTTTAATCATGTAAGATGATCAAAGTCAAGATTAAATCTAAGTTTGACACTTGGCATAATGTGATTGGGTCAATTAAACTAAGAGCCAATCAGAAGGTGACATGTGGCAAGGGTTTTAAGTGGTGACCTAGCTATATAATGTGTTGCTATGAAAGAGTAAAATTATAAGATGTTGTTCTTCATAGGTGGCACCACCCTTGGAGTGCTCTTCCTCTCTTCTTCTTCATCTCTCATCAATTCAAAGAGAATTGCCAACATTCTCTTGAATTAAAAATACTAGAAATCGTTTCTAGTGTCCTGTATGCATCTATAACATCTCTAAAGGCAAAACCTGATTTTCTAATTAATTGAAAAGGCTTGAGAAGCTGTTCAAGGGGCTGCCATTGGTGATCTTGGTGTGGACAAGCTAGAGAGACAACATCTGGTGTCTTAGGTGCATCCCGAAGGTGCCAAACACAACTGCAGTGCATCAAAAGGTTAGTTCACTTGTTCTTGATCTAATCTAGTGTTCTAAAGTATTAATCTATTAATTCTAAAATCTTAAATGAAAAATGTAGATCTAAAATATTTATTAAAAGTGTTTTAATATGTTGTTTATCAATGAAATCAAATAGATAAAAATGAATCTTGCATGATGCATGTGACCCTAGAAGAAAAATTTTTGAATTCAATGATCTAAACTTATATTTTTCATGCTTCCGCTCCTTCAATTGGTATCAGAGCCACTATATTTGTCATTTAGATTGTTGATTATATGATTTAATTGTTTGATTTGATCATGAGATGATTGGTTCATTGCTGGTTGCAAAGCAAAGGTGGAGGCATGTTTGATGAACTCCATGGTGCGCATGGTTGTGGCACCACTATGGTGCGCAAGGTATGATGGATATTGAATGTGCAATTGTTGTATGATCTAAGGTCCATTTTATGTCTAATTAAATTGTTTAATTAGAATTATAATCACACAATTAAATTTGTTTGAATGTGAATCAAATTTGAATTTTTAAATTTGTTTGATTGTAATTCAAATATGAATTTTTAAATTTGTTTGAATCATATTCAAATCTGGATTTTTAAATTGAATATGAGATATTCAATTTAATTTAAGTGTGTATGTTTTATTTAATTGTTAAATAGTGATATGCATGATGAATGATCATGGACAATAAAAGACCAATATAATTGGATTTATTTCTTTTATGTTTCTTTGGGTTGTAAATTAATTAATTTATTTTGGTGGCATATATTATAAAGGTTGTAATATTTTGGGTTGTAATTTCATTTATTTAGTTCTTGTAAATTTGCCTTGGTCTGCCAAGGATTACTATGTAATTGGATTGTAAGAAGATCAAGGAGGTCAAGAGCATTGGTGGGACCAGTGGGAGGAATTCAAGATCAAGTGTTGATTATGTACTCCTTCAGCAACTCTTGTAATATGAATGAATGAAATGTACCTAGGGATGCCCTGATTCAATTCTTGGTGGCTCAGAATTGAATCCCTTAGAAAGTCCATGATAATACCATATTTATTATCCATGAATGCATGAGATGTATGGGAATGTATGCAAGTATATGATATATGCATGCTAATTGGATAATGTGCAAATTGAGACCTTAATAGTAATTAGGACGACCACAAAATCTTCCAATCAAATGATTAAGTTGGAAATGGTATAATTAAAGTAATTATAACATGGGCCCTCAATTGGGGCAATTATTTTAAGAAATTTTAAATACTTGCATATGATGCAATTAATTTAAGAGATTTTCTTAAGAATAATTGTTAAGCATGAGATGTTGTAAATATGTAAATGGTTTGGTGCCCAATATTGGATGTACCTGAGGACATTAAAATTATTTGCATAATTACTAGCTCAATGGGATCAACTTAACTAATGCAAAATAAGTCAATAATGGATATACCTGAGATTTTGAGCATTAGGAGCTAGGTAAAGGATTGAACCTCACATGAGATGTGATGGGCAAGGAATTGCTCACTTATAGTTTATTATAATTCCAATAATGGATGTACCTGAGGATGATCAATAGGATTATAAGAATTCAATCACCCACTAGAAATCCATCCAACTAGGATTTCCATTTTCTACTTTGGAAGTGTAGGATTCGCTAAGTTAGTGGGAGGACCAATTTGATTAAAAAACCATAATCATTTTGGTTAATTACATGATATATTTACTAATTAATCTGGTTATTTTCTGCAGTTAATTTTTTAATAATAATGAGCACACCACAACCACCACCATCCAATATCCTTGCAAGCATACTTGATCGCAATAGGTTAACAGGATCTAATCTATCTAATTGGCTAAGAAATTTGAAACTTGTCCTGAACCTTGAACATATAGGATATGTTCTAGACTCAAATGGTCCTGATCCCTTACCTCCAGAGGCCACTCAAGAGGAACATGAAACTTTGGATAAGTGGAAGGAGCATGATATGAGAGTCAAGTGTTACATGATTGCTTCTATGAGTAATGAGTTACAGAAATAGCATGAGAACAAGCAGAGTGTGAGTGAGATCCTTCTCTCACCTACAAGAGTTGTATGGTGAGCACAGCAGGAATGCTAGGTATGAGATATCTAGACAGTTGTTCCGCATGAGGATGTCTGAGGGTTAGAATGTTGGGGATCATGTCCACAAGATAATTCGACTGATTGAGCAGTTAGAACATCTTGACTTTAACATGGATTTCCAACTGCAGACGAATTTGATCCTTCAGTCCCTTCCTGAGTCATTTGGGAATTTTGTGACAAATTTCCATATGACTAAGCAGGAATGCACCTTGGCTAGTTTACTCAACATGCTGGTTATTGCCCAAAAGAATATGCCGGGTAATAAAGGAAAAGAGGTAGCTTTGATTGCATCTTCTTATGCTGGAAAGTCCAACAAGAAGAAGGGCAATAAGAAAAAGAAACCTCATATTCCTAGTCCTTCCAAGAAAATAGCTAAATAGAAAGGGAAGACTAAAGCTGATGGAGGCAAAGGAAAGTATTTCCATTACCAGCAGGATGGGCACTAGAAAAGAAACTGCCCAGAGTATCTTGCTTATCTGAAGGACAAGAAGGATACACCTTCGGAAGGTATGTCCATATCTTGTTATTTAGATTCTGATGATACTCATAGTTCATCTACAGCTTGGGTTTTAGATACTGGTGCCAGTTCTCACATTTCTTATGATATGCAGGAACTAGGAAATAGTAGCAGCTTGCGTTCACGAGATGTTAGACTCCGGATTGGCGATGGCTCAACTATTGAAGCTTTCACCATAGGATCTAAATTTTTTAATGTCTGGACATGTTTTGTGTTTGGATAATATTTTATATGTACCTGATGCTTTTAAGAACATCATTTCTATATCTAGTTTGACTAGAAATGGCTATGAATTTCATTTCACAGATGATGTTTGCAATATTTATTTTGGAAATAAATATGTTGGTTTGGGTTATATGAATGATGGTCTTTATTATTTGGATAATAATGACAAACACAAATTGAATGTAAGTGATCTAAATGAATGCAATGCCATGGAGAAAATCAACTCAAGTTCAAAATATATTTGGCACTTAAGGTTAGGTCATGTTGCAGAAGATAGGATTGCAAAACTGGAGAAAATGGGGATTCTATCCTCATTGGGTTCTGAACCTACTCCAACCTGTGAATCCTGCCTTCAGGGCAAAATGACTAGATCACCCTTTGTTGGACAAGGGCTAAGAGCTAAAAATATTTTGGAGCTAATACATAGTGATGTATGTGGTCCATTTAAAGAAATGGCTAGAGGCGGTTTTCATTATTTTATTACCTTTACTGATGATAAATCAAGGTTTGGGTATTTGTATTTAATGAAATACAAACATGAATCCTTTGAAAGTTCAAAGAATTTAAATCTGAAGTAGAAAATCAAACAGAAAAAAGTATTAAAGCTCTTCGATCTGATCGTGGAGGTGAATACTTGAGTACTGAATTTAATGAATACTTGAGAGAGCATGGCATTATTTCCCAGCTGACTCCTCTAAGAACACCATAGCTGAATGGTGTATCTGAAAGGAGAAATCATACCCTATTGGATATGGTACGTAGTATGATAAGCTATACTGATATGCCAATCTCCTTTTGGGGATTTGTATTAGAATCAACTTTGTATATTCTGAATAGGATTCCATCAAAATTAGTATCTTCCATACCTTATGAGCATGGAAGAAAACCAAGTCTTAAGCATGTTAAGATATAGGGTTGTCCAACTTATATAAAAAATCTGAACACTAATAAATTGGAAACCATATTAGAAAAGGGTCGATTTGTTGGATATCCAAAAGATAGTTTTGGATATTATTTTATTTGCCTACATCACAAAAGGTTGTGGTAAGTAGAGATGCCACATTTCTTGGACAATAGTTTATTTAAGAAGGAGGCAAAGGAAGGCAAATAGAGTTAGAATTGGAGAATTCTGACCAACCAATAGATCAGATGGATATAGATCCATCTAGTCAACCTACACCTATTGATGAAACATCTACAGCTGTTCCTCGTAGATTAACCAGGGTATCTCACCCACCAGTGAGATATGGTTTCCTTCATGAAGAAGAACAAGAGTTGTCTACTCATGAAGAA
Organism: Hevea brasiliensis; assembly: GCF_030052815.1. Taxonomy (NCBI): domain Eukaryota; kingdom Viridiplantae; phylum Streptophyta; class Magnoliopsida; order Malpighiales; family Euphorbiaceae; genus Hevea; species Hevea brasiliensis. The sequence continues at coordinate 8,351 of NW_026614585.1, forward strand.
GTTGATTATGGAGATGATCCACTTACCTATGAAGAAGCTATATCAGATATAGACTCTTCAAAATGGATAGATGCTATGAAATTCGAGATTGATTCCATGGATAAGAATCAAGTTTGGGATCTTGTTGACCCACCTGAAGGTATTGTACCTATAGAGAATAAATGGGTTTTCAAGAAGAAAATTGGTTCTGACGGAAAGGTAGAGACTTATAAAGCAAGGCTAGTAACGAAAGAGTTTTGCCAAAGGCAAGGAATCGACTATGAGGAGACTTTCCCGCCTGTTGCCATGCTTAAATAAATTAGGATTCTATTAGCAATAGCTGCATACTATGATTATGAGATTTGGTACATGGATGTTAAAACAGCTTTTCTCAATGGATGCATTGAAGAAAACATTTTCATGGAATAACCTAGGGGTTTTGAATCCCAAGATGGTTCCAAAGTATGCAAGCTAAAGCGATCCATTTATGGGTTGAAATAAGCTTCGAGGAGTTGGAACATCTGTTTTGATAAAGCCATTAAGTCATTTGATTTTATCAAAAATGAGGATGAGCCATGTGTATATAAGAAGGTTAGTGACAGTGCTATCACTTTCCTTGTCTTATATGTGGATGACATTCTGTTGATAGGTAATGACACAGGTATGTTGACAACTGTAAAGGTTTGGTTGTCAAATACTTTCTCCATGAAAGACTTAGGGGAGGTAACCTATATTCTTGGGATTCACATCTATAGAGATAATGCGAAAAGAATAATTAGTTTATCTCAAAGTCTATACTTGGAAAAGGTGTTAAAGAGGTTTAACATGCTTGATTCCAAGAGAGCATTGTTACCAGTGAGACATGGTATCCACCTTTCTAAAGAGATGTCTCCAAAGACACTTGAAGAAAGAGATAAAATGGCCAGGATTCCATATGCTTCAGCTATTGGAAGTTTGATGTATGCAATGTTGTGTACTAGGCTAGATATCGCATAATGCTGTTTGTTTGACTAGCAGGTATCAATCCAATTCAGGTTTGGAACATTGGATAGCTGTCAAGAATATCCTTAAGTACTTGAGAAGAACTAAGGATTTATTCTTGATATATGGAGGTGGTGACTTGCAATTGGATGGTTATACTGATTCTGATTTCCAATCACATATCGATGATAGAAAGTCTACCTCTGGATATGTGTTCATTTGTAATGGAGGTGCAGTCAGTTGGAAGAGTTCCAAACAGAGTACGACTGCAGATTCCACTACCGAGGCTGAGTATATTGCTGCATCAGATGCTGCAAAGGAAGCTGTTTAGATAAAGAAGTTCGTGATAGAACTTGCAATAGTTCCTTCCATTAAGTCAGCAGTTCCACTTCACTGTGACAACAATGGAGCTATCATATAGGCTAAGGAACCCCGGTCTCACTAGAAATATAAACACATAGAAAGGTGCTACCACATTATCAGAGAAATAGTTGGGCGAGGCGATGTAGCCATGCAGAAAATGGCATCAGCTGAAAAATCCAGCTAATCCATTCACTAAGCCTATGTCATAAACTCAGCTAGACCGACATCTTGAGAAGATGGATCTAAAATATTATAATGAATGGCTCTAGTGCTAGTGGGAGATTGTTAGTAGTATGCCCCAGAGCATATCATTTAGTATGTATCTTGTACATGTTTTATTAATAAAAGACAATTTCACTTTTCCATTTACATAATATATTTATGTGTAATAGAAAAGGTCCATTTATATTTTGTTAGAAATTCTATTCTTAAGTTGTTAAGAATATGAGTAACAATATTTCTAGCACAAAGTATCATAAATTGGTTCACAATCGAGGATACTTCATGTCACACCCTACCCCTCAGTAAGATATAACATGATCCCGTAGTACATCTAATGAATTACCGTACTTCGCCTACCGGTAACCCATTAAATATACTACAAGGGATTTTAAAATAATTTTCTTACTTTTTGAAGGTGGCGAGCACGTTTGGTAGGAATTAAAAACTTTTACTTGAAGTTTAAAGACTAATTAAAATTTTTATACATTTTTATTGTTACGCAAATTTTGAAAAATTTTCGGCAGAGTATCGTCTAATTTTGGGAAAAATAGTTCTTCAAAACCTGAAACAAAAACACACTACCAATATTTTCTCAATCACAACTTCAATACAGATCAATTTCATCTCAATCCCATACAATATGCTCAACACAAAATCAACCGTAATTGGAACATCTCATTTCCGAAAAAGAAATAATTTATCATTCATAAAATACAAAAGAATTATTTACATTAATTACAAAACTTAGAAATAAATTTAAATATTATAATAATTTTCATTTTAATTATATACCCAAAATAATATTACAAGAGTTTTTGTACAACTACTCAAATAATTTACACACATATATTTACATGCATAATCAAGATTTAATATACAAGGGAATAAATAAATACCCGTACAAAAACCTCAGTGTAGTCCCAATAATCGGTAGCTCACTCTGTTGCCTTTTTCCTTGTTTCTATCTGCGACAGCAAAGAAAGCTATCGCTGAGTATAAAAATACTCAATGGTACACAATAAAATATAAAATGTACAATATAAAACATTTGTTATTAATTCAAAGTTCAAATATTTCACAATCACATGTCAATTTTCAAATCACATTTATTACAAATCACAATTTGAATATTTCACAATTTTCAAAGCTTAATTTAACACAATTTGATCAAAGAATTTAATAAACACAGTGTTGCCAATCACTAACACAACTTAGGCCATGACACAAAATTTCCGAACATGCTATGTGTACATCACGACAAGACAAATTCACCCCACTAATCGAAATCAATGAGGGAGGTGGCTAGCTACCTAATAAGTACTCATCCAAACTCACCTCAGACTGGCAAGCCAGAGAAGGAGGAAAGTGATCAAATATCAAACTCAACCCCACAAGTGCAGGAGGAACATAGTAAGGGATTGCTATGCCAAGTGTGAATCAAAAATAATTTCAAAATCATAATATTCAACATTTCATGCAAAACACAAATCAATTTCCAATTCAAATTTCCATTCATAAAATGGCGACACAGCATTTCTCGAAACTCATAATTAGTACAACTAATTCACAATGCATAACTAAATAAGTTTTCAATTAGAAAATGATAAATTAAAGTTTATTGTGCACAAACCTCTTTTGTCGACTCAACTTACTCAAACTTTCGTTTCTCCTTCGAATATCTCTTTCCAACTGAAACACAAAAATTTAAAGTGCTTCAGCAATCCATTCAATCCTTTTCTAATAACTAATTCCAATAATTTTACTTTTGCAATCTTATCCTACCCAATACGGTTCTTAAATTCGATCCTTTATATTTTTGTGTGTAGTGGCACTATTCATAGTACTATTCAAGTCAAAATGTTGACTTTTCTATACTTAATAGGTTTATTAGTTCTAATTGTACTCATATACCACATTTTGGGTGTCAATTTTGTTGGCATTGATTGCCAATTCAATTTCTAAGTCTCTTGAGAGAAATTATAATTTTTCAGTTTTGGTCCCATGTTTTCTACTGTTCAATTGGTCTAGTTACTGTGAGAATTTGGCTAAGTATCCTTCATCAAAGTTGTTCCTTATTATCTTAAATTTATTTGCCTTTTTGAATCACTCCATTTGTAGTTTTGTAACCCTAGTTATGGCCATTTGAACATGGCTGGCCAAACTTGGTGTTACCCAGAACTGGGCAAATTCTGGATTTTGGCAATTTTTGTGGGTTGACTGCAGGTGGTTTTTCAAATAGGTTATGGTCAAAATTTGGGTTTGTTTTCTTCATGAAATTTGTAGGGCTATGTCTTAACTTTCTATCGGTATAAAATTCAGGTCATTTGGACCTTCCTAGACCAAGTTATGGTCATTTATGTAACTACTGTTCATTTGGTCATTTTTGTACAGGTTAGTGTGCCCTAATCCAGATTTGGCCTAATTGTTTACTACGTTATGGTCATTTTCTGGGAATGATTCCTAAATGAAAAATGTGCCATTTTGTGTCTAGTTTCATTCCCAATTGGCCTCACACCAATTGGGTTGGTAAATTGTCAGTTTTTGTCCCTGAAAGGGACCTAGGTCAAGTTGCCTACAGATTGACCCTCACCAATCCGAATTTAAACTTGGTTCCAACAATTCATACCAACAATTCATACACACCACAAATAGTCACAATTGACCATTTCTCAACTCAAATAAGGTTAACTATATCAATTGACTAATTCTCAACTTTTTCTCCAATTTTTCACAAGCTCCGAACCCTAGTTACATACATTTCATCTCTAATGCAAATTTAAAGTGTATCTTCATAATCTATACACCTAATTCACCTCAAATAACCATTCAAAACCATCAAAATCATTCATATCAAACCCTAACCCTAGCTGGACAAATTTCATATTTGGTCCCTCAACAATAATTTTTGTTTGATTTTAAGTTAAGATCTAAGTTATTTACACCAAAATCATAAATATTAAACATAAAAATCTTCAATTCAAACCACTAACCTTAAACTTTGAAATTCAACTCTTCAATTTCTTCCTTTTCTTCTTTTCTTTCCTTCCTCTAAAGCTTTCTCAAGTTGATCGAACAAGTTTTTATGGATTATTTTGGGGTTAAAGTAGGGTTAAGTGGTTGGAAGCAAGCTTAGTTTCAAGCTTTCATGGAGTTTTCATGGTGGTGAGGAAGAGAGGAGGGCGGCACATTTGGGTAAGGGAAGAAGGAAATCTGATTTTCTTTTCTTTTTTATGTATTTTTAAGTCTTTAAAAATGTTTTTTACTTGGTCAATTTAGGTAGGAAAATTAAAATGAGTTTTGACATCATGATGATGTCATAGAGTGATGTAAGGTGATGTAATAAACCTTTTCCTTTTTCTTTTTCTTTTGCATTTATTTTTCATTAGTTCTTTAATTTAATTCTAGATTCCCAAAGATTCGTTTCTTCAATTTTATTGGACAGTTAGGTCAGGAGTCAGTTCTAGGGGTGAATTGACCAAATTGCCCCTCGCCGGTTCAATCCGGTTTGCAAGTTATTCGATATTTCTTCCGGATCCCTGACCTAATTATCTGACCTACTTAACAACTCTTTTTCGTGATTTTCTCTTTTCCACTATGTTCGTAATAGTCCTAAAGACCGCAGCGTCACATTTTACAGTTTGAAATTTGAGTTTAGACTGACCTCGTAGTCATTCCCGAGAAGGTCACCTATCGCTGTGACTCCCGGCTCATTTAACTTCTTGTGCTTTGTTTTTCTTCTTTATACTTAACTATTTGGCAATTACTAATTATTTGCATTCAGGGCTTATCTAGGTGTCTTAGATGTGATTCTAATTCTCTTAATTGACTGGACCGACACCGGTTACCTAAACAGTATAATTTACCAAGCTATGCAAATAAGGGTGTTATAATTCTCTCCCCCTTAAAATAAATTTCGTCCTCGAAATTGTATCCACTATCTGTTCTCAAATAGTCATACGTGTTGTTTTCTCATATTTTTCTCACATTTCTACGTAGCTTCATAGTCTAAATAATAGTCCATAGCACTTTAGCCAATACTATTTACTCATCGATTGCTCACCTAGTGTGCCAAGTTTCTTATGAGCTTCTGTCATAAGTTAGATTCAAATTCATTTCGATTTTAGAGGTACGCAAATCTGTGTGCTAGTGGATCCACTTTTTCTAGGACCTCATATGATCCTATGGGTGAGAACTTAGTTTTATTCTTTTCTTATTAAATCTCTTGATCATTTGATGCAACCTTCAGTTTAGTTTGGAATATTGTTGTTTTAGTAATTATTTTCCTTTGTAGTCTCTTTTTTTTTAAATTTTTTTTTAAATGACCTTGTTGGTCATATATGAACTGCTTATCTCTTTATTGGCCATAGATCCATAACCATTATCTTACCATCTCCATTTATGACCAAGGCCTATGTGCCATTTTGCACTATCTTGTTTGCTTTTGTTTAACTTATTTCTTTCTTTATAACATAGTTTAGGATATCGTTACGCGTCTTAAGTAGGTTGTTTGCCCTACTGGCAATTCCTCATCTATTGTTTTTCTCATTTCTTACTGTTCTATTTATTTCTTCTTCTTTTTTTTTTCATTCCACAACTTAACTTTAATCATTTTATTCCTCAATCTTATCTTCTTCCTTAGCTTGACTGTCGAGTCATGATTTAGCACCTCTTATCATCCTTAACAAATCCGCTATACTTCAATATTACTTTGATTTGGTTCTCTGACCATTCTAGTCAATACTTTAACTAATATTATAACGTTCATTTATTATATTTGAACCAACTATTCTAATTTTTACTTCTATATTTTCTTTTATCTATCGATATCCTATAGCCTATTTTCCACTGGTTAGCAATCACTACCATTTTTTTTTATTGAACCATAAACAATTCTTTAACCTTAAGAAAGGAGTCTACTGGACTGTCCTTTTTCCCATGCTATTCAAAGTTTCGCATTAATCCTAATCTAATCCTTATGATCCGCACAATAAAATTGTGCTCTTCCTAAAGAATACCTGACCAACTAGTTCCTATCAAATTACTGTTATCAGTAGAACATCATTTCTTAACAGTTTTATAAGTTATAATTATCATCCATAGCATCCTGTCTCTTCCAGGGGAACAAAATCATATTTTGTGTCTTACTGCTACACAAATAGAATACTGTTCCTTACTAAACTTTGAGCAAAAGATCCATTGTAATACCAGAATAACTATAAACCCCATATCGGAGACTGGATGACTTAGCCCTATAGGTGTTATTTTTAAATTTTGACCATACTAAAATCTCTAGTCCCATAATAATTCCTGATGTACTGTAATTCATGCTAGGGTAACCAGGTCGTTAACTCTCATTATCTTGCAACCATGATCTTTTGATATTCTAATTATAGAGTTTTAAATCCCAAATTAGGATTTTCAAACTCAATTCTAGTAATAAAACTCTATTCTGGTATATTTGTACCAGAGCGAAAGTTATTTATAACTATTCTTATCCTTGTGTACTATTGGGTAGTACGTAGCTCTACACAATAAATCCCAAGTCAGTACTGTAATCTGCAGCTTATAGCACAAACATCAAGAATATTGCATAGTTACTACAATACATCCCAATAGATCAAACTTTCCTACATTTTATTCTTTTCGAATTCACTAATATCCAAAACTTATTCTAATTACCGTATCCATTGATAATTACTAGCAGCAACATATTTGCCGACGGGTTCTTGAATGCTTCCACCCTAAAGATCCGCCACTGTCACATCTATAAATTCGGGGTTCCTCAAATTCTTTTCTTTTCCTTAATTGCCTATTCGAGTTCTGACCCATAGATTTCTCACTCTTTTCTATTTCATACTGCCCTTGTGGGGGTTGAGTCTGTACTTGAGCTTGAGCTTGGGTTTGAGCTTGAGCTTGGGTTTGAGCTTGGGCTGACAAACTATCAGCCATTTGTTGGAAGAAGGTGGCCATTTGCTGTGCCACTTGTGCGGTGATTTGTACTGGTGGAATTGGTACAATCGAGCCTTTGACACTCCGAGGAGCTGAGGCCTCTTCTTGTGCCTCAATTGTATCTGATTGTTCTACTGGTTTATTCCCCTCTTCCATTTCTATTCAGAAAAATTTTTTTTCTCGAGACAACCTACACAAGGAGATTTCTATCCATTAATTCATATTTATGATGCAATTGTACTATATATGTCAAATATTTGAGCAGTTGTATGTACTGACAAAATATTTCAAATTCACAGTTTAAATTTTAGTTTAAAACCTTTGCTCTGATACCACTAAACATGTCACACCCTACCCCTCAGTAAGATGTAACATGATCCCGTAGTACATCTAATAAATTACTGTACTTCGCCTACCGGTAACCCATTAAATATACTACAAGGGATTTTAAAATAATTTTCTTACTTTTTGAAGGTGGCGAGCACTTTTGGTAGGAATTAAAAACTTTTACTTAAAGTTTAAAGACTAATTAAAATTTTTGTGCATTTTTGTTGTTACGCAAATTTTGGAAAATTTTTGACAGAGTGCCATCTAATTTTGGGAAAAACAGTTCTTCAAAACCTGAAAAGAAACAAACTACCAATATTTTCTCAATCACAACTTCAATACAGATCAATTTCATCTTAATCCCATACAATATGCTCAACACAAAATCAACCGCAATTGGAACATCTCATTTCTGAAAAGGAAATAATTTATCATTCATAAAATACAAAAGAATTATTTACATTAATTACAAAATTTAGAAATAAATTTAAATATTACAATAATTTGCATTTTAATTACATATCCAAAATAATATTACAAGAGTTTTTGTACAACTGCTCAAATAATTTACACACATATATTTACATGTATAATCAAGATCTAATATACAAGGGTATAACTAAATACCCGTACAAAAATCTCAGTGTAGTGCCAACAATCGACAACTCACTCTGCTACCTTTTTCCTTGTCTCTATCTGCGACAGCAAAGAAAGCTATCACTGCGGATAAAAATACTCAGTAGTGCACAATAAAATATAAAATGCATAATATAAAATATTTGTTATTAATTCATAGTTCAAATATTTCACAATCACATTTCAATTTTCAAATCACATTTATCACAAATCACAATTTGAATATTTCACAATTTTCAAAGCTTAATTTAATACAATTTGATCAAACAATTTAATAAACTCAGTGTTGCAAATCACTAATACAACTTAGGCCATTACACAAAATTTTCGAACATGTCGTGTGTATATCATGACAAGGCAAACTCACCCCACTAATCGAAATCAATGAGGGAGGTGGCTAGCTAGCTAATGAGTACTCATCCAAACTCACCTCAGACTGGCAAGCCAGAGAGGGAGGAAAGTGATCAAATATCAAACTCAACCCCACAAGTGGAGGAGGAACATAGTAAGGGACTGCCATGCCAAGTGTGAATAAAAAACAATTTCAAAATCATATTATTCAACATTTCATGCAAAACACAAATCAATTTCCAATTCAAATTTCCATTCATAAAATGGGAACACAGCATATCTCGAAACTCATAATTAGTACAACTAATTCACAATGCATAGCTAAATAAGTTTTCAATTAGAAAATGACAAATTAAAGTTTATTGTGCACAAATCTCTTTTGTTGACTCAACTTACTCAAACTTTTGTTTCTCCTTCGAAGATCCCTTTCCAACTGAAACACAAAAATTTAAAGTGCTTCAGCAATCCATTCAATCCTTTTCTAATAACTAATTCCAATAATTTTACTTTTGCAGTCTTATCCTATCCAATACGGTTCTTAAATTCGATCATTTATATTTTTATGTGTAGTGGTACTATTCAAGTCAAAATGTTGACTTTTCTATACTTAATAGGTTTATTAGTTCTAATTGTACTCATATGCCACATTTTGGGTGTCAATTTTGTTGGCATTGATTGCCAATTCAATTTCTAAGTCCCCTAAGAGAAATTACAATTTTTTAGTTTTGGTCCCCTGTTTTCTACTGTTCCATTGGTCTAGTTACTGTGAGAATTTGGCTAAGTGTCCTTCATCAAAGTTATTCCTTATTGTCTTAAATTTATTTTCCTTTTTGAATCACTCCATTTGGAGTTTTTTAGCCGAAGTTATGGCCATTTGAACATGGCTAGCCAGACTTGGTGTTACCCAGAATTCTGGGCAAATTCTGGATTTTAGCAATTTTTGTGGGTTGACTGTAGGTGGTTTTTCAAATAGGTTATGGTCAAAATTTGGGTTTGTTTTCTCATGAAAGTTGTAGAGCTATGTCTCAGCTTTCTATCGGTATAAAATTCAGGTCATTTGGACCTTCCTAGACCAAGTTATGGTCATTTAGGTAACTACTGTTCATTTGATCATTTTTGTACAGGTCAGTGTGCCCTAATCCGGATTTGGCCTAATTGTTCACTAAGTTATGGTCATTTTTTGGGCATGATTCCTAAATGAAAAATGTGCCATTTTGTGTCTAGTTTCTTTTCCAATTAGCCTCACCCAATTGGGTTAGTAAAGTTTTAGTTTTGGTCCCTGAACCTAGGTTAAGCTGCCTACAGATTGACCCTCACCAATCCGAATTGGAACTTGGTTCCAACAATTCATACACACCACAAATGGTTACAATTGACCATTTCTCAACTCAAATAAGGTTAACTATATTAATTGACTAATTCTCAACTTTTTCTCCAATTTTTCACAAGCTCAAAACCCTAGTTACATACATTTCATCTCTAATACAAACTTAAAGTGTATCTTCATGATCTATACACCTAATTCACCTCAAATAACCATTCAAAACCATCAAACTCATTCATATCAAACCCTAACCCTAGCTGGACGAATTTTATATTTGGTCCCTCAACAATTGTTTTTGTTTGATTTAAGTTAAGATCTAAGTTATTTACACTAAAAACATAAATATTAAACATAAATCTTCAATTCAAACCACTAACCTTAAACTTTGAAATTCAACTCTTCAATTTCTTCCTTTTCTTCTTTTTTTTTCCTTCCTCTAAAGCTTTCTCAAGTTGATCTAACAAGTTTTTATGGATTATTTTGTGGTCAAAGTAGGGTTAAGTGGTTGGAAGCAAGCTTAGTTTTAAGCTTTCATGGAGTTTTGATGCTGGTGAGGAAGAGAGGAGGGCGGCACATTTGGGTGGGGGAAGAAGGAAATATGATTTTCTTTTCTTTTATATGTATTTTTAAGTCTTTAAAAATGTTTTTGACTTGGTCAATTTAAGTAGGAAAATTAAAATGAGTTTTGACATCATGATGATGTCATAAGGGTAATGTAGGGTGATGTAATAAACTTTTTCCTTTTTCTTTTTCTTTTGTATTTATTTTTCTATTAGTTCTTTAATTTAATTCACAATTCCCAGAGATTCGTTTCTTTGATTTTATTGGACAGTTAGGTCAGGAGTCAGCTCTAAGGGTAAATTGACCAAATCGCCCCTCGCCAGTTCAATCCTATTTGCAAGTTATTCGATATTTTCTTCCGGATCTCTGACCTAATTATTTGACCTGCTTAACAACTCTTTTTCATGATTTTCTCTTTTTCACTATGTTCGTAATAGTTTTAAGGACCGCAGCGTCACATTTTACGGTTTGAAATTTGAGTTTAGACTGACCTCGCAGTCATTCTCGAGAAGGTCACCCATCGCTGTGACTCCCGACTCATTTAACTTCTTGTGCTTTGTTTTTCTTCTTTATACTTAACTATTTGGCAATTACTAATTATATGAGTTCAGGGCTTATCTAGGTGTCTTACATGTGATTCTAATTCTCTTAATTGTCCGAACCGACACCGGTCACCGGAACAGTATAATTTACTAAGCTATGCAAATAGGGGTGTTACACTTCACATAGGACATGACTTATCCAGAAAGATTGTATTCATATTTGTTCCCAATGTATTTATATGAGATATAAATAAGATGGAATGGTGAGTCTCATGCCATATAACAAACATGATAGGCGCTTATATACGATAAGTAGGCCGAACCAGTGACATTTATGACAAGCACATGGAGTTTACTCTTGTCAATGTATTGTTATAAATCATATTAGTGCATATAATCTTTAGACCTAAGATAGCATAGTTATCTTGTATATAGGTGGTTTGAGTTTGATACTGCTTTCATACTTGTACTGTGTATGGGTATATGGGCATGTGTTGGCTCCTACTAGTTATATATGGAGGTAGGTGTTGATCAAGATGGAATCTGTTACCCTAAGTAAATAGGGATAAAATCCTATGTTCATTTAATTGTTCTTGATGTTTCAAGTTCCTGGCCAGGACAGATAGATTTAATCAGAAAAGAGTTTTGATGAGAAAATCTTTTAATCAAGAACTAGAATTAAAAGAGAACATAATATTCATAGCAAATGGGGTTTGACATAAACCATGACTCCAGCTCGAATTGGGATTTTGTAACAGAGAGATTCTAGTGCATGATAACATATGATTATAGGTTCATTTTAGGTATTCCTTATTACTAATTGGGTGGCCATGGCATGCTATGCTAGGTGTTAACCATGGTCTATGAGGTGCATAAAATGATTTAGAGAAATCATTTATGGTAAGAAAGAGTTCTGATGATATTAAGAGTTAATATCATATCTCATTGCCAATTAGTGATGAGCCTAGTGAGTCACACATATATACAAGTAATCACCAAGTTAAATGTGATTTAATTAATTAATTAAAGAGTTTAATTGATTAATTAAATAGGTTTGGTTTGCAATTAGATTGCAAAGTCCCTAGCATGGCTTGAAACTAAATCTAGGTTATTGGATGTATAGTATAAGTTAAATTTATATTTAAAGTGTTTAAATATGAATTTAATTATGAGAAATTAATTAATAGAGATTAATTTATATTTGATATAAATTGATTAGAAGAAGAGAAATAATTATTTTGGGTTGAGAACTCAAAATTAAGACACAAGGTTATTTTGGTCATTTCACAGGATGACATGTGGTACCATGAGATGGTGACACATAGCACTACACATAAACTTGCCATTTGTCTTTAATCATGTAAGATGATCAAAGTCAAGATTAAATCTAAGTTTGACACTTGGCACAATGTGATTGGGTCAATTAAACTAAGAGCCAATCAGAAGGTCACATGTGGCAAGGGTTTTAAGTGGTGACCTAGCTATATAATGTATTGTTATGAAAGAGTAAAATTATAAGCTGTTGTTCTTCATAGGTGCCGCCATCCTTGGAGTGCTCTTCCTCTCTTCTTCTTCATCTCTCATCAATTCAAAGAGAATTGCCAATATTCTCTTGAATTAAAAATAATAGAAATCGTTTCTAGTGTTCTGTATGCATTTATAACATCTCTAAATGAAAAACCTGATTTTCTAATTAATTGGAAAGGCTTGAGAAGCTGTTCAAGGGGCTGCCATTGGTGATCTTGGTGTGGAAAAGCTAGAGGGACAATATCTGGTGTCCTAGGTGCATCCCGAAGGTGCCAAACACAACTGTAGTGCATTAAAAGGTTAGTGCACTTGTTCTTGATGTAATCTAGGGTTCTAAAGAATTAATCTGTTAATTCTAAAATCTTAAATGGCAAATGTAGATCCAAAATATATATTAAAAGTGTTTTAATATGTTGTTTATCATTGAAATCAAATAGATAAAAATGAATCTTGCATGATGCATGTGACCCTAGAAGAAAAATTTTTGAATTCAATGATCTAAACTTATGTTTTTCATGCTTCTGCTCCTTCAAACACAGCCTTCAAAACTCCTATTGGAATCACCCCCTTTCACCTAGTATATGGGAAATCATGCCACCTCCTTGTTGAACTTGAACATAAAGCCTATTGGGCAATTCAAACCCTCAATTTTGATTTGAAATCTGCTAGAGAGAAGAGGCTTCTATAGCTCAATGAATTAGATGAGATTAGGCATGATGCCTATGAAAATTAAAAGATCATTAAGGAGAGGATTAAAAGCTGGCATGACAAGCACATAACAAGAAGAGAAATTAAGGAAGGAGATCTTATCTTGCTTTTTAACTCTAGACTGAAGCTATTCCTAGGAAAGCTAAGGTTTAGGTGGTCTGGCCCCTTCAAGGTTATACAAGTCTTCCCACATGTAGCAGTAGAAGTATAGAGTGAGACCTTGGAAACTTTCAAGATCAATGGGCACAGGTTAAAGCCATATTTCTAGGAAAAGCCAATAGAAAAAGGAGCCACACACTCCTTGAGCAACCCATCAAGACAACCATAAGCTAAGAGGAATAGTCAAGCTAAAGACTATAAACAAGTGCTCCTTAGGAGGCAGCCCAAGTCTTTAAATTTCTTTAAGTTAACTTTATCTTTTTTTCATTTTATCTTCATTTCTTTTAAGTTTTATAGGAACCCTAAACCCTAATTTTGGACATGAAGGTAGAAACAAGGAGCGACAAGAAAAGAAAGAATGGAACCAATAAGTTAAAACCACACAAGAGAGAAAATTAAAAAAATCAGGGAAGTACTTCTATTGCTAACCTCTATTATGCATCTCAGTCATATATTAGAAAAATGATAGCATCTAAACATGGAAAGATAAGAAAAGAAAACACTTAAAATAACTAAAAAATTCTAGACCAAAAAGTTACACGTGGTATCCCATGCAAAACCACATGGCCCATGTAACCTACTGGACCCATGAATACACTCTAGAAAATTATACGGGGTGACCCGTATAATGACACATGACCCATGTAACTAAGATGGGAGAAAAAGAAATGGGATTTTGAAGAATAGAAACTTACACGAGGTATCCCATGCACTTGTACACAGACCCATGTAAGTGGAATAGGCTAAAATGAGAATGAGAAAGAGAAAAACAAGGTAGAAAGTTACATGGGTCTTGCCCCATGTAGTCATACATGAACCGTGTAACATGCTAAAGTTAAAAAAAAAAAAAAAAAAAAAAAGGTTACATGAGGTGACCCGTGTAAGTGACACACGGCCCCATATAATTCTTCACAGATCTGATACTGAAGAGGCATAAAAAAATTTTGAAAAGATGTGCCCATCCCTTTAAGTACCTTTTAAATGTTGCAAACCCATTCCTATTCTATAAAATCCTTTCTTCTTCAAGAACCCCTCACAGACCCTTTTCTTCTCTTAATTTTCTCTCATAAACTCTAACCTTTTCTTGATTTTCTCTTAATGGCACCTACCAAAAGATCCACAAGAAGAATAGGTTCTTCCTTAAGGGCAGGAATGATTCACAATCACCACCCTAGAGGCCAAGAACCAGGCAAACAAGGCAAGAAGAGTCACAACCCAATCCCAACCACAACCCTAACTATAAGCTGACTTTGCAATAAGAATGTCGAACATAGAGATATCCGTGCCAGGCTAAACAACAGGAAGATCATATCCACCAAATATATGGATACAGAGTTGCTACAATAACTAAGACTCAAGGAAGAAGTGGATAGGCTTCTAAATAACATTGGGTGGATTATATTTGCCTAATTGCAATACCCAACATATAAGGACACAACCTTGGAATTCTTAGGTAGTTTCAAAGCCACCCTTTGGGTAACAAATAGATGCGACAAGGGTAGAATTAAATTCAAGCTATTAGGCATTGATCGAGTGATAAACATGGATAAATTCACTACTGTATTTGGATGCGACAATGAGGAACTCCAGGAGATCTCTCAAAATAAGATAGTATATGACAGCATTGAATTTTAGAGGATAATAGCATCGAACATAGGATATATAAATCAAGCAGGTTAAAATCATCAACATTGACTAGCCTTGCACTGAGGTATCCGCACAAGCTTGTAGCCCACACCATCATGGGCCGCGGTGATCACCTTGGTGTGGTCAACACCAATGAGTTGTTCTTTCTATGGTGCATGATAAACGGAAGGAGATGCAGCACTAGATACTTCCTATGCTAGCACCTAAGAAGGACGTCTCACAAAGCCACTTAGCACATAGTATTGGGAGGCGTCATCACAGCACTTGCTCTACATTTCAAATTTGTACTAGTGCATGTCAGGCTGTGCCCCATCTCAGGCACCACCAGGATAGAGCAGACCATCTACATATCCATGGGACTATGCAGAAGAGTTAAAGATACATGCCTATTACTTGATACAGAGGGGAATGTCATCCCCAAGAGGGCACCAGCAATAGCAGAATAAGGGGAGTCCTTCAGAGCATAGGAGCAGAGATAGCAAAAGTAACAAGAAGAGTTGGGCCCTCTCCTTCAAGGATCACCAAACAGAGTCCCTCCATACACACCACCACCTACAGATACTGTGCTAGCATATCTACAAAAGGTGGAGATGACTATCAATAATAGGATGAGGACCCTAGAGACCACTATTACAGAGAGGATCAGAGCAGTAGAGGATAGTCTCCAAGAGGCCCAGAATAAGTTGGACATGATCCTTGAGAGGCAGGATGAAGAGGCACCTTCCTCACCATCAGAAACTTTCTAGGCATAAGGCAGTAGACTAAGACATATTTTGATGTATTATACATGCATAGGCCTTAGTCTTAGCCACTACCTAGCTAGATAGGTTTATTTTGTACAAACCATACTTCTTATGTTCATATTATCTTGCCTTAATACATTCTATGCTTTTCTATCATGTTATGTCCATTGTTTATCTTTAATTAGTTTTTGCATGTTATGTTGCCATTGCGGACAATGCCATATTCGAGTTTAGGGGTGCATTCATGCATTGCATTTCATCTTTACCATTATATTGTCTTATTATATCTGTATCATACTTGTGTAATTTTCAAAATTTTGAAAAATTTTGAAAATTTTGAACTTTTTTGAGTTTTTATCTTAGAATTATAATTAAAAATCATAATAACCTAATATTTAATCACTCTCGAAAAGAGGAATGGATATAACTAGATAGGCTAAAAGACTTCAATATAGCACTTGTGAAAAATTTTATTACCTAGAGTGGAGCCAAACTAATTACTTTATAGCCATTAGTTTATCACATTGAACTTGTAAAATTAAGAGAAAGTTTTTGAAATATTAACAAACCTAAATATGCGTCACCAACCCTAGAACATGCCTCTTAGACCTATTGAGGTGAAATCCAAGCATATGCTTGATAAAGAGATGATTAAGGCATTCTTTGATTATAAACCCATCATAGCCTTGACCACCCAACACCAAATTTTACTCCTTATAGCCAATTTGAGCATACATCTATTTCCTTGCATAATTTTTGGTAACCTACAATTCTACCCTAGCCCTTACCCTAAATGCTTATCCTGCCCTATGAGGAAACTAAAATGCATAGGTGAAAAGTATGCTAGGAGTGTAAAAAAGAGAAAAAATAAGGAGAGAGGGTGCAAAATTCATAGAAAAGTGCAAGTGTGTAATACAGTGAGGAATTACCCTTCAAACCCATTAAAAACAATGAGTTTGGGGGTAAGCAAAAAGGGACACATGTATGAAATTGAAGAAAAACAAGCAAAGAAGTCCCAAAGTGAGTAATAGGGAAGCACCCTTGGTACTGAAAACCAAATGCTCCTCCTTTCCATACAAATACATAAAAGTAAACCTAGTGTATTTGGAACCTCTACATAATAGCAATCCTCATATTTGCATTTCCTAAAACCTTTCATTGACAGCTAAATTACTACCCTCTAGCCCCATTACAACTCTTGTAAAGACCTTTTGATCTTTTGAAAGATGTATGCAACATTAGTGGAGATAGGGAATTGAGGTATGCCTTTGAGGTTAAAGATATACCATCTCATTTCATCCATAATAAAGGCAATTTGAGGTAAGTAAGTATTTCTCAAATTCATCTTAGTAAAACAAGTTATTTTGATTTATTAATGCCCATGCTAGTGGGATGATTAGTTGAAACTTCATGACGCGGATGAAATTCCAACAGGCAATTATTGATGTCCCTATGCCCTGACAGTAGGGAAATTAGTATAAAGGCTTAAGGGAGTTCAATTATATGCAAGTTAAGTTTTCGATTATATTTCTAAGAAAAATAAAGTACCCTAATGAGTTTTCAAAGTTTTATTTTGCTTAGGGATAAGCAAAAGTTTAAGTTTTGGGGTATTTGATACACTTGTAACATATAGATATTTTAGGGCACTATTGCATTGCATTTCATAGCATTTAGGTAGTTAATTGCATGCATTTTACTTAGTTTTATTAATTTTTGTTACTTTGGTTAATCTTTACTTAATTTCATGTTTTCTGCATCTTTTTAGGTGTTTTAAAGGAAGTCCA
The DNA here is from genome assembly GCF_030052815.1 of Hevea brasiliensis. Classification (NCBI taxonomy): domain Eukaryota; kingdom Viridiplantae; phylum Streptophyta; class Magnoliopsida; order Malpighiales; family Euphorbiaceae; genus Hevea; species Hevea brasiliensis. The sequence goes on from NW_026614585.1 coordinate 26,154, forward strand.
AGGCATGGGAGTTGGTTAGATAAGTTTGGAAAGCAAGAAAAGAAAGAAAAGCTACTATACAACATTACACGAGTCGTGTAAGCATGGAGCCTGACCCGTGTAGCCTTTTAGCCAAAGAGAACTAAAGAAAACATGAAGAAACCACAGTACATGGGTCGTGTAACTCACCCCATGTACCTCAAATGCCCTCGTGCAAGTCTCTAGAAACCAAAATGTGAAAAGCTAAAGAGAGGTGATAATACACAGGCTGTGTACTATAACCCATGTAAACTTCAACATCCTAGTGTAACTTGCTGCCTCCATTTGAACAAAGACCAATTTTATCCAAAAACTTACAAAGCCTAAGGCTGTGTAGCACCATATGGGCCATGTACTTTGTAGCAAGTAAACTTTTGTTTCGACTCTAATTCCTTTCCACTCCCTTTAAACAGACTTCTAAGGCTCTTAGGACTCTAAAACATGACTCTGAAGCACCTAATATAAATACCAGAAGACCGAAATAAACTGGGGGACCTTTTTCCAAGAAATCTTTTAAGTTAGAATTAGCTTTAGTTGCCAACCCTAGCTTTTCCAAGCTATTTGAAGAGAAGTTGCATAAGCATCAAGGAGAAGGGCTCTCAGCTGAAGTTAAGTTTAAGGCTGCAGAATCTTTATTTTGTTTTATTTCTTCAAATCACTTTGTGCTCTTTTATTTCAATTATAGTATATTTATTAAACTCCATGAGTGAGTAGTTTGTTTAATTCTAGAATTAGGAGAGTAGCGCTCTTACTTTCTATTACGGATACATACTGAGTTTATCTAATGGATTTGAGTTTTGTTCTTTGATTTAATCTTCTGTGTTCTTAATGCATGCTATGTGTTGGTACCCACTTAGTATTGATTCTAAATATTAATTGAAGAACTGAAAGGTGAAGATTGATATTAGACATTAAAATTTTGAACCTAGGAAATCTAACCTAGAGATAAACTGACATCATCGGTGGAGTCTCATAATTAATCAAAGAGTTTAAAGGATTTTAATTAAGATTGATTGCCATGAAAGTAGGGTTCAAGTTAATTAAAATACACCTTTGGTGCCTTAAAAGAGGACCTAGGATATCTTAGGATTAATTTCCATCAAAGTGATAATTCTCAATCTATTAAATAAGTGAAGTTAGATCCATAATAAGGTTAAGGTGTGAAATCTTAATTCTGGAATTATTTAGTCAATTGATTTCTAATTTAAAGCTTTGTTTTCTTTTAATTCTCAGCATCTATAGTGGTTGTTTAGAATTAATATCTTAACATATTTGATAGTTTAAACAGTCAAAATTGTTGTCTAGCTTAGTAATTATACTTATAAATTTCTCATGGGAATAATACTCCACTCACTACTATATTACTTATTCACGATCTGTGCACTTGCGAGGTTATAAACTAGTAAACACAGAGCACCAAAACTCATCAAATTCTCTCTCTCTCTCTCTCTCTCTCTCTCTCTCTCTCTATCGATCTCTCTCTCATCTCATAATTTTCTTTGAATTTCCTCCAAATTTCCATTAAATTATACACACAAAACCTAATTTTTCTCTCAATTTTTCCAAATTCTCTCATCCAAATAAGAAATCAAAAGAAATCACCCCATTGAAACACTATTGATGGCCAAGGGAGGAACCTTGGACCACCATCACTGGCCACCACAAGAGGAAGAACAAATAGCATCGGTAAGGAAAAGGGGAGGGGCGGCACACCAAAGTAAAAGGAAAGAAGAAAGGGAACACCAAGGGAGAATAAAAGAAGGAAAAGAAAAGAAAGAGGAAGAAAAGAAAGAGGAGGAAAGGTAGGAGAAAGAAAAATAAAGACAATAGAAAATGCGAAGAAAAAGGATGTAATCTTTGAGAATTTTGATGATTTTTTATGCATCCAAATTTTTCAGATAATGAGCAATTGATAGAATTGATGAAATTGGTATCAAATTACATGATTTTGAGTATCAAAATATTTCAGCTAATGAGTCATTGATGAATTTGATGGAATTGCGTGAATTTTTTTAGTATCAGAACCTTATGGGTAACGAACAAAGTTGATGAAAATTGACAAATGTGGGTATTAGGATTTTTCAGGTAGCAAATAATTGATAGAAACTAATAAACTTGGTATTGGAATTTTTGGGTAATGAATTTTGATGGGAAATATGAAATTTGAGTATCAAAAGTTTTTTGAGTAACATATCCTCGATAAAACTAATGAATTTTGGGTATCATAATTTTTCAGGTAATGCACATTTGAAAAAACTGATACTGTACTACATGATTCTTGAATGTATCATGTGATTGCTTGATGATACTTGTGAATTGAGCTTCTGTGAATTTTTTTTGGACCTTTGATGTTGACAAAAACCATTGATCGCTTGTTGAACCTTTGAACTATGTGACCCAAAATCTTGTAGACCTTTAACAACATCTTTATTGTCTATGGTTAGTAGACTTAATTGTGACCCTTACAATGTTGATAAAATTTTGGCACAGCAAACTATATGAGGAGATGCTGCCAAAATTTCTATAGCATTAAAATACACCTTGTAACCCTAACTTCACTCACTCACCACAAAACTGATATCCTCAGCATAAGCTAATACTTTGCTTCTTGAGAAATTCTAAACAAAACTATGACAATTCTAACTTATGATACTTTATTTAGTGCTTTCCCAACATAGACAATTTGTAAAAATATTTTGAACAACTATGCCATTTAGTTTCTCACTTCACAATAATACAACAAATTCTTCATTATTTCTTAATTGTTTTACACTAAATCCTATACCAATCCACCACCAGACTTTCACAAACACTTCAGAAACACAACTTCACTTCATGAAACCAAGATTTAGTTCACTATATCAGCTTTAACCACAAAAATCCTTCATTGTACTTCCATTTTTTTACTCACTTTCATCTCTTCCAAAATCTAAGGCTACTCCTAAATTTTTGTAAAATAAGGCAATTTTTAGAGAAAACATGTCAAATACTAAAAAGTTAATCCTCGTGTCTCACTACAATTCAACTTAGCTACCAAATCACTGCTAGCCATTCAACCTCAACACTGAGGACTAGACATACTCCACCAAAACCTTATTTCCAACTACCCCCTAACCTTGCTCATAGGAAACCATTCTAACAAAGCTATGTTTTTGAATAATGAAAACTTTAAGGCAAAGGTAGTACCTTTCAAGCCTCGTTACTGTTTGTACTTGTGCATTAATAGCTAGAGTTGAGTTGGCAACACACTTAGACTCTCGAGAGATTTCTTGTTACCTCTAGTGTTGCCATCATGGATAGGTTTGCTTTCTTTTAACTAACTTTCTATGGACTATTTAGGTTCTTCTAATAAAACTAGGGAAGTGTTGGAGTCCCATACTACCATAGCTATCACTCCAAGTACCTCCATTAAACTCTACTATATGCAATGCACTTGATGTGTTCTTTTCTAACTCTTTTTTTTTTTATTACAGTAACTCCATTTTCAGCTTTTGCTCCATTTGCTCTTGTTAACAGCTCCAGAGCTTCTCCATTTATTCAAGTACAACACATATCTCTTTCTCTCTCTCTCTCTTTTTTTTTTTTTTTTTTTTTTTGTCTGCAGACTAATGAGGAAGCTTGCCTAAAGTGACTTTGCAGCTTCCTTATGCTCTAGATGCTAGCAAGCTAAGGAATTTTTCATCAAGAGATAACAACTTACTTGGCAGAGGAGAGAGCAAGCAAAGTCATGAGATTATCTTCATGCCCATTTTTTCACTTTTAGCTTTCTTTAATGAAGTTATGCCTCCTATATTGTCTTTCTGAGGTTTATCTGCTATACTTGTAAATGTTCGTGAGCTCAGAATCTTGTTGATGATTTGGATAGCAATGTTTTTAACTTTGAAGACATGATAAGACTTGATGATAGGGGCTGAGTCCTTCATTTAACATTGTGAACTATTAAATAAGGATGTGCCCTATGAACTATCTCAAACAATTACCCAATAGGCTGTAAGGCCCTTTTGCATGCTTTGTCTTATTTGTCTATGCATGATAAGAATAGTAGAATGACTACGTGAAAGTTTTTCTGCCCACTGTGTTGTTGCTTTAACTTTGATGACACCATAGACTTGGCGGCTATGATGCTAGCCTAATGTAGGCCACATTAATGGCCTTACACAATTATGTTTAAGACTTTTGATTGTGCTACCTCTAAAATACTATAGTGCTTTTCAAGTGAGTGTCCATTGATGCACTTCTCATGTGAGACTCAATCTAGGCTAGCTAGCCAGTATGCATCATGCTTCAAAACCATGTGTGCCTTGAATGATCCCTCCTAGTTTGGTGACCATTTTCCTAGTTCTCTATCTTTTGTACCTGTAAGCAAGATGACTTCCCAAACTAGCTCAACTTTCACAAAACTTTTCCTATTCACCATTTTGTCATTTACCTGAGCCATGTTCTAATACCTAATAGAGGCTTTGGTGTTGTATTCCTTCTTGTGGCCTTATTCAGCTTTTAGCCATTGTAATCTCCTTTTCTGTGTATGGGTCAATGGATTAGGAAATTTCCTATACCAAACTAGACTCCATTCACCAATAGTGTATCTCTAGTCGGTACCAAAAATTGAACTCTTTTCTCAATGCATTTGGCTTTTGATGCCCAGGTCCTATGATCTGCCTCACAGGTGCAACCTTTCTTGTTAACCTCATTTACTGTCTGTTAGCAATCTACTTTGGAACCTAAGCCCATTTTAGCTTTAGACAAGGATTTTTTTGTGTTCTATTCCTAATTTTCTTTCCCTCTAACAATGCTTTTTAAATCAATACTAGTGGCATTGACGATTGCTATTGGAGGAAATAGATCCTCATCATGCAACATTAGTCTCATTTTTGTCCAAAAACTTAAGAACACCTTTATTATTCTTATCCTAGATCAAATTCTTGAATGCTCTATGGTAATTGGTATGATGAGTCCAAACATTATGGTGCTTACAATAATCCTTGCCCTTCACCTCTTTTTTAGATGGCATTCTGTGTCTTTGGGAAAAAGTCAAGAGTTTTCTCTATAAGAGAAAATAAAAAATCTTCTCTGCCCTGGTTATGTTAAAAGAATATTATTGCTATGGTGGCAGAGGATTAGAAGAGGCTTTCCTCCATGGTTCTGAAGGTTTTGCTAGTTTAGATAACACAGGACAAACACAGCTATCCATATTAATAAAACCATCAATATCATCATCATGAAAATCTTCTTGAAAATATGTACCCATGGAAGTTTTCCTTTCCTGATTTTCTTCGCTTAGCAGCTCTTCATAACCTATCACTTTCATAGTAAGCTCAAAGAAATCTCTAAACTCCATGCCTTGAAACTTCTTCCTAAGTTTAATGTCTATACCACCTTGAGCCAGTTTAACAAATTCACATTCAGGCAAAAATACTTTGCATTTGTTGTGCATATTCTTAAACCTAGATATATATGAAACTACAGATTCTCATGGCCTTTGGTAGATTTTAGATAACTTAGTAATAAACACTTCATGTTTAATTTTGTAAAACTGTGTGTGAAATGAGTGTTCCATGTCTTATCAAGTGTGTATAGAATCTCATAAAGCATACCAAGAAAAAGCACTGCAGTTAGGGAATTGAGAAATAACCTTAATTTAAACATGTCAAAATATTCATAATTAGCAACTCACCACATTGCACAGTAAACCTACCAATATATTCTAAAGCAGACTATAACTCATCTCTTAAGAACAGAGTGAACTCAGGAATTTTATATCCTCTAGGGAAGCGATTATTCCTATCCACCCACTTTGGATAGGGTTTATGAAACTTAAGATGGCCTATCTAATGAAGGCCAAGCCCATACAACTCTTTAACAACTGTTCTAAGGGCATTACGGTCAACATGAGGTTTGGGACAATGTAACATGGATGCATGCTAGGTGGTGGTGGTAGTGCTACCTAATTAATCCTAACATTATCCACATTATTCACTGCATTATTCAAGATAGTATTTACATTTGCAGCATTATATACATGTGAGTGAGTGGAAAGATTAGTGGTAGCATAAAAGTTACCTCATTATCTACCATTGAATGACCTTACTGCTTGTGTAGGAGTAGCCAGTTGTTTTTTAAGTTGAGGTAGTTAGTAATGTTGCTCTTCCTGGGTTAGTGTTACTTTCACCTCATTGGACTCTAGTTCTTTAGTCACTACATGATTACCTAAGATTGTAACTTTCCCTCAGGCAGTCTAGCTTTGGGTAGATTTCTCATGGACTCTCAACTAATCCAATCCAGATGAATAAAAATTATCTTAAAGCCAATCTTAGAAGCAGCTTTGATGCTAGCTTCAATTTGTTTAGTCATTTGTTAAGCATTCTGAGTGCTAATGCTCTGTATGTTAAATGTAATTAAAGTCACTTCTTGTGCTGAAGGTGACTCGGTGTCGTATGTTTATTATTCACTGAGTTTAGCCTCATCAGCTACTCTATTAAGGTCAAACCTTGCAGCTTCTTTTTCATCATAAATCCTAAATTTAGACATGTTGTCTAAAACTCTTATGTGAAAATTGTGAATTGAATGTAAATGAAGAGAGCAAAAAGTAAAAACAACTCCTACTAGGCATGCCAAAAATTGTTTGTGGTGTTTGTCTAAGAACAATGGTGTAGAATGTGTGAAGTTAACACTTGAGTAGAATTGTGGTCCCATTGGGTGTGCAAAAAACTATTTCTGTGCTAAATTGATTTTACATAATTGAAGCATGTCAAAAGCAAATATGGCCTTTTTTGTATGTGTGTGTTGGATTACAGGCATACTAGGGATGTGTATGATCCCATTTGCAAATGTATTTGTGTCGTTCTGACTTCTAATTAGAATAACTATCGAAAAATAAAAGGATTGTATTTTCTCTTGGGTTCCTTGACTCCACTAAGATGCGCTTTGTCAAGATCTCTACTTGATCAACTTAAAATTTTTGAGAACTAGAATTGACTGTTGAGAAATTAAAAGATTACTTGTGTATGAAAGAGCAAATGTTGCGCTTGAAAAATAAAGAATGTTCATGGCTGATTGCTTTGAAAAGTAAACCTATGCAGAAAGTGTAAATTTTGCACTTAATTGAAAAAGCAAATTGCTTGCTAAGAAAATATAAATACATGCAAAAAAATATAAATGAGAGCTTTGAGAAATTGAAAGACTGATTTGCTTGAAAATGTAAACATTTGCAGAAAATCATAAACTAGATTACTAAAAAATTAAAGAGTTGATTTGTAGATTCTAGAATATGAATAGGAAATTGTAAATTACATTGAAAATTGATGATCTTGAATAAAGGAAATGAAATGCTGGCTAGAGAATTGTAAAATGATTGCTTAAAATGAAAAAAAAAAAGAATGAACTAAAAATGATACTAGACCAAAAAATAAAGAAAACGGTTGAATTGCAAAAGAAAAGGCTAAACTGAAAGGAAAATGAGCTAAGACATTGTGTCTATCAAATATTGATTAATTGATTGATGGTTGTTAGTCCCTTGAAATGAAGCCCAGCACATCTATTTATAAGCAAAGGTACTTGGTGGCTAAGTTTGCTGCAACAGAAAATAAATAATTGCACCAACTTTGCATCTTGATTCAGTTGTTGCACCAAGCTTTCTCCCACAAAAATCATGTGAATTTATCTATAGATCGTTACCTACTACCTTGCACCACTTTCTCCATTTGTTGTAACCAAGGGCAAACACACATGTAACATGACGAGGGCCTTGGCCCCCATTTTCTTAAAAAAAAAAAGAAAGAAACTTTACTATTTTTATTATTTAGCTTTGTAAATGGGAGGCTATTGTATTGTCTTCAAAATGGGCCCGTGGTTAATGGCCTTTTTCTTTTAAACAAAAAAAAAAAAAACATATAATCAGGTTAAAACATAAACACTTAAAGGGCAAAAAAAAAAAACAATTAAATTGTTTTAACACCTCCTCATTTCTAAAATAATCTTGCTGGCAAGAGTCAAATAGTGGCCCTTAACTCTCATTTCTTTTATCTTTTCACTATTAGGTATCTTTTATTTTCTCTTTTTTTTTTAATGAAAATCTATAATTGTTAGTTTATGTGTATAATAATCAATAGATAATTATTAATTTATGTGCATAATAATCAATAGATGATTAAATTTCTAATTTTACAATTGTGTATAGTACCTTTCTCTTTCATGTATATATGTATATATATTGTGAAATAAGAACCATATTAATTGATCAAAGTTCCTGCACTAGGAAAATTCTTGAAACTGGAAACGATTTAAAATTAATAAACCATTTGGTCCACTCTTTAAAAGAGAAAAATTCAGCTAATGCCCAAATATAAAACAACTGAACAGATCAACTTACCAGATTTTTTTTTTATCAAAATCAATAATTATTTATTTATTTATATAATAATCAATACGTTGTTAGGTTTATTTTATATATAGTGATACTATGATAGTGTCATAATTCACCTGCGATCTGTCAATGAAAGTATAACTAGTCTAGAATTGAAACAATTATACTGCAAAGTCCTTTTAATTTAAGGTATGTGCACCAATGAGTCCGAGTGGTGGCTCCCAGAAGGTTTGGGTGGTGATCAATTTATATAAAAATTATTAATTTTGTGTTGCTTAAATATTTGTCCTTAAATTAGTTGTTTTAATAATTGTTAACTCATATTGTTTATTTTAATTGGTTGCATTTGCATAGTAATAAAAAATTTAATATGTATACATATATATTTTTCATAGATGGGAAAATTATCCACAATTGATGCTTTTTTCAAAAGGAAGAATGTTGAAAAATCGAATTCTACTGAGCAATCAGATTCTAGTCATTTGATTTCTAATAATCATCCTTATAAATCACAAAGAATTGAAATCAAATAAAGTTTTGATATTAATTCATTAGAGCAACAGATATGGAGTATCCTATTGACATGCATGATGAAATTTAGAGAGCTTATATTGAGGCTAGTCCATATCAATATATTCTTTCATAGTATCCAAAATCTAAGGAAAAACATAAATGTAGTTTTCAACCATCATGGTTGGATTATTCTTCTACTGAAGATGCAGTTTTTTTATCTACCATGTTATCTATTTCATAAGCAAAATGGTCCTTCTGGATTTGATGCATTCACTATAAATGGATTTCAAAATTGGAAAAAGGTGAGAGATGGTAAAAATTGTGTATTTTTAGCACATGTTGGAAAAGATCTCACTTCTTGACATTGAAATGCTGAGAGAACAAATGCAGATCTCATGAATCAATCTTCACATATGTGGGTGGGGTCATGTGGCATGAGGCAAAAGATCATCTACTAGGATGGCATAAAGTACACTAAGTAATTCCCAGGAAAGATGATGGAGCCACATTGGTCGCACTTAAGTACCACCTCCTTAACCAGCATTTCCTAAACATGTAACTTATATAATCTTAAAAGAATCGAGCTCACTAGTAAGTATCATATTCCCATAACACTATCACAGTAGTAAGAATTTATGCCATGAAGGCACAAATAGACAGGAGTCGCCACCTGGGTTATAACTAACACATATTTACTATTTCTTCTAAGGGACATCTGATTAAAACATCAATTTCCGAAGGGACTTGATTGCTGCACTCAATTTTTTGATAGGGTCATGGATGACAACTTACTCCTTACAAAGGTTCCACAACCATCATCACTATAAACTAATGTCTAGGTCTGGGATAATGGGTACATAAGGAAAATGTGTTAGGCACCCCTTACACCTAGTCTAACCTTATTAATTCGAGTGTCAATCTTCTGCTAATATTTCTAAAAGTCTTCTTTATTATTCCTTTATCAAACTTTTTACCTAAAAATGCAATTTCTAAACCTACACACACATGTAATTCAAATAAGGGTTATTATTTACAAACCATTTTCATGCACAAGCACTCCCTATCTATGGGATTGCTAAATTAAATTAAGTGAAATTTATTGAATGACTAAATTAATTTATTATGACAATTCAATTTACAAATAACCTTAAGTTTCTATATAACTAGTTAATTTATTTATTTACCAAGTGACCCAAAGGATAATTAAACTAAATAAATTATGTACATCTATAATTTATTCCAATAAATACATAAGCGTCCCAAACAATTAAATCCTAGAAATATTTGTTACTAACATGTTAACTTATTTTATTTCTTACCAAATATCTAATTACATTTAATTTACAATTCAAAGTTGTTTTTTTTATACACAAAAGATTTAATTTTAATTTACTTCATATTTATTTAATTAAATTTCATACTCAAGTGGGTTAAAGATACAAATAAAATTGATTTTATTAATTACCAAGTAAATCCTATTATTAGTACATATTACACACAAAATTATTATCTCAATAAAGTTTAAGAGAAACTTACCTTTTAATTATTGCAGTTGTCATTGGGGCAAGCTAGCGTTAAAGAATGGCCTTCTCTTCTAGTATAGCAAGTTAATCCCTATCTTACTCTCGTTAAGTTCCACTAAGCTCCATGCAATTATTTTCCTTTTTGATACTTATCTTACAACTACTTACCAATTTGTTTTTTAAAAATAAAATAAAATTACAATTAAAAATTTAATCACTTACAATATAGGCTTTTAATGGGCCAAAACTATACAATGGCCATAGGTCCATCTAACCTAATTCTAACACTTCATAATATCATATCATATCATATCATATCATATCATATATATCATTGAAATTAGATCAAGATGCAATTTAAAATAAAAAAATATAAATAAAATGAAATTTCTAGATCTGATAGATTCACTATGTTTTTATATTTGAATTTCTAAAAATATCGAAACAAGTATAAAAAATTGCAGAAAAATTACAAGAAAATTACAGGAGTAAGATCAAACATCATATTAAATTATAAAATTAATAACTAGTTCAAATTCATTACCAAATAATTTACAAAAATTGAAACTTTTGACAGTGAAAAATTTTCACTAGTTTTTTAAAATTGTGATAACTCTCAAATTACAATTTAATATAATTATTTCAATTTTAACAATTTAGGCCAAATTCAAATATTTTATTTTTATTTCTTCTAGTCCACCTTGTAACCTTGGTAAGCTTCAAACATGCATTAAATCACAAAACAAAGAAAGAAAGATAATGACTTGCTGAATCTTCTGCCCTCCATTTCTCCCTTTCCAGTCACTATCAAAGCTTGAGGAATGTTTCTTGGAAGTCTCGAGACCATAGTGACATTCCATTATCCTTAGCTTTACCAAAAAAGTTGATCAGAACTAGTAGTGTAATACCACACATTTCTAAATTTTGTAATTTTTAAGGGAATATTCAGATTTTATGCTTGCTTTTATTTTTTTTTAATTATCGTTTTAATTTTATTTATTTTATATGGTCTATATATATCTTACCTAGTGTTAATTAGTGTTAAAACATTTTATAGAGTTAGTCTCTCAAGGGAGACAAGGATAGAAATTTTTGAGAGAAAAGGAAAGGAAAAAAGAAAAGAAAAGAAAAGAAAAGGAAAGGGAGAGAGAGAGAGAGAGAGAAAGAGGAGAAGAAGAAGAAGAAGGTAATAGTTGGAAAAGAGAAAATCGAAGACTTTTAGCTTTAGCCAAGCATTCCAACACGTTTATCTAATTGGGTAGAATCGATGGGTGGCAAGTTTTATTGGGCAACGGTAACAACACCCTTGCTACATTCTTTAACCAAATCCTTGGCAAATCAAACCAACTAGCATTAACATTAGCTCAAGCATCCCCTTAGCATCATTTTGAGACCAATGGCACACTAATAGACATGATAAAATTTATTTTGTAACTAAAAATATTATGACAAAGAAACTTTGTAACAATTAAAATTATGACAATATTATTTATCACTGGCAAAATATTGAAAAATGAGTTTTGGTAATTATATAAGGGCTTGTAACTATAAATCTCTATTTTTTGGTTTTAACATATAAGTTATTGTTACAAAAATTTATTTATTATGATGTTAAATTGATTTTAGTGAAAACTAAATATGGCATTTTTGCATGTGTCTGTTAGATTGTGGACATGTCAGGAATGCGTATGATCCCATCTGTAAATGTATTTGCACCGATCTAACTTCTAATCAGATTGATTGGCATAAAATAAAGGATTGAATTTTCCCTTGGGTTTCTTAACTCCACTAAGATGTGCTTCATCAAGATCTCTACTTGTTCAACTTGAAAATTTTGAGAATAAGAATTGACTGTTGAGAAATTAAAAGATCGCTTATGTATGAAAGAGTAAATGTTGTGCTTAAAAAGCAAAGGTTGTTCATAGTTAATTGCTTCAAAAAGTAAATCTGTGTAGCAAGTGTAAAATTTGCACTTGATTAGAGTAAATTAGTAACTAAAAAAATGTAAATATGTGCAAAAAAATGTAAATGAGAGTTTTGAGAAATCAAAAGACTAATTTGCTTAAAAATGTAAGCATTCACAAAAAAAATTATAATTTGGCTTGCTAAAAAATTAAAAACTTGATTTGCAGGAACTGGAATATAAATAGAAAATTATAAATTGCATTGAAAATTGAAGATCTTGATTATAGGAAATGAAATGTTAGCTGGAGAACTACAAAATGTTTGCTTGAAATGAAAATAAAAAGATTGAATTAAAATTGATACTAGACCTAAAAGGAAAAAAACAAAATAGTTGCATTGTAAAAGAAAAGGCTGAACTAAAAGGAAAATTGAGCTACGACATTGTGTCTATCAGATATTAATTGATTGATTGTTAGTTATCGGTCCCTTGAAATGAAACCCAATACATCATTTATAGGCAAAGTTACTTAGTGGTCAAGTTTGCTGCAATAAAAAATAATTAATTGCACCAGCTTTGCACCTTAATTCAATTATTTCACCAAGCTTTCTCCCACAAAATTCACGTGAATTTATCTATAAATAGTTTGCCAACTACCTTATGCCACTTTCTCTATTTGTTGCAATCACCTGTAACCACCTCATCCATTATCCAAAACCTTATCCACCACTTCCTCATCTGATGCCACTACTGCACCACTTCATCCACTATCTGACCCATTATCTCCTACAAATATTTTAGAGATAACAAATATCTATAACTACCCGTTAATTAAATAACCACCCACTTGCATAGGTAATTATTTAATTAATCCATTTCAAGTAATTAATACCCACTAACTGTTGGTCTTCTACTATGGGCAAAGGCATATTAAATAGGCAATTTAATTTGACATCTCAGACCTATTAATTAACTGAGGTTCAAAAACATTAAAATTAAATTGTGGTGTAAGTAGATGCCCCCTATGTGTATAGCTTGAGAATTAAGGCTGTACATATAGAGAAAAATTAAATGTCACCTTGATGGTCACATGATTGTTTGGCTTGAAATGGACTTGAGATTCTGTTGCCTCCCGCATTGCTCTTGTTGACTTATTTCCATGGAGATATTCCTAAAAAATTTTAATATGTTAAATAAAAATTGGCAATAATTGTATAGCCAAAAGTTTACCTAATAAATTAAATAAGAGAACATTTCAGTTTATTAAATAAAAATTAAGTAGCAATGTGCTAGCCAAAATTTATTTAATAAAATTCAACTTTGAATTTTTCTTAGGACTAAGCTCATAATTTACTTTCAACTCTTTATTTTTTTTTATAAACACATCACTTTTTTTTTCTTAACAATGAGTCAATTCTTCTCTCAACCCATAGATGACCCTAAAAATTAAAAATAATGTGGAATTTTAATTTTTAAAGGCCCAATCACAATTATTTTTCTCTCACCCAAATAGACCCAATATCATATTTTCACTCACCCAATCACAATGGACCCATCAACCCTATCACCCAAAGGACTCAATCTCACAAATTTCATTACCGAAACATAATGGACTCATCAGCTCTCTTACTCAGATGGGCCTAATCACATAATTTCACTTACCCAAACATAATAGACCCATCTCACAATTCTTGTAGTGCCCTGACTTTAGGTAGTTCTATACATTCTACTGTTCCAGCGATAACATTTATTCGAACGGCTGGAATGTCTGGAATCACCTTTAAATTAAAGTAAGGATTCATAATTTAATTTAATAAAGATCAAGTAAAGTTGAAGGAAAATAAAAGAAATAGATTAAAATCAGTTAAATGTGCACAAGTCCCAGCGATGAGTAACTCCCTTGAGAAGTGGCTAAAAATTGGTATTATAGGACTGTTTACTACTTCAATTTATGTAGGACCTTGTAAAACTCTTAATTAAGACTTAATTAAGGTATAATTATGAATTAATAAGTCAACAAAATGAAAAAAAGTAAAAGCATTCACATAAATGGCAAACTAAGTGGGTGTGCACTTGCTTCCTTTTATACCTAAGAAGTTGGCCACTAAGAGTTGGAGGACTAAATTGAATTAATTGAGGAGTTAAGGGGCAAGTTAGAAAATTTGAAAACCAACTTGAAGCAATTAAAAAGTTTTGGGGAAAGATTAGAAATGAAAAAAAAAAGAGAGGGGGGCGCAGCCTATAGGAAGTTGAAAACACATCAAAGACCAAGTAAAAAAAAAAAAAAAATCTCTCCCTTCTTCTTCCAACAATTCAGCCGGCCAACCTTTCGCCAATTCTTCTCTCATTTTTCTTCTTCTAATAGCCATTTCTCTCAATTTGAAGAGAAAATTTCTAGCTAAAACCCTAGATTCCAAATATTTTTAGAAGCCAAGCAAGAAAGGAACAAGAGAATTGGTGAATCAAGCTTGAAGAACCCTAACTCCTTAAAGGGTTTGGAGGAGATTTCAAAGAAAAGGGATAGCAGTTGGTTTTCCCTTAAGATTAGTGCTATAATCTTTATTTTTTATCAAGTTTGAGTAAGGATATCATTAGTGATAAGGGGGAAATATAAGATAGTGAGAATGATAGTTGCTAGGGGTGATGGAACCCTAGTTCTGTCAGTAGGTCTGCAGGACCAGTCACTTTTAAAAATTCATAACTTGAGCTACAAAATTTGGATTTCTATGATCTTTATGTCTATGAAAATCTTGATGAATGCTCTAAAACTTTATAGTTTTGTGCTTGGCCTAATTCCCCTGCTAAGATGGTGGTTGAGGGCAAAAGTTTTTGTTGCTTAAATCTGGAAAACTGACCTAATAGTTTCTAGAAGCAGGACATTCGACTTTGAAAATTCATAACTTGTGCTCCAAAACTTGAAATGAAGGAACGAAAGCGTGAAAAACACAAGTTTATACCATTGAATTCAAAAATTTTCATTTAGGGTCATATGCATCATGCAAGATTTATTTTTATCTATTTGATTTCAATGATAAACAACATATTAAAACTCTTTTAATATGTTTTTGGATCTGTATTTTCCATTTAAGATTTTAAAATTAATCAGATTAATTTTAGAACCCTAGATTAAATTAAGAACAAATACACTAACCTCTTGATGCACTGCAGTGTATTTGTGCCTTTGAAATGCGTCTTCAGGACACCAGATGTTGTCCCTCTAGCTTGTCCACATCAAGAACACCTATGGCAGCCCTTGAACAGCTTTTAAAGCTTTTTCTATTATTTAGAAAATCAAGTTTTGCCTTTTAAGAGATTAAAGATGTAAACAGGACACTAGAAACAATTTCTAGTATTTTTAATTCAAGAGATTGCTTGCTAATTTCTTGGAATAGATGAGAGATGAAGAAGAAGAGAGGGAGAGCTTCAAAGTGGTGGCACAAATGAGATCAACAGCTAGTTGTGTTATTTTCTTTTCATAACAACACTTATATAGCTAGGTCAACACATTAAACCTTTGCCACATGTCACCCTCTGATTGGTTCTAGGTTTAATTGACCCAATCACATTGTGCCAAGTGTCAAACCTATATTTAATCTTAATTTTAATCATCTTACATGATTAAAAGACATTTGGCAGGCTTATGTGTAGTGCCATGTGTCACCATCTCATGGTGCCACATGTCACCCTGTGAAATGACCAAAATGCCCCTGTGTCTTAATTTTGAGTTCTTAACTCAAAATAATTATTTCTCTTCTTCTAATCAATTTATATCAAATATAAATTAATTAATTAATCTCTAATAATTAATTTCTCATTAATTAAATTCATATTTAAATACTTTAAATATAAATTTAACTTATATTGTACATCCAATAACCTATATTTAGTTTCAAGTCATGCTAGGGACTTTTCAATCTAATTGCAAACCAAACCTATTTAATTATTCAATTAAACTCTTTAATTAATTAATTAAATCATATTTAATTAGGTGATAACTTGTGTATGTGTGTGACTTACTAGGCTCATCACTAATTGGCAATGAGATATGATATCAACTCTTAATATCATCAGAACTCTTTCTTACCATAAATGATTTCTCTAAATCATTTTATGCATCTCATAGACCATGGTTAACACCTAGCATAGCATGCCATGGCCACCCAATTAGTAATAAGGTTTACCTTAAATGAACCTATAATCATATGTTACCATGCACTAGAATCTCTCTGTTACAAAATTCCAACTCAAGCTGGAGTCATGGTTTATGTCAAACTCTATTTGCTATGAATATTATGTTCTCTTTTAATTTCAGTTCTTGATTAAAAAGATTTTTCTCATCAGAAACTCTTTTCTGATTAAATCTATCTGTCCTGGCCAGGAACTTGAAACATCAAGAACAATTAAATGAACATAGGATTTTATCTCTATTTACTTAGAGGAACAGATTCCATCTTGATTAACACCTACCTCCATATATAACTAGTAGGAGCCAACACATGCCCATATACCCATACATAGTACAAGTATGAAAGTAGTATCAAACTCAAACTACCTATATACAAGATAACTGTGCTATCTTAGGTCTAAAGATTATATGCACTGATATGATTTATGACAATGCATTGACAAGAGTAAACTCTATGTGCTTGTCATTAGTGTCACTGGTTCGGCCTACTTATCATGTATAAGTGCCTATCATGTTTGTTATATGGTATGAGACTCACCATTCCATCTTATTTATATCTCATATAAATAACTTGGGAACAAACATGAATACAATCTTTCTGGATAAGTCATATCCTTATTATGAAGTATCCTCGATTGTGAACCTATTTATGATACTTTGTACTAGAAATACTGTCACTCATATTCTTAACAACTTAAGAATTGAATTTCTAACAAAATATCAATGGACCTTTTATATTACACATAAATATCTTATGTAAACAGAAAACTGGAAATGCCTTTTATTAATAAAAACATGTACAAGATACATACTAAATGATACGCTCTAGGGCATACTACTAACAATCTCCCACTAGCACTAGACCCATTCATTACAATATCTTAGACCCATCTTCTCAAGATATCGGTCTAGCTGAGCTTGTGACATAGGCTTAGTGAATGGATCAGCTGGATTTTCAAACTAACAGCATATGCAATATCCGGCCTAGTACACAACATTGCATACATTAAACTTCCAATAGCTGAAGCATATGGAATCCTGGCCATCTTATCTCTTTCTTCAAGTGTCTTTGGAGACATCTCTTTAGATAGATGGATACCATGTCTCACTGGTAACAATCCTCTCTTGGAATCAAGCATGTTAAACCTCTTTAACACCTTTTCCAAGTATAGACTTTGGGATAAACCAATTATTCTTTTCGCTCTATCTCTATAGATGCGAATCCCAAGAATATAGGTTGTCTCCCCTAAGTCTTTCATGGAGAATGTATTTGACAACCATACCTTTACAGTTGTCAACATACCTGTGTCATTACCCATCAACAGTATGTCATTCACATATAAGACAAGGAAAGTGATAGCACTATCACTAACCTTCTTATATACACATGGCTCATCCTCATTTTTGATAAAACTAAAGGATTTAATGGCTTCATCAAAACGGATGTTCCAACTCCTCGAAGCTTGCTTCAACCCATAAATAGATCGCTTTAGCTTGCATATCTTGGAACCATCTTGAGATTCAAAACCCCTAGGTTGTTCCATGAAAATGTTTTCTTCAATGTATCCATTGAGAAAAGCTATTTTGACATCCATCTGCCAAATCTCATAATCATAGTATGCAGCTATTGCTAATAGAATCCTAATTGATTTAAGCATGGCAACAGGCGAGAAAGTCTCCTCATAGTCGATTCCTTGCCTTTGGCGAAACCCTGTCGCTACTAGCCTTGCCTTATAGGTCTCTACCTTTCCATCAGAACCAATTTTCTCCTTGAAAACCCACTTGTTCCCTATAAGTACAATACCTTCAGGTGGGTCAACAAGATCCCAAACTTGATTCTTATACATGGAATCAATCTCGGATTTCATAGCATCAATCTATTTTGAAGAGTCTATATCTGATATAGATTTTTCATAGGTAAGTGGATCATCTCCATGATCTACTTCTTCATTAGTAGACAACTCTTGTTCTTCTTCATGAAGGAAACCATATCTCACTGGTGGGTGAGATACCCTGGTTGTTCTATGAGGAACAGCTGTAGATGTTTCATCAATGGGTGTAGGTTGACTAGATGGATCTATATCCATCTGATCTGTTGATTGGTCAGAATTCTCCAATTCTAACTCTATTTGCCTTCCTTTGCCTCCTTCTTGAACAAACTGTTGCTTAAGAAATGTGGCATCTCTACTTATCACAACCTTTTGTGAAGTAGGCAAATAAAAATAATATCCAAAATTATTTTTTGGATATCCAACAAATCGACCTTTTTCTGATCTGGTTTCTAATTTATCAATGTTCAGCTTTTTGATATAAGCTGGACAACCCCAAATCTTAACATGCTTAAGACTTGGTTTTCTTCCATGCCATATCTCATAAGGTAGGGAAGAAACTGATTTTGATGGAATCCTATTCAGAATATACAAAGTTGATTCTAATGCAAATCCCTAAAAGGAGATTGGCATATCAGTATAGCTCATCATACTACGTACCATATCCAGTAGGGTACAATTTCTCCTTTCAGATACACCATTCAGCTGTGGCGTTCCTGGAGGAGTCAGCTGGGAAACAATGCCATGCTCTCTCAAGTATTCATCAAATTCAGTACTCAAATATTCACCTCCACGATCTGATCAAAGAACTTTAATACTCTTTCCTGTTTGATTTTTTACTTCAGATTTAAATTCTTTGAACTTTTCAAAGGATTCATATTTGTATTTCATCAAATACAAATACCCAAACCTTGATTTGTCATCAGTAAAGGTAACAAAGTAACGAAAACCGCCTCTAGTTATTACCTTAAATGGACCACATACATCACTATGTATTAGCTCTAAAATATTTTCAGCCCTTAGTCCTTGTCCAACAAAGGGTGATCTAGTCATTTTGCCCTGAAGGCAAGATTCACAAGTTGGAGTAGGCTCAGAGCCTAATAAGGATAAAATCCCCATTTTCTCTAATTTTGCAATCCTATCTTCTACAACATGACCTAACCTTAAGTATCAAATATATTTTTGAACTTGAGTTGATTTTCACCATGGCATTGCATTCTTTTAGATTGCTATACTGGGCGCCTTCCTTCCAAAGGCCCATCCTTCTAACAGTGGAAACACTTTCCTTTGCCTCCATCAGCTTTAGTCTTCCCTTTCTGTTTAGCTATTTTCTTAGAAGGACCAGGAATCTGAGGTTTCTTTTTCTTATTGCCCTTCTTCTTGTTGGACTTTCCAGCAAAAGAAGATGCAATCAAAGCTACCTCTTTTTCTTTATTGCCCGGCATATTCTTTTGGGCAATAACCAGCATGTTGAGTAAACCAGCTAAGGTGCATTCCTGTTTAGTCATATGGAAATTTGTCACAAAATTTCCAAAAGACTCAGGAAGGGACTGAAGGATCAAATCAGTCTGTAGTTGGAAATCCATGTTGAAGTCAAGATGTTCCAACTGCTCAATCAGCCGAATCATTTTATGGACATGATCCCCAACATTCTGTCGCTCAAACATCCTCATGCGGAACAGCTGCCTAGATATCTCATACCTAGCATTCCTACTGTGCTCACCATACAACTCTTGTAGGTGAAGGAGGATCTCACTCACACTCTGCATGTTCTCATGCTACTTCTGTAACTCATTACTCATGGAAGCAAGCATGTAACACTTAGCTCTCATATCATGCTCCT
Source organism: Hevea brasiliensis (assembly GCF_030052815.1). Lineage (NCBI taxonomy): Eukaryota > Viridiplantae > Streptophyta > Magnoliopsida > Malpighiales > Euphorbiaceae > Hevea > Hevea brasiliensis. The sequence continues at coordinate 46,331 of NW_026614585.1, forward strand.
TCCACTTCTCCAAAGTTTCATGTTCCTCTGGAGTGGCCTTTGGAGGTAAGGGACCAGGAACATTAGAGTCTAGAACATATTCTATATGTTCAAGGTTCAGGACAAGTTTCAAATTTCTTAGCCAATCAGAAAGATTAGGTCCTGTCAACTTATTGCGATCAAGTATGCTTGCAAGGATATTGGATGGTGATGGTTGTTCTGTGCTCATTATTATCATAAATTAACTGCAGAAAATAACCAGATTAATTAGTAAATGTATCATGTAATTAACCAAAATGATTATGGTCTTTTAATCAAATTGGTCCTCCCACTAACTTAGCGAATCCTACACTTCCAAAGTAGAAAACAGAAATCCTAGTTGGATGGATTTCTAGTGGGTGATTGAATTCTTATAATTCTATTGATCATCCTCAGGTACATCCATTATTGCAATTACAATAAATTATAAGTGAGCAACTCCTTGCCCATCATATCTCATGTGAGGTTCAATCCTTTACCTAGCCCCTAATGCTCAAAATCTCAGGTACATCCATTATTGACTTATCTTGCATTAGTTAAGTTGATCCCATTGAGCCAGTAATTATGCAAATAATTTTAATATCCTCAGGTACATCCAATATTGGCCACTAAACTATTTACATATTTACAACATCTCATGCTTAACAATTATTCTTAAGAAAATCTCTTAAATTAATTGTATCTTATGCAACTATTTAAAATTTCTTAAAATAATTGTCCCAATGGAGGGCCCATGTTATAATTACTTTAATTATAGCATTTCCAACTTAATCATTTGTTTGGAAGATTTTATGGTCACCCTAATTACTATTAAGGTCTCACTTTACACATTATCCATTTAGCATACATATATCATATAATTGTATACATTCCCATATATCTCATGCATTCATGGATAAGCAGTAAATATGGTATGATTATGGACTTTCTAAGGAATTCAATTCTGAGCCACCAAGAATTGAATCAAGGCATTCCTAGGTGCATTTCATTTATTAATTTTACAAGAGTTGCTGAAGGAGTACATAATCAACACTTGATCTTGAATTCCTCCCACTAGTCCCACCAATGCTCTTGACCTCCTTGAACTTCTTGCAATTCAATTACATAGTAATCCTTGGCATACCAAGGCGAATTTACAAGAACTAAATAAATGAAATTATAACCCAAAAATTATTACAAACTTAATAATACATGCCCAAAATAAATTAAAATAAATTAATTAATTTACAATCCCAAAGAAACATAAAAGAAATAAATCCAATCACATTTGTCTTTTATAGTCCATGATCATCCATCATGCATATCACTATTTAACAATTAAATAAAACATACATACTTAAATTAAATTAAATATCTCATATTCAACTTAAAAAACTAGATTTGAATATGATTCAATTAAATTTAAAAATTCAGATTTGAATCTCAATCAAACAAATTTAAAAATTCAGATTTGAATCACATTCAAACAACCTTAAAAATTCATATTTGAATCATATTCAAACAATTTTCAAAAAATCAGATTTGAATCACATTCAAACAATTTTTAAAAATTCAGATCTGAATATTATTCAAACAACTTTAAAAAATCAGATTTAAATATGATTCAAACAACTTTAAAAATTCAGATTTGAATCACATTTAAATAACTTTTAAAATTCATATTTGAATCACATTCAAACAATTTATAAAATTCTGATTTGAATCAAAATTTAATTGTGTGATTAAAATTCTAATTAAACAATTTAATTAGACATAGGATGAGCTTTTAGATCATACAACAATTGCAAATTAAAAAGCCAAACCTTGAGCCACCCATGGAAGCTAAAATTGGTGCACCAAAGATGGTGTTCTTCAAGTATGCCGCCACACATCCATTGCAACCAGCAATGGATAAATCATTTCATGATCAAAACACACAATTAAATCATATAAACAACAATCTAAATGGCAAATATAGTGGCTCTGATACCAATTGAAGGAACGGAAGCGTGAAAAACACAAGTTTATACCATTGAATTTAAAAATTTTCATCTAGGGTCACATGCATCATGCAAGATTTATTTTTATCTATTTGATTTCAATGATAAACAACATATTAAACTCTTTTAATATGTTTTTGGATCTGTATTTGCCATTTAAGATTTTAAAATTAATTAGATTAATTTTAGAACCCTACATTAAATCAAGAACAAATACACTAACCTCTTGATGCACTGCAGTGTATTTGTGCCTTTGAATTGCATCTTCCGGACACCAGATGTTGTCCCTCTAGCTTGTCCACACCAAGAACACCTATGGCAGCCCTCGAACAGTTTCTAAAGCTTTTTCTATTATTTAGAAAATCAAGTTCCGATTTTTAAGAGATTAAAGATGTAAATAGGACACTAGAAACAATTTCTAGTATTTTTAATTCAAGAGATTGCTTGCTAATCTCTTGGAATAAATGAGAGATGAAGAAGAAGAGAGGGAGAGCTTCAAAGTGGCAGCACAAATGAGATTAGCAACTGGTTGTATTATTTTCTTTTCATAACAACACTTATATAGTTAGGTCAACACATTAAACTCTTGCCACATGTCACCCTCTGATTGGTTCTAGGTTTAATTGACCTAATCACATTGTGCGAAGTGTCAAACCTATATTTAATATTAATTTTAATCATCTTACATGATTAAAAGACATTTGGCAAGCTTATGTGTAGTGCCATGTGTCACCATCTCATGGTGCTACATGTCACCCTGTGAAATGACCAAAATGCCCATGTGTCTTAATTTTGAGTTCTTAACCCAAAATAATTATTTCTCTTCTTCTAATTAATTTATATTAAATATAAATTAATTAATTAATCTCTATTAATTGATTTCTCATTAATTAAATTCATATTTCAACACTTTAAATATAAATTTAACTTATACTGTACATCCAATAACCTAGATTTGGTTTCAAGTCATGCTAGGGACTTTGCAATCTAATTGCAAACCAAACCTATTTAATTAATCAATTAAACTCTTTAATTAATTAATTAATTAAATCATATTTAATTCGGTGATAACTTGTGTATGTGTGTGACTTACTAGGCTCATCACTAATTGGCAATGAGATATGATATCAACTCTTAATATCATCAGAACTCTTTCTTACCATAAATGATTTCTCTAAATTAACACCTAGCATAGCATGCCATGGCCACCCAATTAGTAATAAGGTTTACCTTAAATGAACCTATAATCATATGTTACCATGCACTAGAATCTCTCTGTTACAAAATCCCAACTCAAGCTAGAGTCATAGTTTATGTCAAACTCCATTTGCTATGAATATTATGTTCTTTTTTAATTCCAGTTCTTGATTAAAAAGATTTTTCTCATCATAAACTCTTTTCTGATTAAATCTATCTATCCTGGCCAGAAACTTGAAACATCAAGAATAATTAAATGAACATAGGATTTTATCTCTATTTACTTAGAGGAACATATTCCATCTTAATCAACACCTGCCTCTATATATAACTAGCAGGGCCAACACATGACCATAGACCCATACATAGTACAAGTATGAAAGCAGTATCAAACTCAAACTACCTATATACAAGATAACTGTGCTATCTTTGGTCTAAAGATTATATGCACTGATATGATTTATGACAATGCATTGACAAGAGTAAACTCCATGTGCTTGTCATAAGTGTCACTGGTTCGGCCTACTTATCATGTATAAGTGCCTATCATGTTTGTTATATGTTATGAGACTCACCATTCTATCTTATTTATATCTCATATAAATAACTTGGGAACAAACATGAATACAATCTTTCTGGATAAGTCATGTCCTTATTATGAAGTATCCTCGTTTGTGAACCTATTTATGATACTTTGTACTTGAAATACTATCACTCATATTCTTAACAACTTTAGAATTGAATTTCTAACAAAATATCAATGGACCTTTTCTATTACACATAAATATCTTATGTAAACGGAAAAGTGAAAATGTCTTTTATTAATAAAAACATGTACAAGATACATACTAAATGATATGCTCTAGGGCATACTACTAACATGAAATAGGATGATTCTTAAACCATTATAAAGCTAAACAAATACTCTAAAACTTTGTAATTATGACTAAAAATTGATTTTATTGGCTACATGGTGAAATTCTTGTATTTCCTATTACTACTTTGACTATGACTAGAGTTTGGAATAGTTTGCACATTTTCATTTGTAACTTGAGTTGTGGCCTTGATGTTCATTTGATTCAAATTAGAGATTGAAATGGACATATAAAAGTTCAATTTTGGAAAAGATGCCATGAAACCTTTGTTGCTAGAATTTTTGGTGGAATTTTAACTTTGCTGCCCTGTTTACCTTAATTGACTGGGAATTTAGGATAGCAATGATTCATAGGCCTATAATTTTCATTCTATGATTCCAAATGACATGAAATTTATGGAAAATGATTAAGACATAAGGCTAAAACTTTCATGAAGGAATGCTGCCCAAAAAATTGTGTGTAAGTGACCTTAAAATTTACTGGAAGATAGGGCACAGAACTGGAACTTAGTAGGAGTGCATTTTGGACTGTCTAGAGTAAAATTTGTATAACTTACCCTAGGAAACTCCAAATGAGGTGATTCTTATTTTTTTGGAAAGTTAAGATCTAAGGGAACAACTTTCATGAAGAATGAATTGGCAAAATCCGATTGCAACTTGTTCAAATCTAGACTCTAAAATTTGTCCAAAACCTGCCCCGTAATTGGTAAAGTTAAAACTTTGCTTAAGGATAGCTGTTGATTAATTGACCATAACTTTTTATCTTTAAATCCAAATTAAGTGATTCAAAAGCTATATTAAAGTTAAGACATAGATTTAAAAATCTCATGAAGAAAGTTGAATTTAATTCCTGCAATTACTAGGTCAAAATGCTTGAGTAAAGTAATGCATAAAGTTTGATTTTTGTTGGAATTTGACAATGGTCATCATATGTGTAAATTTTGTACAAATGTATGAACTTTAAAGGCATGCGATATGAAAATATGGTAATGGCAAAAGTTGATATGCATACAAGTATTGTTGATTACATCATTTGAAAATAAAAATGATAATTACTTTAGTAAGCCCAGATAAACCTAGACAGTGAATTATAGGTTTAGATAGATTGACATGCCAATAGGGGACATCATTAGCAATACTGCATTAATTATGTTAATAGATTGATGAATGACTATTAGAGGCACCGAGTGCCTAGTCAGTGATCCTTTATCCATGGCTTTTAAGGCCAGATTTTATTATGGTACATGTTGGCAATTATATAGAGGTACCGAGTACCCATTGTTAAACCGATCAAAGACATTGAGTGTTCAGTATCGGGAGTCCCATATCTAGTCAATATATTTCTACCATAGGTTACTGTGGGCACATAACAAATCTAAAAATGTGATTTAATTAAGAAAATGTACACAAATATAATGAGAATTATGTTAAACTTTGAAACTTTAAAGATTTCATATAATCATTGCATCACTTAATCGATTTAGTATGTTTGTATTTGAAAATGGTTAAAGATTTGATATTTTGTATTTTCTTTATTTTTGAACATTAGTTATAAAATCTCTTACACTATGTATGCAAGTTTTGCTTTTATTTTTCTTAAAATTAAGAGTGCACCACTAAGCTATAAAGCTTAGTGCATAGGTTTTTCCTCGCGCTGGTACAGAAGGTAAGGAGTAGTTGGTTAGACAAGAGAGGAGAGAGTGGATCTGCAGGAAAGTCTGAAGTTACCTCATACTTAGACTTTGTGGTAGATGCATTACGGACACTAGAAGCATTTTGTCACTCATTTTTTCATGCTCATTTGTCATGTACTAAAAACACATGATGTAAATTTATTTTGGATAACCGTAAATTTAAGTATAAACATATTTTGTTACATTTACAGGTTTATAAACTTATATATTTAACTAAAGAATGTCTGAACATATGTTATGTTATTATTTGCATATGGTGAAGGAATGAAGTTGAATACAATATGATGAGAATTGATTACTAATATTGTTGCAATTGGAAATTATAAATATTGTTATTAACAGGTGGACGTTAAATGTTTAGGAGAAACTCTTGCAGTTTTTCCTTTTGAAATTTATTATTAAAATTAAAAAGTAAACATTAAGTAAGAAAATTATTTAAATACAAGTTTAGGTGCTCCATGCACAGAATGTGGCATTCCTTTGCTCGGTTTCACTGTAGATTGTGTAGGGGGTATTACAATTCTCTTACCCAAATGTGTCCAAATCTCACATAGGCACCTAGAGCACCAAAACTCATCAAACTCTCTCTCTCTCTCTCTCTCTCTCTCTCTATCTATCTATCTATCTATCTATCTATTGAGATCTCTCTCATCTCATAATTTTCTCTTAATTCTCTCCCAAGTTCCATTAAAACATACACCAAAACCTAATTTTTCTCTTAATTTTCCCAAATTCTCTCACCCAAACAAGAAATCACAAAAACTCACCCCATTGAAACACTATTAATGGCCAAGGGAGGAACCTTGGACCACCATCACCAGCCACCATATGAAGAAGAACAAGCAGCAGTAGCAAGGAGAGGAGAGGGGTGGCACAACAAAGGAAGAGGAAAGAAAAAGGGTAGCGCCAAGGGAGAAGAAAAGAAGGAAAAAAAAGGTAAAAGGAAGAAAAGAAAGAGGAGATGTCACACCTTACCCCTCTGTAAGGCATAACATGATCCCGTAGACTGCCTAATGAACTACCGAACTTCACCTACGGATAATTCATTAAGTACCCTACAAGGGATTTTAAAATCATTTTCTTACTTTTTGGAAGTGGTAAGCATTTTAGTAGGAATTAAAAACATTTAATTGAAATTTTAAAACTAGTAAAAATTTTTGTCCATTTTTATTTTTTTGCAAATTTTATAAAAATTTCGGCAGAGTGCCGTCTATATTTTGAGAAAACAATTCTTCAAAAACCTGAAAAAAAAACACTTCCAAATAATTTCATTTCACAACTCCCAACCCAAGTCAACTCAAGTCAACACAAAATTCTCAGATCAAACCATTTCAAAATAATTCCATTAACATTACATTCAATAAACACTCACAAGTTTTGTCACACTCTACTCCTCGTAAGATGTAACATGTTCCCATAGTACACCTAATGAATTACCATACTTCACCTACCGATAACCCATTAAATATACTACAAGGGATTTTAAAACAATTTTCGTTCATTTTGAAATTGATGGGTAAAATTTTTTCAAATTTTAAAAACCTTTATTTAAAGTCCAAACATAAATTATATTCTTAGATATTTAAAATCTCCGCAATTTTAACAAAAATTTCGGCAGAGTACCGTCTATATTTTGAGAAAACAGTTCTTCAAAACCTGAAAATAGAAACACTCCCAATATATTTCTTAATCACAACTCCATTTGCAACCACCAAACTTCAAATCAACAGCAATAGTAACACTTCAATTCAAAATCCCAATTTCAAATCAAGAAGTAATATCTCAAAACATTTCATAACTCATGTACATTGCAGTTTAAATCATTAATTTACAATCATAAGTTAATTTACAGATACAAAATCTTAAAAATAATATTATTACAATTTTATCTGTACAACTGCTCAAATTACAGAGATACATATGCATACTATCATATTTACATCAAACTAAACTACCAGGGTATAGACAAATACCCGTACAAAAATTCTTCAATTGTGCTCCTCTCTAACTATAGCAGCTCGCTCTACTGCTATGCTCTTTTCTCTATCTGCGACAGCAAGTTAAAGCTATCGCTGAGTATATAAATACTCAGTGGTGCACAATAAAGCATCAAATGCATAATATAAAACATTTATGAACAAATCATCATTCAAAAATCTCATAATCGCATTTCATAATTTTTTTTTTCTCAAATCACATTTATAACAAATCATAATTTTCAAAGTTTAATATAGTACAACTTGATCAAACAATTTAATAATCATAGTATTGCCAAACAATAACACAACTTAGGCCATGACACAAAATTTCTGAACATGCCATGTGTACATCACGACAAGGCATACTCACCGCACTAATCGAAATCAATGAGGGAGGTGGCTAGCTAGCTAATGAGTACTCATCCAAACTCGCCCCTCAGACTGGAAAGCCAGAGAGGGAGGAAAGTGATCAAATATCAAACTCACCCCATAAGTGGAGGAGGAACATATTAATATTGTCATGCCAAGTGTGAATTAAAAACAATTTAAATCAAGTTATTCAAACATTTCATACAATTCACAAATCATATTTCATTCCAAACTTTTCATTTTCAAAGTAGGCAACACACTATTTTTCAAATAAGATTATCAAAGCCATAACTAAATTCAAAACCATTGGTTCAAATATTTCATACAAATCGATAAATAATTTTCATTCCAAATTTCCATTGAAAAATAGGCAACACAACATTCTCGAAATTCACACTGAACAAAACACATTCACAATGTATAACAAATCAATTTCCATTATGAAAACTATAATTTAAAATTTTTCTGCACAAGCCTGACGTGAGTCACCTTTAGGCCTTGACTCAGTCCCTTATACCTTTTGGGGTCTTTTACAGCTGCAACACAAAATTTATAGTGTTTTAGTATCTTATTTCACAATAAATCCAATAATTAATTCATAAATACTTAATTCTAGCCCAAATATGCTTAAACTAACATTTTTGGAAATTTTCATTTTGGAGTTACTATTCATGATACCATTCAAGTCAATTTGTTGACTTTCTAAGGCTTAATAGGTATGGGAATTCCAACTTCACCCACATACTACATTTTGGTCACTAAATTTGTTGGTTTTGGTTGTTTATTCAAATTCTAAGTCTTTTAGGCAAATTTGATAAATTTTCAGTTTTGGTGTCTAAGGTTGCACTGTTCCATTGGTCATTTTACCGTTGGAATTTGGAAAAACTTTCTCCATAGAAAATGTTCCTTATTGTCTTAAGTTTATTCTCCTTTTTGAATCACTCCTATTGGAGTTTTGTAGCTCAAGTTATAGCCATTTGAACCATGGCTGCCGGATTGGACTTAACCCATATTTTCTGGGCAATTTTGGTTCTAGCAGTTTTCGGTCACCAAATTTGGGTGGCCAAATGACTTGATTAATGGCATAATTTGGGTTTGTGTTCTTCATGAAAGTTTTAGGTCTATATCTCATTTGTTCACTGATAAAATTTCAGGTCATTTAGACCTGCCTAGCTCAAGTTATGGCCAAATGAACAAACACTATTTATTTGGTCAGTTTGTACAGGGTAGACTGAGATTTTCCAAGTTTGGTCAATTTGTTCACTAGGTTGTGGTCACTTTTTGGGCATGGTTCCTAAATGAAAATTGTGTCATTTAGTGTCTATTTTCATTCCCAATTGGTCTCATACCAATTGGACTTGTAAATTTTCAGTTTTGGTCCCTCAAAGGGACCTTGGTCCTGCTACCAGCAGCATGACCACATTGAATCCGAATTTAACCTCAATTCAAACACTTCCAACCCACTTCATTTGGTCACAAATGACCAATTTCTCACTTCAAACTAGGTCAAAGACATTATTTACCAATTTTTCACATTTTTGTCTCTAAACCCTAAGTGTCCAAAACCCTAATTCACACTAATTGTTGCATTTAACCAATTCAATGCCTATATACATGCTTCTTCAACCCAAACAAGATCACATACACCTTTAAATCCATCAAACTATGCATACACACATCAAAACCCTAGTTGACTGAAATTTAGGTTTGGTCCTCCAACAATTAATTTCATTTCATTTTAAGCATATTTCTAGGTTTATTCAACTATAAACACAATTAATTCAACTAGAAAATCAAATTTAGTTTACTAACCTTAGTGCATAATTTTCTTTCCCTTCAAACCTCTTCCTTTCTTCTTTCTTTATTCTTCAATCACCTCTTCTAGTTGCCAAAACAAGCTTTAACCATGGTAGAATAATTTTCTATGGTGAGATTTTTGGTTTTTCAAGCTCAAAGATGAGCTTTTATGGAGGATGAAGTGAGGGAGAGATGAAAGAAAGAGTTGGACGGCAATGAAGAAGATAATCTTTTTTTTTTCTTTCTTTTCTCTCTTTTTTTTTTTTTAATCTTATGGAAGACCAAAATATCTAATTAATTAAATATATTAATTATTCTATTTATAGTATCATGCATGATGTCATGCACGATGTCATCTTCCTTCACTTTTTCATTTTCCTTTTTTTTTCTATTTATTTTTCTATTAGTTCTTTAATTTAATTCCGACTCCGAAATTTTCTTTTCTCCTATTTTATTTGACAGTTAGGTCTGGAGTCAGCTCTCGGGGTCAATTGACCAAATTGGCCCTCGCCGGTTCAACCCGGTTTACAAATAATTCAATATTTCTTCTGGCTCCCTGACCTAATTATTTGTCTGGCTTAACAATTCTTTTTCGTGATTTTCTCTTTTCCACTGTATTCGTAATGGTCCTAAGGACCGCGGTGTCACATTTTACGATTCTACATTTGAGTTTAAATCGACTTCGCAGTCGTTTCCAAAAAGGTCACCCATCGCTGTGACTCTCGGCTCGTTTAACTTCTTATGTTCTGTTCTTCTTATTTATACTTAACTAATTGGCAATTACTAATTACTTGTGTTTATAGCTTATCTAGTTGTCTTAAGTGTGGTTCTAATCCCCTTAATTGTCCGTACCGACTCTGGTCACTGGAACAGTATAATTTACCAGACTATGCAAATAGGGATGTTACAATTCTCCCCCCCTTAAAATAATTTCGTCCTCGACATTATGTCTACTATCTGTCCTCAAATAGTCATTCATGTTGTTTTTTCATGTTTTTCTCACATTTCTACATAGCTTTATAATCAGAATAATGGTCCATAGCACTTTAACCAATGTTATTTACTCATCGATTGCTTACATCGTGTGTCATGTTCCTTATGAGCTTCTGTCATAAGTTAGATTCAAATTCATTTCAATTTTAGAGGTAAGCAAATCTGTGTGCTAGTGGATCCGCTTTTCTAGGACCTCGTGTGATCCTATAGGTGAGAACATAGTTTTACTCTTTTCTTATCAAATCTCTTAATCATTTGATGTAACCTTCAGTTTAGTTTAGAATATTTTAGTCTTTTCTTTCTGTTGTTTTAGCAATTATTTTCTTTTGTAGTCTTTTCTTTCTTGGCCATAGGTCCATAACCATTATCTTACCATCTCCATTTATGACCAAGGCCTATGTGCCATTTTGCACTATTTTGTTTGCTTTGGTTTAACTTATTTCTTTCTTGATAAAATAATTTGGAATATCGTTACGCATCTTAAGTAAATTGCTTGCCTTGGTGGCAATTCCTCATCTAGTATTTTTCTCATTTCTTACTGTTCTATTTATTTTTATCTATCGATATTCTATAGCTTATTTTGCACTTATGTATAGTCATTATTTTCTTTTGTACTAAACTATAACCTTTCAATATTCTAACTTTAGAGTTTTAAATCCCAGGTTAGGATTTTCAAACTCCTTTCCAATAAGAAAACTTTATCTTATCATAATGTACCAAAACAGATGTCGTTTGCAACTATTCTTATTCTTGTGTACTATTGGGTAGTACGTAGCTCTACACAATAAATCCCAAGTCAGTACTGTAATCTGCAGCTTATAGCACAAACATCAAGAATATTGCATAGTTACTACGATACATTCCAATAGAACAAACTTTCCTATATCTTATTTCTTTTAAATTCACTAATATATTGAACTTATTTTGATTATGGTACCCACTGACATCTATCAGCAGTAATACCCTTACCCGCATCTAAAATAACTATATTACTATAACTTACTTTTAGGTTCTCTTTCCTTTCACAATTAGGCTTACTAATTAACTTTACAAATTCTTGTATACTAGCAAATACTTTTCACTGACAAACTCTTCCAAAATTAATTTTGAAAAGACTAGTCACTAACATATTAATTTTTTTTTATTTTTTATTTTTTATACATAGACATATCTCAGTTAACAATTGAGAAAATACCAGCAACCATACCAGAAGTCTCATCCTCGTCCCTCTATCGCATAGTGTATACTCTCACTGGAGCATCACCTTGTCTTGGTTGATTCACAGTACTCTGACTTCCAAGTGTACTACCCCTAACTCTACCTCTGCTTCTACCAACTGTTGGTAAACTCTTCGGGGTAGAAACTTGGGCTGATCCTTCTGCCGTGGTAAATGATCCATAACGGCGTGGACTTATGCAATCCTTAGCAAAATGACCAGTCCCTCCACAATTGAAACATGCTCCTATAGCTCTATAACATACTCCACTATGTGGTTTACCACAAATCTCACAAAGTCGATTAGATAGCGTATTTCTGCATCTCTGTTGAGTTTGCTGATCGGATTGGGATGATTTTGTCTAGAAGATATACCTCTACCCGATTCGCGCGAGCTAAATCCTCCAAAATGTTTTCTTTTCCCAGAGCCACTCTTAGTAGCTTGACCAGTAACTTTTTCAGTTTTCTCTTTCTCTTGTGTACTCTTTTTCACTGCCCATTCTGATTTTATCCTTTCCTGTTCCAGGGCTTGTGAAATCAATTCAGAAAAATTCTGGTGTCGAAACCCTACCATTTGCATTCTCAAGCTAGGCCTCAACCTAGCCTCAAACCTTTTACACCGGTCTCTGGGGGTAGAGACTAAGCTTCCAGCATAATGGCTTAGCCTTGAAAAGTCCCGCTCATACTCTGCTACAGTTCTATCCCCTTGCTTCAAACTTAAAAACTCTTGCAACTTCATGTCTACATAAGTATTAGGGACCCACTTGTACCGAAATTCCCTTAAAAAGTCTACCCATGTGAGGACTGGTGGCTCTACCAGACTGTAGGGGATGGTCTTACACCACTCATATGCATCCCCTTGCAGAAGTGAAACTGAATATTCGAACTTCAACTCTTTAGCACACTGTAGTTTGCTGAAAACCCATTCCATTCTCTCTAACCACTGTTCTGCCTCCAGTGGATCCACAATACCCTTAAACTCGGTGGCCCCAAATTTCATTAATTTTTCATATTGCTGAGCCGAGGGCTGTGGTTGTGCTGCAAGTGCTTGTGTCTGTGCTTGAGGTGGCACATTTCTCGCCATTTGTTGAAAGAATGCAGCCATCTGCTGTACAAACTGAGCAGAGAACTGCGGTGCTTGAGGAGGAGCTAGAGTGGCTGACCCACTCACATTCTGGAGTGCCGGGGCTTCTCCTTGGGCCTCAGCCTCGACAGATTGCTCTACGGAATGATCTCCCTCTTCCATTCCGTTTTCCATAAATTTTCTACTCTCTGATAATAAACACAAGGAGGTTGACCTCCGTTAGTGCATATTCATGATGTAAATATGTCATATATATCAAACATTTGAGCAGTTGTATTTACCGATAAAATATTTCAAATTCACAGTTTAAAATTTATTTTAAAACCTTGCTCTGATACCACTAAACATGTCACACCCTACTCCTCGTAAGATATAACATGTTCCCGTAGTACACCTAATGAATTACCGTACTTCACCTACCGATAACCCATTAAATATACTACAAGGGATTTTAAATTAATTTTCGTTCATTTTGAAATTGATGGGTAAATTTTTTTCAAATTTTAAAAACCTTTATTTAAAGTCCAAACATAAATTAAATTCTTAGATATTTAAAATCTCCGCAATTTTTACAAAAATTTTGGCAGAGTGCCGTCTATATTTTGACAAAACAGTTCTTCAAAACCTGAAAATAGAAACACTCCCAATATATTTCTTAATCACAACTCCATTTGCAACCACCAAACTTCAAATCAACAGCAATAGTAACACTTCAATTCAAAATCCCAATTTCAAATCAAGAAGTAATATCTCAAAACATTTCATAACTCATGTACATTGCAGTTTAAATCATTAATTTACAATCATAAGTTAATTTACAGATACAAAATCTTAAAAATAATATTATTACAATTTTATCTGTACAACTGCTCAAATTACAGAGATACATATGCATACTATCATATTTACATCAAACTAAACTACCAGGGTATAGACAAATACCCGTACAAAAATTCTTCAATTGTGCTCCTCTCTAACTGTAGTAGCTCGCTCTGCTGCTATGCTCTTTTCTATATCTGCGACAGCAAGTTAAAGCTATCGCTGAGTATATAAATACTCAGTGGTGCACAATAAAGCATCAAATGCATAATATAAAAGATTTATGAACAAATCATCATTCAAAAATCTCATAATCGCATTTCACAATTTTTTTTTTCTCAAATCACATTATAACAAATCATAATTTTCAAAGTTTAATATAGTACAACTTGATCAAACAATTTAATAATCATAGTGTTGCCAAACAATAACACAACTTAGGCCATGACACAAAATTTCCGAACATGCCATGTGTACATCACGACAAGGCATACTCACCGCACTAATCAAAATCAATGAGGGAGGCGGCTAGCTAGCTAATGAGTACTCATCCAAACTCGCCCCTCAGACTGGAAAGCCAGAGAGGGAGGAAAGTGATCAAATATCAAACTCACCCCACAAGTGGAGGAGGAACATATTAATATTGTCATGCCAAGTGTGAATTAAAAACAATTTAAATCATGTTATTCAAACATTTAATACAATTCACAAATCATATTTCATTCCAAACATTTCATTTTCAAAGTAGGCAACACACTATTTTTCAAATAAGATTTTCAAAGCCATAACTAAATTCAAAACCATTGGTTCAAATATTTCATACAAATCGATAAATAATTTTTATTCCAAATTTCCATTGAAAAATAGGCAACACAACATTCTCGAAATTCACACTGAACAAAACACATTCACAATGTATAACAAATCAATTTCCATTATGAAAACTATAATTTAAAAATTTTTGTGCACAAGCCTGACGTGAGTCGCCTTTAGGCCTTGACTCAGTCCCTTATACCTTTCGGGTCTTTTTCAGCTGAAACACAAAATTTATAGTGTTTCAGTATCTTATTTCACAATAAATCTAATAATTAATTCATAAATACTTAATTCTAGCCCAAATATGCTTAAACTAACATTTTTGGAAATTTTCATTTTGGAGTTACTATTCATGATACCATTCAAGTCAATTTGTTGGCTTTCTAAGGCTTAATAGGTATGGGAATTCCAACTTCACCCACATACTACATTTTGGTCACTAAATTTGTTGGTTTTGGTTGTTTATTCAAATTCTAAGTCTTTTAGGCAAATTTGATAAATTTTCAGTTTTGGTGTCTAAGGTTGCACTGTTCCATTGGTCATTTTACCGTTGGAATTTGGAAAAACTTTCTTCATAGAAAATGTTCCTTATTGTCTTAAGTTTATTCTCCTTTTTGAATCACTCCTATTGGAGTTTTGTAGCTCAAGTTATAGCCATTTGAACCATGGCTGCCGGATTGGACTTAACCCATATTTTCTGGGCAATTTTGGTTCTAGCAGTTTTAGGTCACCAAATTTGGGTGGCCAAATGACTTGGTTAATGGCATAATTTGGGTTTGTGTTCTTCATGAAAATTTTAGGTCTATATCTCATTTGTTCACTGATAAAATTTCAGGTCATTTAGACCTGCCTAGCTCAAGTTATGGCCAAATGAACAAACACTATTTATTTGGTCAGTTTGTACAGGGTAGACTGAGATTTTCCAAGTTTGGTCAATTTGTTCACTGAGTTGTGGTCACTTTTTGGGCATGGTTCCTAAATGAAAATTGTGTCATTTAGTGTCTATTTTCATTCCCAATTGGTCTCATACCAATTGGGCTTGTAAATTTTTAGTTTTGGTCTCTCAAAGGGACCTTGGTCCTGCTGCCAGCAGCATGACCACATTGAATCCGAATTTAACCTCAATTCAAACACTTCCAACCCACTTCATTTGGTCACAAATGACCATTTCTCACTTCAAACTAGGCCAAAGACATCATTTACCAATTTCTCACATTTTTGTCTCTAAACCCTAAGTGTCGAAACCCTAATTCACACTAATTGTTGCATTTAACCAATTTAATGCCTATATACATGCTTCTTCAACCCAAACAAGATCACATACACCTTTAAATCCATCAAACTCATGCATACACACATCAAAACCCTAGTTGACTGAAATTTAGGTTTGGTCCTCCAACAATTAATTTCATTTCATTTTAAGCATATTTCTAGGTTTATTCAACTATAAACACAATTAATTCAACTAGAAAATCAAATTTAGTTTACTAACCTTAGTGCAGAATTTTCTTTCCCTTCAAACCTCTTCCTTTCTTCTTTCTTTATTCTTCAATCACCTCTTCTAGTTGCCAAAACAAGCTTTAACCATGGTAGAATAATTTTCTATGGTGAGGTTTTTGGTTTTTCAAGCTCAAAGATGAGCTTTCATGGAGGATGAAGTGAGGAAGAGATGAAAGAAAGAGTTGGACGGCAATGAAGAAGATAATCTTTTTTTTTTCTTTCTTTTCTCTTTTTTTTTTTATCTTATGGAAGACCAAAATATCTAATTAATTAAATATATTAATTATTATATTTATGGCATCATGCATGATGTCATGCATGATGTCATCTCCCTTCACTTTTTTATTTTCCTTTTTTTTTCTATTTATTTTTCTATTAGTTCTTTAATTTAATTCCTGACTCTGAAATTTTCTTTTCTCCAATTTTATTTGACAGTTAGGTCCGGAGTCAGCTCTCGGGGTCAATTGACCAAATTGCCCCTCACCGGTTCAACCCGGTTTGCAAACAATTCAATATTTCTTCCGACTCCCTGACCTAATTATTTGACTGGCTTAACAATTCTTTTTCGTGATTTTCTCTTTTCCACTGTATTCGTAATGGTCCTAAGGACCGCGGTGTCACATTTTACGATTCAAAATTTGAGTTTCGCAGTCGTTCCCGATAAGGTCACCCATCGCTGTGACTCTCGGCTCGTTTAACTTCTTATGTTCTGCTCTTCTTATTTTTACTTAACTAATTGGCAATTACTAATTATTTGTGTTTATAGCCTATCTAGTTGTCTTAAGTGTGGTTCTAATCCCCTTAATTGTCCGGACCAACTCCGATCACTGGAACAGTATAATTTACCAGACTATGCAAATAGGGATGTTACAAGTTTAATTTACAGATATAAAATCCAAAAATAATATTATTATAATTTTTAAATACAGATCTTAATTTAAAAAAAAAATTTAAATATCATTATTACAATTTATTATACAACTGCTCAACTTTACATTGACACATAAGACATTACAATATTTACATCAAATAACTACAAGGTATAATTAAATACCCGTACAAAAAGATCGGCGAAGGCCTTACCAATTCAGCAGCTCACCCTGCTGCTTTTTCCATGCTCTTATATGCGACAGCAAAATAAGATATCGCTGAGTATAAAAATACTCAGTGGTGCACAATAAAGTATAAAATTCATAACGTAAAACATTTATGAATAATTTATAATTCAAAAATCTCACAATCACATTTCATAATTTTTCAAATCACAGTTATAGCAAATCATAATTTTCAAAGCTTAATATAACACAAATTTGATCAAATAATTTAATAATCATAGTGTTGCCAATCAATAGCACAACTTAGGCCATGATATAAAATTTTCAAATATGCCGTATTGTACACCATGACAAGGCAAACTCACCCCACTAATCGAAATCAATGAGGGAGGTGGCTAGCTAATGAGTACTCATCCAAACTCACCTCCTGACTGGGAAGCCAAAGAGGGAGGAATATAGTCAAACTCACCCCATAAATGGAGGAGGAACATAATAAGGGACTGCCATGCCAAGTGTGAATCAAAACAATTTAAAACTATGATGTTCAATTATAATTGATACAACAATTAAACAAACTTCATTTCAAATCTCCATTTCCAAAGTAGGCAACACACAAATTCTCAAATAAAATTTCCAAGGCCATAACCAAATTCAAAATCATATTGTTCAAATATTTCATACAAATCAATAAATAATTTTCATTTCAAATTTCCATTATAAAATAGGCAACACAACATTCTCGAAATTCATAATGAATAAAACACATTCACAATGTATAACAAATCAATTTTCATTGTGAAAACTATAATTTATAAATTTTTGTGCACAAACCTGATGTGAGTCGCCTCTAGGCCTTGACTCAGTTTGCCCTATCCTTTTCCAGGTCTCTTTCAGCTGAAACACGCAATTTATAGTGTTTCAGTATCTTATCTCACAATAAATCCAATAATTAATTCATAAATACTTAATTCTAGCCTAAATATGCTTAAACTAACATTTTTGAAAATTTTTATTTCGGAGTTACTATTCACGATACTATTCAAGTCAAAATATTGACTTTCTTATGCTTAATAGGTATGGGAAATCCAATTATACCCACATACCACATTTTGGTCACCTAACTTGTTGGTTTTGGTCATTTTCTCAAAACTTAAGTCTTTTAGGCAAAATTGTAAATTTTCAGTTTTGGTGTCCTATTTTGTACTGTTCCATTGGTCATGTTGCTGTTAGAATTTGGCCAAGTTTTCTTCATAGAAATTGTTCCTTATTATCTTAACTTTATTTTCCTTTTTGAATCACTCCATTTGGAGTTTTGTAGCTCAAGTTATAGCCATTTGAATCATGGCTGCCGAATTAGACTTACCCAGATTTCTGGGCAAATTTCTGGTTTCTGGCAGTTTTAAGTCACCAATTTTGGGTGGCTAAATGACTTGGTTAAGGGCATAATTTGGGTTTGTGTTCTTCATGAAAGTTTTAGGTCTATATCTCAGCTTTCTACTGGTAAAATTTCAGATCATTTGGACCTGCCTAACCCAAGATATGGCCAAATGAACAAACATTGTTCATTTGGTTATTTTTGTACAAGTCAGAACACCAATTTCCGGATTTGGTCAATTTGTTCACTATGCTATGGTCACTTTTTGGGCATGATTCCCAAACGAGAAATGTGTCATTTTGTGTCTAGTTTCATTCCCAATTGGCCTCACACCAATTGGGTTGGTAAATTTTCAGTTTTGGTCCCTGAAAGGGACCTTGGTCCTACTGCCTGCAGAATGCCCACAACCAATCCGAATTTCCACTTGATTCTCACACTTCCAACATACCTCAATTGGTCACATATGACAATTTTTCAGCTCAAACTAGGTCAAACACACCATTTGACTAATTATCAAAATTTTATCTTCTAAACCCTAGGTCCAAAACCCTAACTCACTTAATTTGTTACATTTTACTAATTCCAAATATACCAACACAATTTCTCAACTCATTCAAGCTTATGTTCACTTTTAATTCAATCAAACACATGCAAATCACTCCCCTACATAGGCTGGCCTAATTTTCATGTAGTCTTCCATGCTTGGTTTTGTTTAATTTTTCCACAATTTCTAGATTAACTCATGCATATAAACAATATTCTAAAGAAAAATCTAGTGGTTAATTACTAACCTTTATGTAGAATTTTCACCCCTCCAAACTTCTTCCTTTCTTCTTCTTTTTATTGTCAAGCTCTTTATCAAGGTTTGAATACAAAGTTTAATGATAGAAATTTAAGTTTTTATGGTGAGATTTAGGTTTTGATCAAGCTCAAAATGAGCTTTAATGGAGTTTTAAGGGTGAGAGAGCTTTGAGAGAGAGAAAGGAGTGTGTGGACAGGAAAGTTAAAAAAAATGGAAGATGACCAATTTTTTTTCTTTTCTTTTTGTGTATTTATCTCTTAATTTGACTTAGTCAAATTAAGTAATTAAATTAAAATTAAATATGAAGTCATGCATGATGTCATCTTGATGAGGTCATTAATTTATTTTCTTTTCTTTTCTTTTTCTCTTGTTTTTCCATACTTCTTTAATTTAATTTTATATTTCAAAATTTTCATTTCTCAAATTTTATTGGACAGTTAGGTCAGGAGTCAGCTTTAGGGGTAAATTGACCAAATTGCCCCTCGCTGGTTCAATCCGGTTTGCAAGTTATTTGATATTTCTTCTGGATCCTTGACCTGCTTAATAATTATTTTTCATGATTTTCTCTTTTCCACAGTGTTCGCAATGTTCCTAACGACCGCTGCATCACATTTTACAGTTCGAAATTTGAGTTTAAATCGACCTCGCAATCGTTCCCGAGAAGGTCACCCATTGCTGTGACTCTCGGCTCATTTAACTTCTTGTGTTCTATTTTTCTTATTTATACTTAACTAATTGTGTAACACCCCTATGTTCGGTAGTGCGTTTTACTGTTCCGGTGACCAGTGCTGTCCGGACAGCTAGGATGCCTAGAACTACACTTCGATATGAGTGAGGAGACATAAAATAATGAAATACAAGAAAAGAAAATACAAGAAAAACAAAGGAAAAATAATAGCAAAGAAATGTAACCAAGTTAAGCGAGCCGAGAACCCTAGCGATGGGTGACCGCACCGGGAAGTCACGGCGTGGACCGTTGACTAGCCCTGGACCGCGGGGAACCCTGAAAAATATTTTTAGGACTTAAATAGACACCTATTGAAATACAAATACCATTGGAAATATCAAAGAAAAATTAAATAATTAGTACAAAGAAAAGTGAGAAATCGAAAAACGGACAAAACCCGGTGTTACCGAAAAATCGGGAATGCAACCTGAACAGGGGCATTGTGGTCATTTGACACCCCGAGTTGTCTTTTGACCTAAATGTCCATTAAAAATAAATAATATTACACTTGGAAAATGTCATGAAAAATTAAATTAGGGGTACCTAATATAAATAGCAAAAATGGGGTTCAAATTAGGTAATTAACACATTTAAACATATAATATAATTGATTTTGTGTAAGTGGACCACTAAGGATTATAATATGCATTAAGTGGGCAGATTACCTCCACTCACACTTCATCTTCAACCTTAGAAATCACCATTGCCGTAGTGAAGAGCTCCCAAATCCTCCATTGCCGCATTTGGTTCAAGCTCCCACATCTCCTCCATTCCACCTCCAAACACCAAGGTTGCTTCATTAAAGTTTATCCCCACATCACAAGGAAGAGTTTGATAGCAATTTTAAGAAGTTTTGATGAGGTTTTGAAGAATTTCCAAATAGGTAAGTTTGAGTTTTTGAATATTGCTTTGTTAAAGTTTGTAAGCATGGTATGGGTGTTTGATTTATGGAGAAATTTTTGAGGTTTGATGTTTAAATGGAGAAGTGTACTTTTGGCAGCCATGGAAACACTTTGAAGGCAGTTTATTTTTGCTTGTAAATGATGAATTAAATGATTGATTAAATGTATATTGTGTAGGAAATTGTTTGGGTGATGTATACTTAGTATATGTAAATGTGAATTGAAATTTGAAGCTTGGAAATTAATGGATTGTAAATGCACTAATGCGGCAGGTTGTTGACTCTTGAAGAATGCTGGAATTCATGCTTGGTTTATGATATATTAATGTTGACTTGTGTTGGATATTATGGCAGTTTGAGTGTATGTATGGTGGTGTGAAGTGGGACATGTAAATGAGCATGAATAGGTGATTGAATTGTTGTAAATTGGATTGAAAAATTCTGCACTTGTTGGTGCACATTGAATGCAATTGTAAGCTGCCAAAATGACCTATAATGTGTTGTGAATTATGTTTAGGTCATGATACAACCAGAATTGGCTTGAATGTTGAGTTTGGTAAGTGTTAACAATGATCCTTGATGTGTATGGAAGAAATGCAATAAGGCAGTTTGAGTTTTAGGCCTATAACTTTAAGTGTGTGGCTCCAATTGGTATGAGACCAATTGGAGGTGAAACTAGGCACAAAATGTGCCAACTTTCATGAAGGAAGCTTGACAAAATTCTGCTTGCAAGATAGCTTGAAAAATGACCAAATCCGGATTAAGTGCAAATAAGGCCTGAAAATTGACCATTTGGGCAGCAGTTAGTGTTTAGGCCATAACTCACTCAAAACAGGTCCAATTGACCTGAAAATTTGACCATGAATAGTTAAGACCCATATCTACAAGTCTTATGAAGACACCAAAGCCCAGAAATGACCATAAGCAAGTCAAACAGCTTGCACAAGTTCGAGTCCAAAAACTGGCCGAACCTAAAATGACCTAAAATGACCTAAAGTAACCAATTTTTATGCAATTTGACCAGCAATAGTAAATTGACCATAACTTGGTCTACATAACTCGGAATGACCTGAAATTTTGCCCCGCGTGCAATAAGACATAGATCTACAAGTTTGTAGTTTTGACCAAAACCCGAAAACCGAGGGAACTAGGTCGTCCGGCTAGGTCAAACTAGTATCCCGGAATCCAGCAAATTGCAAGAAAATGCAGTATACACGGAAATGAATTTGGTAACATGTACCAACCCTAAAAGACTATCGAATGTGACATATTAGTAACATTAAAACCTAAATTACCTATAATGCACTGAGGGTCGATATATTAGGTTGATTAAGCAAATAATAGCATTCAATGAATTATTTACCAAGCATTATCGTTAAAGACAGTTTAATTAAGTACTGAAACACTTCAAATTGTGTTTCTCAGTTAGCAAAGACTCAGGGAAAGGGAAGGAAACACTGAGTCAAGACCAGGAGACAGTTATCAGAGGTTTGTGCACAACAGCTATTCCTTTTGAAAATTTTCAATTGAAATGAATTATGACTATTTGTACATTATTGTTTTAAATTGTGGAAATGTGTTGAATGGATACTTACTACTTGAAAAACATTGTGAATGGTTTGAAACTGTGAAAAATTGTTTGAATGATATTGATGGATACTTATTGATTGAAAAGCATTGGAAATGGTTTGAAACCACAGCTATCATGTATACTGATTGTATTCCTCGCTAGCTTGTCTAGTGGGACGAATTGAATTCCCTCTCTGGCTGAAGTGTTGAGGTGTGTGCCTGTTGAGGACGAATCGAATGAGTACTCATATTTTTGCTAGCTAGCTATGTTATTCCTCATTAGTCATCGACTTTTGGGACGAATTGAATACCTCATTAGCCATCGGCTTTTGGGACGAATTGAACTTTGGAACATGATTAAGCTGTGTGTGATTTATTGATATGTATTGTGAAATTGTGAAATGGAGTTTAAATTCTTATTGACATTCACTGTCTTTTGAATTTAACTATGTTTTGATTACTGAGATTTATTGTGATATTGTGTTAAATTCCTTCTGACATTCATTGTCTTGAATTTAACTATGGTTTTATGTATCCATCATTTATATGATTTATGAATTGTGATTTAAAGTTGTATTTGGTTAATGTTGTGCACCACTGAGACATTGTCTCAGCGATAGCTTTTTATTGCTGTCGCAGGTAGACAGACGGATAGGGCAGCAGACTAGGCTGCTAGTACATCCAGCGAGAGATCCTCAGGTATATTGAGTATACTACATTTTGCATTTTGTACTGTAATGTATGTTCACTGTATGTATATATTATTTTTGGTTTTGAGCAGTTGTAAATTAAAATTGTACATTGAAGTTGTAAAAGTAAATTATGAGTTATTTTGACTTGTAAAATTTGTATTATATTTCTTTTATCTCATCCCTTGAAAATACTGAAAAATTGTTGTGGATTTGAGTTGAGAAAAATATTGTGTAATTTAACTGTTGGAGTTGAGATTGGGAAATATATTTGAAGTGCTTTTTATAGGTTTTCTGAAGAACTATTTTATCTAAAATACAGATGGCACTCTGCCAAAATTTTTACAGAAATTACTAATAGTCCAAATGAGTTAGCTATTTCACTTCAGTTCACAAAGGTTTTTAACACCTGTAAATAGTGCTCACCACTGTAAAAGAAGTAAGAAAAGTTTTTAAAATCCCTTGTAGTGTATTTAATGGGTTATCAGTAGACGGAGTTGGTAATTCATTAGGTATACTACGGGATCATGTTATGCCTTACAGAGGGGTTGGGTGTGACATGTTTTTGTGGTATCAAAGCTAGTTTTTAAATTCTGTTTTCACCTGTTACTTGAATATTCTTTCTTCATAATACAACTGCTCAATATCATTGTTTGATACATACAGTACATTTCATTATAAATATGCACTAACGGGAGTAAATCTCCTTGTGTTAATTATTCAGGAGATCTAAGATCCTCGCATTGACCATGGAAGAGGGTGATCGTTCAATTGATCAATCTATTGAGGCTGAGGTACAAGGGGATGCCCCAGGCCTACATAATGTCAGTGGTTCAAGAAGACCAGCCTCTGATCTGCATGATTCCTGCTCAGTTCACTCAGCAGATGGCTGCAATGTTCCAACAAATGGCTGGTAATGTGCCTACTCAAGTCCCAATACAGACACCAGTGGTACAACCACAGTCTCCTGCTAGACAATATGACAAATTGATGAAATATGGGGCTACAGAGTTCAAGGCGACAATAGATCCTCTAGAGGCTGAACAGTGGTTAGAGATGATAGATAGGGTATTCAAGAAACTGCATTGCACAGAGGAGCTCAGATTTGAATACTCAGTGTCTTTGCTACAGGGGGGTGCTTATGACTGGTGGAAAACCATTCCCCACAGTCTGGTAGAACCTGCAGTGCTAACATGGAATGACTTTCTCAGGGAATTCAGACCAAAATATGTCCCTGATGCTTATATAGACCAGAAGCTGCAAGAGTTCCTAAGTCTGAAATAGGGGAGCAGATCAGTGGCTGAGTATGAAAGAGAATTTTCTCGCCTAAGCCATTATGCAGTAAGTCTACTTTCTACCAGCAGGGAGAGATGCAAGAGGTTTGAAACCGGCTTAAAGCCCAGTATCAGATTACAAGTAGTCGGATTCAAACACACTAACTTCTCTGAACTTGTTTCTCAAGCCCTAGAGTTGGAAAAAATTAAGTCTGAAGCTGCTCCTGAGAAAAAGAGATCAGAGAAGACAGAGAAAGAGGAAAAATCTGTAGAGCAGAGTTCCAGTGGTCCTACTGGAAAGAGGAAGAATCATGGGGGACACAGCAGAGGTGGCAAGAAGTCTGGTAGGGGAAGATATTCAGGACAGAAACCTCCTCTATCTGGTCAGCAGAGTACTGCAGGTTCCTATCCTCCCGCCAATGTGAAACTTGTGGAAGAAATCCTGGTGGGATATGCTACAAGGCTATTAGAGCCTGTTATAACTGTGGAGGCACAGGACACTTTGCCAAGGACTGCACCAGTAGTCGCAGAGTTAGACCACCTCCTACTACTGCAGAAGGGTCAGTTCAGAGCCCTGTTACTAGAAGTTCACAACCACCTAGCAGAGGTAGAGGCAGGGGTAGAGGTAGCCCAGCAGGCAGCTAAGGCACCATGAAACATTCAGAGCAAGATAGTGCTCCGATCAGAGTCTATGCAATGAGACAGAGGGAAGAGGCCGAGACATCTGATGTTGTGGCTAGTACCTTCTCAACTTTTAACTAAGATGTGTTTGTGTTATTTGATCCGGGTTCTACCCATTCTTATGTGAGTGCTAGCATCATTAATTGCATTGCTGTTCCATGTTCAAAAATGGACTTTGAGGTGCTAGTAACAAGTCCGTTAAGACAGGAGGTCAGGGTTAATAAAATATATAGGGATTGTCCTTTGGTGATCCAAGGACACATTTTTCTATCTGATTTCATTGAAATGCCCTTTAGAGATTATGATATCATCTTGGGCATGGATTGGTTAGCCAGGCATCATGCCATGATTGACTGTAGGCTGAAGACAGTCACTGTTGGTCTCCTCGATGATGATGTGGTAATACATGGGGAGAGGCAGCTATTGCCCTCAAACATCATTTCGGCTGCACTAGCCAGAAAAATGATCAGAAAGGGGTGTGAAGCATATTTGGCACATGTGGTAGACACCCAAGTGGGGAGTCTAGCATTGAAAGACATCCCTACAGTACATGACTTTCCAGATGTGTTTCCTGATGAATTGCCAGGATTACCTCCGGAAAGAGAAGTGCAGTTTGAAATTAATGTTATGCCTGGTGTGGAACCAATCTCCATAATGCCATACAGAATGGCACCAGCAGAGTTGAAGGAGTTGAAGATACAGTTGCAAGAATTACTTGAAAAGGGCTTCATCCGCCCTAGTGTGTCACCTTGGGGAGCACCAGTGTTGTTTGTTAAGAAGAAAGATGGTACTCTCCGCTTATGCATTGACTACCGGCAGTTGAATAAGGTGACAATAAAGAACAGATATCCATTGCCTCGCATTGATGATCTGTTTGATCAGTTAAAGGGTGCAACTATATTCTCCAAAATTGATCTGTGATCTGGTTATTATCAGTTGAAGGTGCAAGAGCAGAGTATTCCAAAAACTGCTTTCAGAACTCAGTATGGCCACTATGAGTTTCTAGTAATGCCATTCGGATTGACAAATGCTCCAGCTGCTTTTATGGATCTGATGAACACTATCTTCAGACCATATCTCGATCAATTTGTGGTGGTGTTTATTGATGACATTTTGATATATTCGAGGAATGCAGAAGAGCACGATAGACATCTGCGGATTGTACTGCAGACTTTAAGGGAGAAACAGCTATATGCCAAATTGTCGAAATGTGAATTTTGGGTGAAGGAAATCTCCTTTTTAGGACATGTTGTGTTAGCTGAAGGGATCAAGGTAGATTCCAGCAAGGTAGAAGCTATCCTTAATTGGAAGCCGCCCAGGAACATCACAGAAATTCGCAGTTTTCTGGGTTTAGCTTGATATTACCGTCAGTTTGTGAAAGGGTTTTCTATGTTATCTTCTCCACTGACTAAACTGCTTCGGAAAGATGTAAAATTTCAGTGGATGATAAATGCCAAAGAAAGTTTTGATGAGTTGAAGAGGTGTTTAATCAAGCTCGATTCTCACTTTACCTACTCCGGGTAAAGAATACACAGTTTATAGTGATGCTTCTCACAATAGGTTAGGCTGTGTACTAATGCAAGATCGGAATGTCATTGCTTATGCATCACGCCAGCTGAAACCGCATGAAAGGAACTACCCAACACATAATTTGGAACTAGTAGCTATTGTTTTTGCTCTGAAGATCTGGAGACACTATTTGTATGGGGAGAAATGCTACATTTACACAGATCACAAGAGCTTGAAGTATTTGGGCACCCAGAAGGAATTGAATTTGAGGCAGAGGAGATGGTTAGAACTCATTAAAGACTATGATTGCTTAATAGACTATCAGCCAGGAAAGGCAAATGTGGTGGCTGACGCCTTAAGTCGCAAGACTATGGCAAGTCTCAGAGTTTCTCCTTTGTCCATGGTATATGAATTGAAAGCACAGCATGCCAGTTTAGAGATTGATGATGAGGGATGACGGTAGTTGCATGGCATGTACAGTTGTTGATTGATCGATCGAATGGCTACTCAAAGTGATGTTAAATATCATAAACTCGAAAGAAGTCCAGAAGGCAAGAAACCTGAATTCTGTGAAAGATGATGGTTTATTGCTACATCGAGCGTAATGTGCGTTCCTAGTGATGTGGAATTGAGACAGATCATTATGAAGGAAGCACATGAGTTTCCTTTTGCTATGCACCCTGGTGGAACTAAAATGTACAGAGGGCTGAAAGAGCATTACTGGTGGATGGGTATGAAGAGAGATATAGCTGAATTTGTTTCCAAATGCCTAACTTGTCAGCAAGTAAAGGCAAAACATCAAGTTCCAGCTGGTTTGTTACATCCTTTGTTAGTACCAGAGTGGAAATGGGAACGAATAACTATGGATTTTGTTACAGGACTTCCAAAGACACAGAGTAATCATGATGCAGCATGGGTTATAGTTGACAGATTGACCAAGTTTGCTCACTTTTTGCCAGTTCGAATGGATTATAGCCTGGAAAGATTGGCCAGATTGTATGTATATGAGATTGTAAAATTTCATGGAGTGCCAGTATCAATTGTGTCTGACAGAGATGCTAGGTTCACTTCTAGATTCTAGGGTAGTCTTCAAAGAGCCCTAGGAACTAGATTGAACTTCAGCACAGCATTCCACCCCCAGACAGATGGCCAGTCTGAAAGGGTTATTCAGATATTGGAGGATATGCTACGGGCTTGTGTGATTGAATTTAAAGGTAGTTGGGATAACACTTGCCTTTGATTGAGTTTGCTTATAGCAACAACTACCAATCAAGCATAGGGATGCCTCCATATGAAGCTTTGTATGGCAGAAAGTGCAGAACTCCCTTATGATGGGATGAAGTAGGTGAAAGGAAGATGATTGGGCTAGAAATTGTTCAGCAGACAGAGGAAAAGATCATATTGATCAGAGATAGACTAAAGGCTGCATCAGACCGTCAGAAGTCCTATGTTGATTTAAAGAGAAGAGATATTGAATATGCAGTGGGTGATAAAGTATTCCTCAAAGTTTTTCCTTGGAAGGGGATTGTGAGATTTGGCAGAAAGGGGAAACTGAATCCTCGTTTCATCAGACCATATGAAGTTCTGGAAAGAGTGGGTCCTTTGGCATATCGGTTGGCATTACCTCCAGAGCTAGCAAGGATACACAATGTCTTCCATGTGTCCATGTTAAGGAGGTACAGATCTGACCCATCTCATGTACTATCAGTTGAAGAGATTGAAGTAAATCCAGACCTCTCATATGAGGAAGAACCCATAAAAATTCTGGCTTATGAGGTGAAGCAGTTGAGGAACAAATAGATACACCTAGTTAAAGTGCTGTGGAACCATCATTCTAGCCAGGAAGCCACTTAGGAACGTGAAGAGGATATGAGGAGACATCACCCACAGCTGTTCAGAAACTAATACCAGGTAAAATTTCGAGACGAAATTTATTTAAGGGGGGGAGAATAGTAACACCCCTATGTTCGGTAGTGCGTTCTACTGTTCCGGTGACCAGTGCTGTCCGGACAGTTAGGATGCCTAGAACTACACTTCGATATGAGTGAGGAGACATAAAATAATGAAATACAAGAAAAGAAAATACAAGAAAAACAAAGGAAAAATAATAGCAAAGAAGAGTAACCAAGTTAAGCGAGCCGGGAACCCTAGCAATGGGTGACCGCACCGTGAAATCACGGCGTGGACCGTTGACTAGCCCTGGACTGCGGGGAACCCTGGAAAATATTTTTAGGACTTTAATAGACCCCTATTGAAGTATAAATATCATTATAAATATTAAAGAAAAATGAAATAATTAGTACAAAGAAAAGTGAGAAATCGAAAAACAGATAAAACCCGGTGTTACCGAAAAATCGGGAATGCAACCCGAACAGGGGCATTATGGTCATTTGACATCCCGAATTGTCTTTTGACCTAAATGTCCATTAAAAATAAATAATATTACACTTAGAAAATAAAATGAAAAATTAATTTGGTGGTAACTAAATTAAATAGCCAAAAGTGGAGTGAAAATGGTGTAAATAACACATTTAACATATTATATGATTAATTTGAGTGAGTGGGCCACTAAAGGGATAAATTAAACATAAAATGGGCAGGTGTAGGTTCACTAAACAATCTGCAAATTCATTTCTTCAAAGTTCTTCATCCATGCCGAATTGAGAAGAAGAGAGAACTCCATTGCCGTTTCACTTAGAGCTTGATCCTTTCCTCCATTTCACCTCCAATCACTTAGATTGCTTCATAAAAAATTATCCCCACATCACAAGGAAGAGCTTGATACCAAAATCAAGAAGTTTAGTGAAGGTTTAACAAGTCCCAACCAAAGGTGAGTTTGTATTTTTGAACTTTGCTTTGTTAAAGTTTGTATACTTGTTATGGGTGTTTGAATTGTGAAGAAAATTTTCAAGTTTGAGGAGTTCTTGATATATCAATTTTGGATTGTATATTTGATGATTTATTTTACATATGTTTGATGGGAATTCATGTTGAATAGGGTGAATTGATGTCCTAGTAAGTTATTATGTATAGTATATGTGATTGTGCACTTGAAATGAAGTTGGAAATTATGGACACTTTGTAAATGCACTAATGCGGCAGGTTGTTGACTCTTGATAAATGTATGTGTTCATGAAGATATGGGCAGAATTGTGACATTGAGGATTGATGAGTGTGTATGTAAATTGGTTGTGTAAAGTGTATGTAAGAATTAGAAATGTCCATGTGTATGTATTGTTTTATTTGGACTTTATGAATTGGAGTTTTATTTGGTGTATTGAGGATGTTTGTAATCTGCCAAAAGTGACCTTAAAGTGAAGTGGTATGTGGTTTTGGTAATGTACCAAAACAGAATTGGTAAGGGAAGTGAACTTAGAGTAAGGTAAATGTGTAATTGATGTATGTTTAAGCAAGGTAATTAAGGGCAGTATGCATTTTAGCCTACAACTTTAAATGTGTAACTTCAATTGGTAAGAGACCAATTGGAGGTGAAACTAGGCACAAAATGTGCCAACTTTCATTAAGAAAGCATACCAAAATTCTGCTTGCAAAGTGACATGAAAAATGACCAATTCGGATTAGGTGCAATTGAGGCCTGAAAATTGACCAATTGGACAGCAGTTAGTGTTTAGGCCATAACTCACTCAAAATAGATCCAATTGACCTGAAATTTTAACCATGAATAGTTAGGACCCATACCTACAAGTCCTATGAAGACACCAAAGCCCAGAAATGACCATAAGCAAGTCAAACAGCTTGCACAAGTTCGAGTCCAAAAACTGGCCGAACCAAAGTTGACCAAATTGACCTAAAATTGACCTAATTTGATGCCAATTGACCAGCAATAGTAAAATGACCATAACTTGGTATACTTAACTCGGAATGACCTAAAATTTTGCCCCGCATTCCATAAGACATAGATCTACAAGTTTGTAGTTATGACCGAAACCCAAAAACCGAGGGAACTAGGTCGTCCGACTAAGTCAAACTAGTATTCCGGAATCCAGCAAAATGCAAGAAAACGCAGTATACATAGAAATGAGTTTGGTAAAATGTACCAACCCTAAAATACTATCGAATATGACATATTAATAACGTTAAGACCTAATTTACCTAAAACGCATCGAGGGTCGATATATGGGTTGATTAAGCAAATAAAGGTATTCAGTGAATTAATTATCGAACATTATCGTTAGAGACAATTTAATTTAGTACTGAAACACTTCAAATTGTGTTTCTCAGTTGGTAAAGACTCAGGAAAAGGGAAGGAAACACTGAGTCCAGACCAGGAGACAATCATCAGAGGCTTGTGCACAACAGCTATTTCTTTTGAATTTTTCAATTGAAATGAATTATGACTATTTGTATATTATTGTTTTAAATTGTGGAAATGTGTTTGAATGGATATTATCGCTTGAAAATCATTGTAAATGGTTTGAAATTGTGGGAAATTGTTTGACGATATTGATGGATACTTATTGATTGAAAAGCATTGGAAATGATTTGAAACCACAGCTGTCATGTATATTGATTGTATTCCTCGCTAGCTTGTCTAGTGGGACGAATTAAATTCCCTCTCTTGCTGAAGTGTTGAGGTGTGTGCCTATTGAGGACGAATTGGATGAGTACTCATATTTTTGCTAGCTAGCTATGTTATTCCTCATTAGTCATTGACTTTTGGGACGAATTGAATACCTCATTAGCCATCGGCTTTTGGGACGAATTGAACTTGGAACATGATTAAGCTGTGTGTGATTTATTGATATGTATTGTGAGATTGTGAAATGAATTTAAACTCTTATTGACATATACTATCATTTGAATTCAACCATGATCTGACATATTGAAATCTATTGTGATATTGAGAAATGGAGTTTAAATTCTTGTTGACAATTATTGTCTTGAAATTGACTATGGTTTTAAGTATCCACTATTTATATGATTTATGAATTGTGATTTAAAGTTGTATTTGGTTAATGTTGTGCACCACTGAGACATTGTCTCGTGATAGCTTTATTCTTTGTCGCGGTAGGCAGACAGACAGGCGTGAGACTAGGTTGCTAGTACCTCCAGCGAGAGATTTTTGGGTGTAGTGAGTATACCACATTTGGCATTTTGTACTGTAATGTATATTCACTGTATGTATATTTCTGTATCTCAGTCTTTGAAAAATCACTGTGGATTTGAGTTGAGAAATATGTTGTATTGAGAAATATGTTGGAGTTGAGATTTGGAAATATATTGAAGTGCTTTTTACAGGTTTTCTGAAGAACTCTTTTATCCAAAATACAGATGGCACTCTGCCAAAATTTTTACAAAAATTCCAAATAAATCAAATGTGTTAGTTCTATCACTTCAGTTCAAAAAGGTTTTTAACACCTGTAAATAGTGCTCACCACTGTAAAAGAAGTAAGAAAAGTTTTTAAAATCCCTTGTAGTGTATTTAATGGGTTATCAGTAGACGGAGTTGGTAATTCATTAGGTATACTACGGGATCATGTTATGCCTTACAGAGGGGTAGGGTGTGACAGGTCTCACCATTAACAAGATGATATTGCAATAGAGCATCATTACAAAGTTGATATTTCAATGCTGTAATGTCATATATATATATATACATATATATAAGGTCGGCATTTATTTTCAATAATATAGTTGCATGATAATCAATACTTTGGTTGCCCTTATTATGTTTGTTATATGTTTGCCTAGGAGATCTATATCACCTTTTTCTGCATATGTGTGTCTTTGCTTATGTTTGTTGACGCTTTACCAATTACAGGTGATGATGCATTGCATAATCTGCAAAGTTCAAGAACATTTGCCTATTTGACACTTCAAATTGATGGGAATATCTATGAAAATTTTTGAAAGTGTTTGAGGAAGGGGAATGAAATAATTTAGGCATGTCTAAGGTAGATGAAAAATGCATTGGTACAGAAGATGGACCATATCCAAGTTACAAGAGTGAAGACCTATATATATAAAAAAATATATATATATATATATATATATATATATATATATATATATATATATATATATATATATAAGGAGCATTCAAATCTAGGATAGATATGTTGACTAATTTACTAAAAGTGTTCACCTCAGTAATTAAGTCATCCCATCCTTCATCTTTTAATTTTTGAATGAGTAACTTAGAAGATGAAAGAAGATGCATTACTTTCAAAATTTGTGAAGTTGTAAAGTTTGGCAGAGCAAATTAGAAATCTCAAGAACTTTTTCTCATAAGAAGTAATATATATATATATATATATATATATATATGTACGTGAGGGTATGCATGTGAAGGTTAGGAGTCCAAGTTTATATGTTTAACGGTCTATGAGAACTTAAATTCTTTTTTGTTACAAAATGGGTTTCAACAGCCGGAATTACAACTTCTGGAAATCAAAAGTCCCTTCGACCATGAAGATATATAAGCTCACTCAGTTTGCTTTTTTTTTATTTTTCATAAAAACCAAATCAATTTCTCTCTTTCTCTCTTTTTCTCATTGAATTTCTATTCTTGCAAGGGTGAGAAAAGGTGTTTATTGAGGGTTTGTTATTTTAAAGTTTGGATTTCTTTTTGGGGACTTCTAGATCAAAAGTAAAATTAAAGTTTTGTTCATCTTTTCTCTCTCATTCAAGTTTAAAAGAGGTAATTTTTTTTTTCCTTCTTTTCCATCTCTTAATGGGTTTCCAAACATGATTGTAAGAGTTAGGTAGGGGTAATTCTAATTTCATGAATAGTTGAGAAGTTTTTGAATTGGGTAAAGTTGGGGTTTTGATGAATCTTATTATAAATGTATGTTTTGTTATGTTTTTTCAAAGTTTTAGGTGTTTAAAGGCTCGATCCAGTAGTTTATTTGATGGATCTAGGATTACATGCTAATTGAGTTAAGATTGGTATGTCATCTCTAATGTTTTTCTTTAATTAAGTTAAAAAGAAGCTTGATTCATGATTTTGATGATGTATTTGACCTCTAGGAGTTGTTTTCAAATTGTTATAAGTGTTAGAAAGGTGTGTTTTATGGTTGGATCATGTTTTGAAGCCTTACAGTTGAGTTTTGGTGTTGTCGGGAGTGAGATTCTGTAGGTTTTTAAACTTGAAAATTTTGAAAATTCCCAGGTTTGGTTGTCGAAAACCAATAATTTAGTAGCCGAAGCATGCAATTTCATGAGAAAATCTAGAAAATTTTCAAGTTCAGCAGTTAAAGTCCAAGACTTTAATAGCTATAGCCACTTCTAGACTAAAATGACATTTAAGGCTCAAGACTTCAATAGCCAAAGTCTAAGACTTTGGCAGCCGTAGTAACTATTGCCTAAAAAGGGGTAGTCAGTGTTCAAAGTTTTGATAGCTAAAGTCTAAAACTTCAACAGCCAAATATGGTTCTGCTAGCTTTATTTCTCCTTTAGTTTTAAGGCTCCAAAATATGATTTTATGATTCCAAATGGTCTAGACTAAGATGTTTAATATGTGTATAGAGTTTTAGAGCTCTGAATAACTCTCTAGGGTCTAATGTTATAGGGTTAGGCTTGAGAGACTCAAAATTAAGGATCTGAGGATAGCTACCATTTGTGTTAGGTGGTTGATAGGCTACAAGAGGCAAGTAACACTAACCTTAATGAATGTAAATTCTTTAAATTGAACTCATGATCATTCATATGCATCATTTCATTATTTATTAGGGTTTATGTATTTAGAACATGAATATGTTGCATTTTTGCATAATTGCTGTTGATGCTCAATGGACTTTGGATGACCCATTGGCCTCTTCCACGTTATGTAAATGTTATGTTTATGATGTGACCATGCATGATCTGTGGTGGTAAGACTAAATAAGCCCTAATAAGCCCTTGGCACACTACTTTTAAATAGAAGTCCTAAAGAGCCTGTGTATGAACTGGGCACTTTGGATCTAAGAGACCACTGGTGACAAATTCATCTTATGTTAAATGTTTATGATGTGAAAAATTCATTTGGATGTTGCATTGCATATGAATGAAAGAGAAAAATAATGTATGTATGTTTGGTTAAGTTTGCTCACTGAGCTTTTAGAAGCTTACCCTTTTCCCCTAACCCTAGATGTAGGGATGCAGGGATAGATGAGTCTCCTTAAAGAGTGAGCAGCAGGAGTGGATATAGAGTTTCTTATTATTGTTTAATGTTCATTGTGCACTTAAAATGTCAGTAGATGCACAAAGAGATCTCATAGCTTATCACAACAGCATGGGAAGAGTGAGAGAAGATAGTTTTATAGAGGAAGGAGATAAGTCAAAGTTTGTGTCTCCTCTTCAGCTTGGACCAGAGTATGGGTCCATAATAGGGAAGTTTTAGAAACCCTAGGTTTACGGGCTATCCCTAATATCCTTCTTTCATGCCCTACTCACCTTACTTTCCACCATTTAACCCATATCCCATGTATCCTCCCCATCAATACCCCCAAAGCTCTTCAACCACCATGGGAACTCAGAACCCCATAGAGGGAGTTATAGGAGAACAACCACCACCACCTCCTCTTGCAACCTCAATCATTCTTACACAAGAGACTAGGACAAGTGGTAGAGGTAAGTCAAAGATGATGGACTACTTAAAGTTGGATGCACCTAAATATAAGGAAGGAGATGATCCTTTCAAGTATATTAAGGCGGTTAAAATGATAGTAGATGAGTTGGGTGCCAGTGATAGTAGGGCCATTCAGATGGCCAAGCTTTACCTTGAAATGTAAAAAAGGTGAAGGAATGGTACAAGGTCTATATTGCTAATAAGGTTGATAGTATGACCTGGTATCAAGTTGTGGTAGAATTTACCTATTGGGATTTTCAAGAAAGCTCTAGGGAGCTGAAGGCAGTAGAGTTTGAATAGTTGAGATAGACTGCTAGCATGAGTGTTGATGAGTACACAAATAAGTTTATGGATCTCCTACAATATGTGGGGTAGGAGTATGATACTGACAGAAACAAGTCTAAGAGATACACTCAAATGCTACACTATAGATATTCTTTATTGATTTTAGAGGTAGAAACTTCCACTCAATAATAGATGCTGTAAGGAAGATAAAAGCGAGAGCTATCATTTTAAGGGAGTCTAGATTTAAAAAGTACAAAGGCAGAACAGTCCATAATTCTGAAGGCTACTGATGCGAGGAGGTTCAATTACTTAACCAAAACTATTTCCTCTTCTAAGACTCAGAAGGAAAAAGGAGGAAAGTTTGGCAAAAAATAAAAGAAGAATAAGTTTTAGAGAGGAATTAATTCAGGCCTCAGGATGGGAAGCAGATCTAGCTCAGGCTCAGATACTTCTGGTTGTGTTAGATTTAAGAAACTTCATCAAAGACCCTATAGGTTCAAAACCTCTAGGTGTTACAGATGTGGACAAGAGGGACACATGTCAAAGGAGTGTCCCAATATGGAAAGGGTGGTTTCTCAATAGCCAATAGGGTCAAGTAGTGTGGCCTAACCTATGGCAAAGCAGACTCCTATATGTCCCTCTTTAGGAAGGGGACAGGGTAGAGGATGAGGTTCTTCTTCCTCCATGGTAGGCTCACAAGGGAGGCGTTTAACGGCACCTGCTCGGATCTTTACTATGACACAACAAAAAGCCAATACCTTCAACACTATGGTATTAAGTAATCTTCATATAGGTTGTTTTGTTGTACATGTTTTAATTGATCTAGGTGCGTTACACTCTTTTGTTAACCTTGAAGTCGTCCCAAGGTTAGGATTATCAGTTTTTAGTTTGCAATGCTCGTTGCTTATTAATGGACTAGAGTGTCACCCTTCGGTGATGGAGATAATTTGTTATGCTATCTTGTAATGGCTGAGAAAAAATGCTTTCTAGCTAACCCTGTGGTTCTAGAATTGATAGATTTTGATGTCATTCTTAGGATGGACTGGCTCTTAACCAATTATGCTACCTTTGACTGTAAAAGCAACGCAGTGGAATTTATAGAATAGGATAGGTTAGTTATAGTGTTCCAAGAGATTAGGTAACAGCTGTAAAGGGAATGATCTCAGCCATGCAAGCGAGAAAAACTCTTTGAAAGGGCTATAAAGGGTTTTTAGAATATGTTAAGGAAGATGCTTAGAATAGAAATGGACCGGGATCAGTTCCTATGGTAAGAGAGTTTCTAGATTTTTTCCTAGAGGAGTTACCTAGGTTGCCACCTGAAAAGGAGATAGATTTCAAAATTGATCTAGTGTCTGTACTAGACCTATATATATCCCTCCTTATAGGATGGCTCCTACAGAGTTGAAAAAGCTAAAAGAATAGTTGTAAGATTTAGAGGAAAAGGGGTTTATTAGACTGAGTACCTCTCCTTGGGGTGCTCCTGTGTTGTTTGTGAAGAGAAGGATGGATCCTGAGGCTGTGCATTGACTACACAAAGTTGAATAAAGTAACTGTAAAGAATAAGTACCCTTTGCTCCGTGTTGATGCTTATTGGATCAACTAGCTTTTTGAAGATAGATTTAAGGTCTGAATATCATCAATTGAGGATTAAGTAGACAGACATTCTGAAGACTACTTTTCGAACCAGATATGGGCATAACCAATGCCCTAACTATATTCATGGATCTCTTGAATTGGGTATTTAGGGCTTTTCTGAATCACTTTGTAATCATCTTTATTGATGCCATATTAATGTATTCCAGAAGTCCCAAATCTAAGAATGGTTCTATAAACATTAGTTGTATGCCAAGTTTTTTAAGTGTGAGTTTTGGCTAAAGAGCATATCCTTCTTGGGATATGTAGTGTCAGATAATGGAATAGAAATGGATTCCAAGAAGGTTAAAATAATGGCAGATTAGACGAGACCAACTACAGTTACTGAGATTAAGAGTTTCCTAGGTTTGGCGGGCCATTATAGGAGGTTTGTGCCTGACTTCTCCAAGATAGCTGCCCCAATGATGAGGTTAACTCAAAAGAATAAAAAGTTTGGATGGAGTGATTAGTGTGAGGAGAGTTTTTAGAAGCTTAAAGAGTGTCTAATTACAGCACTAGTGTTGGCTTTGCCTTTAGACAATGAAGATTTCACCATTTACTATGATGCCTCTAGATTGGGTTTAAGGTGTGTTCTCAAGCAGAATGGCAAAGTACTAGCTTATGCTTCGAGTCAATTGAAGAAGCATGAAGCTAATTGTGTTAGGGGGGTCATGTAGCATGAGGCAAAAGATCATCTATTAGGATTGCATAAAGTGCACTAGTAAAGCCTTGGAAAGATGGTGGAGTCACATCGGTCTCACTTAAGTACTACCTCCTTAGGCAATATTTCCTAGACATGCAATTTAAACAATCTTAATAGAATTGAGTCCACCGGCAAGTACCATCTTCCCATAATACTACCACAGTACTAAGGATTTACACCACAAAGGCATAGATAAATAGGAG
This sequence comes from Hevea brasiliensis, assembly GCF_030052815.1. NCBI lineage: Eukaryota > Viridiplantae > Streptophyta > Magnoliopsida > Malpighiales > Euphorbiaceae > Hevea > Hevea brasiliensis. The sequence goes on from NW_026614585.1 coordinate 84,639, forward strand.
TCACCAACCAGGTCATATTCATTGTTTCTTTCGAGGAACATCTAATTAAGGCATCAGTTTTAAAAGGACAATTGAAGGGACTTGATTAATGCACTTAATTTTTTGATAAGGTCATGGATGGCAGCTTACTTCTTACAAAGGTTCCACAACCGTCATCACCATTGCCCAATATCTAGGTTTGGGATAATGGGTACGTAAGGAGAAGGTGTTAGGCACTCCTTATGTCTGATTTAACCTCATTAATTCCAGTGTCAATCCTCCACTAATGTTTTTAAAAGTCTTGTTTATTATTTCTTTATCAAACTTCTTACCTAAAAATACAATTTCTAAACTCGTACACACAAGCAATTCAAATAAAGGTTGTTGTTTACGAACAATTTTCATGCACAAGTGCTTTCCATCTACGGGGTTGCTAAATTAAATTAAGTGAAATTTACAGAATGACTAAAATTAATTTGTTATTGATAATTTAATTTACAAATAAATTCAATTTACAAATAACCTTAAGTTTTTATATAACTAATTTATTTATTTATTTATTTATCAAATTACCCTAAGAATAATTAAACTAGATAAATTATGTACATGTGTAATTTATTCTAATAAACATATAAGAGTCTCAAACAATTACAACCTAAAAAAAAAATATTTCTAGTATACTAACTTATTTTACAATTTATCAAGTGTTTAATTAAATTTAATTTACATGCCAAACACGGGTTTAAATATAGAAAAAATTAATTTTAATTTACCTAATATTTATTTAATTAAATTTCATACAAGTGGGTTAAAGATTCAAATAAAATTGATTTTATTATTTACCAAATAAATTCTATTATTACTATATGTTTCATACTGTAGGGGCAAGGGGGGCGTGAGGCGAAATATCATCTATTAGAATTATATAAAATGCACCAGGTAATGCCCAGGAAAGATGGTGGAGTCACAATGGTCTCACTTAAGTACCACCTCCTTAGACAGCATTTTCTAGACATGCACTTCATACAATCCTAATAGAATCAAACCACTGGTAAGTACCGTCTTCTCATAACACTACCACAGTACTAAGGATTTATACCACCAAGGCATAGATAGACAGGAGTCGCCACCCGGGTAATAACCGGGACATATTCAGTGTTTCTTCCGAGGGTCATGGATGGCAACTTACTCCTTGCAGAGTTTCCACAACCGTCATTACCATAGCCCAATGTCTAGGTTCGGGATAGTGGGTACGTAAGGGGAAGGTGTTAGGCACCCCTTACGCCTGGTCTAACCTCGTTGATTCGAGTGCCAGTCCTCTACTAATGTTTCTAGAAGTCTTGTTTATTATTCCTTTATTAAACTTTATCCTAGAAAATGCAATTCTAATCCTACACACGCAAGTAATTCACAAAAGGATTGTTGTTTACACACAATTTTCATGCACAAGTAATTCCTATCTATGGGGTTGCTAATTATTTAAATGATATTTACCAGATGACTAAAATTAATTTATTATTGAGAATTTAATTTACAAACAAATTCAATTTCAAATAACCCTACGTTTCTATTTAACCTAATTAATTAATTTTCACCAAGTTACCCTAAGGATAATTGAACTAAGTTAGTTATGTACATGTGTAAGTTATTCTAATATCACATAAGGCTCAAACAATCACAACCTAATAAAGATTTCTAACATGCAAATTTATTTTACAATTACCAAGTATTAAATTAAATTTATTTACATGCCAATGTTAGTTTAATTTATAAACAAGATTAATTTTAATTTACAAAGTATTTATTTAAATTAATTACATGCAAAAGTCAGTTAAATTAAAAACAAAGTTAATTTTAATTTTCCAAATAAAGGTTCTATTATTGCTACAATTTCATGTCAATGGTTATTCGAGAAATTTAGAGCTACTTACCTGTTGGTAAATGCAGTTGCTATTGGGGCAAGCTACCCTTAAAAAAATGGTCTTCTCTTTTAGTATGGCAATGATATCCCTGGCTTACTCCCGTTTAGCTCCATATAAGCTCCACGCAAATGCCCTCTTTGGTACTTACCTTAGGGCTACTTACAAATTTTGTTTATAATAAAAAATAAAGAAACTAAAGAAAATAAAAGAAATAAAGAAAATATTAATAACAATTTACATTGGATTCTAACTCTAGTCTCCTAAAGGGTTAAGATTCCTAATTAGTTTCAACCACCTAATGGTCTAAGTCTTCTAACATTATCCAAACACTTCATAACACTTCTTGAATTAAAGGAACACAGAAAAATAGATCAAACATCAATTAAAACCCAAGAAAATACAAGAACATGCATAAATATACAATTTTCAAATTCTGACAGATTAACAGTAGCAAGAAATTTGATTTTTTAAAAATAGTTAAACATGCCTAAAAATCATAAACAAATTACAGAAGACAGCCTACATATCATAAAATAACATAAAATTTATAAATCAAATAAAACCCTAACCGAATGATCTACATAAATCGTAACTCTTCTAAGTGACAGAATCGTACTACTTTTTTGTAAAATTCATAACTCATTAACCACAAAAGATATGAATGCAAAACCAATTGGAAAAGATTCATAAGATTCTGAAGTTAATTTTAGACACTAGATTTGCACAAAAATATTAAGGAACAAGGGAGATATGGGCTCCACAAGTCGGATATCCTGCAAATCAGATTTTACAGGAACCCTAACTTCAAATAGCCATAACTTACAAAATATTAAAGCTTTTTTAGTGATTCTTGAGCCTAAAATTAATGGAATTTCGTGTAGAATATGAATATAATTTTTACAAATTTTTTACAAATTCAGAAAATAAAGAAAAATAATAAAAATACGAGAGACAGAAACTAAACATGTGCAGAGTTGTGTATCCCCTCAAATTAAACATGATTACATGATCTATATGAACATATAAAATAAATTGAAGACAAAGAGCATAGAATTAAAATATTGTGGCATAGATCTTGAAAAGAAAACAATAAAAACTGACCTTCCAGAAATCTTGTATGAAAATCTTCTTGAAGAAAAGAAAAAATAAGGAAGAACTCAAAGAGTCTTGAATATCTCTAAATTTCCTATAGCTCTGAATTTTCTCTTCCTCTTTCCTCTCATCATCCTTTTTTTTTTCTTCTCTAGTAGGGTATTTATAGGGTTTTGGGAGAGAGGTGTGATAGGGTTTGGAGTCTTAGGATGATAAAGTTTAGATGACTTGAACAACTAAGACTGGGATATGGGTGAGGTGTTTCAACCAATAGGAAGACAGAAAAAAAATGGAAGGCACCAATAGGGAATGAGGAAGAGGTGTGGTAGGATTTGGAGTCTTAGGATGATAAAGTTTAGATGACTTAAACAACTACAATTGCAGAATTCGAATAAGACTGGGATATGGGTAAGGTGTTTCAACCAATAGGAAGATAGGAAAAAATTGAAGGCACCAATAGGGAATGAGGAAGAGGTGTGGTAGGATTTGGAGTCTTAGGGTGATAAAGTTTAGATGACTTAAACAACTGCGATTGCAGAATTCGAATAAGACTGGGATATGGGTGAGGTGTTTCAACCAATAGGAAGACAGGAAAAAAATGGAAAGCACCAATAGGGAGTGAGGAAGAGAGTGGGGCCAAGGAGGAGAGAGATATTTTGTTATTTTAATTTTTAGAAAATAATTAAATGGGTCCCATTTAAAATTCCTAACTAGGCTTTCTTAGGCCCATGGAGCCCAATTAAACTTAATTAGATCCATTTAAAAAACTACCCATATTAAATTTAAACAAAATAAAATTTTATTTAAATTTAATTAAATTAATTTTCTCAAAACTTTATTATTATTTTTATTTTTTGAAGATCATGCCACGAAATTAATAATTTAGCTCAATGCCTCCAATTACATTTTACAGTCATATAATTTTTCATCATCGGGTTTCCCACGGCCTCAATGCACATACTCATCACAAAATAAGGGTCTACAGTTTGCCCCCCACTTTGGCGAAAGTTGAAATCAATGCGAAAGCATTGCTCAAGTTTCATCAAAGTGAAACTCGAATTTCTAATAACTATGAAACATTGGCTATGAGGATCAAGTATATCTTGCTCGGTCGACATACTCTATATTATGAGACTAGCTACGGTCTCATAACAGTAATAACTGTGTCATGTGAAAAATGAGTGTATCTTGCTCTGTCGATACACTCTGCGTCATGAGACTAGCTACGGTCTCATAACAGTGATAACTGTGTCATGTGAAAAATGAGTGTATCTTGCTCTGTCGATACACTCTGCGTCATGAGACTAGCTACGGTCTCATAACAGTGATAACTGTGTCATGTGAAAATTGAGTGCATCTTGCTCTGTCGATACACTCTGTGTCATGAGACTAGCTATGGTCTCTTGACAATGGCAACTGTGTGATTTGAAATATTGTGGATTCGTATTTAGGACCGCAGTCCTAAACTACCTACGTATCCCCCTCATTATCCTGAGGAAGAATCAGACCCACTCGTAGTTCGACACTTGAAACTGTGGTGATGCATGTTATTCTACGCCTTACACACCTACAGGTGACATGTTGATGCGTGTTCTTCTACGCCTTACACAACTATGCCATGTGCCCTAAACAACGTCTAAGGACTTACCAAAAAAAAAACATCTGTCATGAAATATTGTGGGTTCGTATTTAGGACCATGATCCTAAACTACCTACGTATCCCCCTCGCTATCCCGAGGAAGAATCAGACCCACTCGTAGTTCGACACTTGAAACTGTGGTGATGCATGTTCTTCTACGCCTTACACACCTACAGGTGACATGTTGATGCGTGTTCTTCTACGCCTTACACAACTATGTCATGCGCCTTAAACAACGTCTAAGGACTTACCAAAAAATATCTAATTCGTGATTTGAAAAAAAAATTGGGATAACTTGGTTTCAAAATTCTCTCTGATTTTTGTGCTTCCTGTATGCTATTTCCAATCATGAGAATGCAAATTTTATTGGAGATTCTATAAAAAAAACATAGTCCTCTGAGGGATCTCTTTTGCAAAAACTTTCTTTTAGCCTCAAAATTTTTGAGAAAAACCATTCACTAAAAAGACTTCCTTAAGGTCACAATACAATTTCTCTCTGATTTTTCTTTTTCTTCTCTCCCCCTATGGTTTCTTCCTTGACTCATTTCTCTTCCATGAACTCCATTCTCTGTGCCCTAACTTTTGCCTGAAATGCCTTTTTCGGTTTTCATCTCAGCGGGCTTGCTCTAACTTTTGCCTAAGCAGCCCTTTCAGGTTTTCCACTTAGCGAGCTCTCTTTTTTCTTTTCTTTTTCTTGTTCTTTTTCTCTTTTTTTAAAAAAAAAAAATTAGATAATCACCAAGATATCCATATCAAGCACCTATTCTATCATGCTCACAAGACAATAGGTTAAATCAAAATAATGCAGTTCAATTACTTAATCTTTTGATGTATCCCTCAAGACACAAACATTCACAATCATAATTAAATAAAACCTATTCCTGGTTAATGCAATAAAAACTTCTTTATTTATTCAGGTTCACCATTACTCCCTCCTACATTTAGTTTTGCTAAATTTCTAACCTTCCAAAGTTAGAAATAAGCTTTATAACCTGCTGAATGGCCTTTTCAGGTTTTCCATCCAGATCTTCTCTCATCTCTCCTTTTACCTAGACTGCCTTTTGTAGGTTTTCAATCTAGCATTTTTTTTTCTTTTCTTTTCTTTTTTTTCTTTGACCCTTATTTTTGCCTAGACCGTCTTTTATAAGTTTTCAGCCTAGCAGGCCTATCTCACACAAAGTATTGTTTGAGCTTGTCTAAGTTGACTGGTTCTTGAAATTCATTCCCATCCAGGTTTGATATTCTTACAGTAGCAAGATCTTTTTGACTATGTGTGGACCATCCTAGCTTGGGTTAAGCTTTCCTCTTAAATCAAAAGGGATGGGCCGAGCTTATTTCAAAACCATGTCTCCCTCTTTGATCTTTCTTGGCTTCACCTTCTTATTAAAGGCTCTAACTATCTTCCTCTGATAAGCTTGCATATGATACAAGGCTCACATCCTCTTTTCATCAATCAAAGCTAATTCTTCATATCTCTTCTAAGCCCACTCATTTTTTTAGGATCTTAGCTTCTAGCATCACTCTTAAGGATTTGAGCTCTCGCTTAATGGATAGCATTGCTTTAGTCCCATGCACTAAAGAGAATGGAGTTGCCCCCGTGGATGTCCTTGCAGTAATTCGATGTCCTTAAAGAACATAAGGGAGTTTTTCAGCCTATCCTTATATTTTTTGAACATTTTTTCCAAACTTGAACCTTTACATTCATATGGTGAGCAAACATTCCTTCATGTTCTTCTTTCATTATTTGGTCATCCTATTTTTCTATCACACATAAGAGTTTGTAGAATTGCCCCACTAAAGTAAGTTGAGCACTAATTTATGAATTATTGCTCTATCTCTTTTGTAGGCTTATTGCGAGTATTCTCTCACTTCCAGAGACCTCCTTATGTCTTCATATCATTTTCCTTCTCCCTCTAGGTCAACAGGTGCCACTATTAATTCTTCATAGCATGAAATTTTACTCCTCATTAGGATAACTAGCCAAGTCAACTTTTGATCATTCTTTTCCTATGGGGACATTAGCTTGGCTTGGGAATCAGCCATCTAATTTTAAGCTCGAGGCATGTGCTTCTTGGTACTTTGTTAATAAGGCTATAAATTTATCTCTTTCTTTTTGGGTTAAATCTTCAGCTAACTTAATGTCTTTAGAATTATTTGGTGTACCCAAATTAATAGAGATCGATTTTGATGCATTAATAGAAACTGATTCTAAATGATTATGAATGCCATGCATATGCCCATTAGAATAAACATCAAACAAGTAAGCAGAAGGACTGGTCATATTGTTGATCTTCGCCTTAAATCAGCATCAAGTACATCAAAAATGGAAACATCTGTATCACTACTATGAGCATTACAAAAGACAAACTCAAACTTAGGAGTGTAACTTTAGGTGCTTATCTTTCCATGCTGTCCTTAGATCAAAGGTCTTGATTTTCTGCTTTAGCACTTTCACATGTAGTAACCCCTAATCATATGTCTAGATAATTGCCCTTCTCTTTTAAGAACTTAGGAGGTTTTGACTCTTTTTCCTCTTTAGTTGGCTCATAGCCCAAACCAAAACTTGTGATATAACACTACATTTCAAGAAAAGTCACTAGACCATCTATACTTTCTTCTAGGCACTGCTAGAAAAAACTTCATACCTTTCTTCATAGTAGCCACCTTTAGATCCATCTAGTTTTTATAGATCCCAACAACTTGAAAATCAAACACTAGTGGAACTGAACCATCTAGTTGTAATGCAACTACCTCCTCATCAAAATTGATCAAAACGTCTAAAGGACCCTCATCATAGCTAGAATTATCACAAATGTCAACAACCATTATAGACTGAGGTTCATTGGGCTTTTGGATGGGTTGGATAGGTTCACTGGGCTTTTGGATGGGTTGGATAAGTTTATTGGGCTTTTGGATGGGTTGGATAAAGTCAATAATTCTGTTTGGGTTATTTGGGGTGATGGAGATCATGTAGAGACCTAGTGTAGGTGGAAATTTTGGCTAGGCATGGGGCTTTTGGGTTGATTTTCTGAGTCAGTTATCCTTTTGGCATTAATTAGGTCTTAGATATCATGCTTAAGTTGAAAGCATCAGTCGGTGTCATGATTGTGGGCTTGGTAGAACCGGCAACATTGGTTGATATCATAGCTAGGTGGGAGTGGATTTGGTAGTGGTCTGGGTGCTAAGAGCTGTAGGAGGTCTTGAACTTTGAGACGCTCTAAAACTTAGGATAAGGGTTGGCTGAATTGGAAAAAATCTCCTTGGGGTGTGAGACACAATTTGAACCTCAATAACTTTAATGCCACTTAATTGGCCTACCTCGGGGCCTCTTTCTAAAGTTGACCTACAAAACATATTTGACAGTACAAAACATAAAAATAATAACAAGTAGACCTACAAAGAATGAAAGCAAGTTAAACACAAGGAAAAGGCTCTCCTGTAACCTGGAAAAATAGTGAACAGGAGTGAGCATTCGACTGATAAAGTAAGCTATTGATTTTATATACAATTTCTATAACTATCTAGTTCTAATGTATCCTTAGAAATGAAACGCATCATCTTCATACTAGTCATACAAATCATATTAATTCACATCAAAGATAATCTGGAGCACTCACACACCTGTGTCAAATCAATACTCACACATACATATATGGGGAGCTGATCCCCTTACCCAGCTCTCTTAGTTCTAACTTCTGCCAATGAGATCAACTCAATGCCTACCCTGGCTTATCCGTAATAAGGATCGGGTCCCAACGAGTCAAGCTCCAGCCGCATCTAACTGTTCTCTCCATATTCATATACACCACATGCACACCAACTCACACAGTAGCCAAAGTAATATCATCAAGTATAAATGCAAAACAGGGAATGCCTGATATTTAATTGCATAAATATAAGTATAAGTGATGAATGAGCATGCTAGAAATATAATAATACTGAAATTGTAAATAAAATTAATATCTACTTACAACACTTTAAAGGTCACTATGATGGTGGGGCGAAGGAAGAAGGCTGTCTCGGCTCACCTAAACAATATATCAAAATTTATTAATAAACAACTTGAAACAAAACTGTGGAGAATCAAAAGACAACCCTGAGGTTTTGTCGAAAATCTGGCAGAATTCCCCCTACACTTAGGACCTACCCAACCTATAAAAATGTTCAAATAATACTTCTAATTCTCAATTACCCACAACCATGACTCATCGATAACATATGGTCCCTCTTTGGCCCTCCAATACAGTCAAAACTCATAATCTTGGAAAATTACATTTTTAGTCCTCAAAACTAACTTTTTAGTAAAAACCACCTAAACGAGCTTTAAAAATTCTAAAATTTTGCCCCATGGTTCTTAGAAATATTACTAAGCTAATACAAAATGAATTATAATTTTCTAACTTATCACGAATATTTTATAGATTTTTAATCTAATTCAGTCACTTGATAATTAAGAAAATTTAGGTTTTGGGTTTACCTAGGCCAATTTTGACGCATGGGACACGTCCGAGGTATTTGAAAATGGTGGGGTAGCCTATAACCTCGACACGATTCTAAAATATTTCTGGTAGCCTATCTGTCCGGCTCGAAATTATAGACTCGAGTAACTATCGAATTTCCATAAAACGAAGTTACCTATGCGAAGCCCACAACACCAGGAGTTAGAAAAAATTATTTACCGAATTAATTAAGCTCGTTTAAAGCTCGAAAAATCACAATGAAGCTCGTGGGACCCACCGAAATTTTGGTATCGGAAAATTTTGAAATTTATATCCGTGCGAAGCTCTCATCGTGTAAAGCACGCCAGTACTCTAGGATTTCCCGTGGGGTTTTCGATTTGGGAGAAATTTAGTACAAAAGTCAAAATGAGCTAAAACTTTCTGAGAAAAAATTAGACAATCTACTTAATGAAAATTAGTGTTCTTCATGTCTATGGAAAGCTTTTAACGAGTAGAAGGTGTTTGGGACAAGACCCGGTCCGATTGGTAGCCGGATTAGCCAAATTTTGGCCAAAAAGGTTGGGTGTCATGCTGTGCACATAAGGACTTTTAGGCATGTTTTTCTAGCATTTTCGAGTAGCGACTGGCATTGGGGAAGGGTGGAGGTGGTGCACCGGCGTGTGGGGGAGGGCTGAGTGGCGACGGCCGACAGTAAGGAGGAGAGAGGAGAGAGAAATCGCGAAGGGAAGGGAGGGAGAGCAGACACGACGCGGGAGAAAGGAGAAAAAATGGCCATTCCGATTCGACCAGTCCGACCCGGTCTAATTCGATTTGGCTTGTCCAATTCAAGAAACTCAAAATTAAATTTTTACTCTGCCCTGGGACTAAAAATCTGGCAAAAAAATTTTGAAAAAATTCCAAAATACTCAGAAAAATTTATGGAGTCTAAATATATTTTTAGTTTTGCTACGTGGTCTTTAGATTAACTTTTAAAAATCGATAAAGTTTATTGTCTTTGAAAAAAAATAAAACCCAATTTCTAAAATTCAAAAAATTCCAAATTAATTTCCAAAATTTTAATACAATAAAATATTAATATTTACATGTAAAATAGCTATTTTAAAAATTAGGGACATTACATAAACTCCACACAATTGCCCTTTTTGTTACTTACCTTAGGGCTAATTACCAATTTTATTTATAATATGAAATAAACTACTAACAAATTGCATTGAAATTTAACACTAATTTCCTAAGTTGTTTAGACTTCTATTTGATTAAAACTATCTAATGGCCAAAGATCTTCTAACATAATTCTAACACTTCATAACACCATATCTCATCATTTACAACATTAAAATTAGATCAAAATACAATTTAAGACATGAAAAAAAAATTCTAAAACAACATAAAAGATGTCAGAATTTTTATCATTGATGGAATATTCTTATGAAATCTAAGAATTTTACAAACAAAGGAATGGTGGTGCAATGTATACGTATAAATATATATAGAAGTATTAATATAAATAAATATATGTGTGTGTGTGTATGTGTGTGTGTGTGTGTGTACACGTATATGTGAGGGTATGCATGTGAAGGTTGGGAGTCCAAGTTTATGTGTTTGGGACATGTAAACCCTCAATAAACCCATTTTCGAACTTAAATTCTTTTTTAGTACAAAATGGGTTTTGGTAGCCAGAAGTATGACTTCTGGCATCCAAAAGTCTTTTCGACTACGAGGGTATATAAAGCTCACTCTGTTTGTTTTTTTTTTTTTCATAAAAACTAAGTCAATTTCTCTCTCTCTCTTTTTCTCTTTGAATTTTTATTCTTGCAAGGGTGGAAAAAAAGGTGTTTATTGAGGGTTTGTTGTTTTAAAGTTTGGATTTCTTTTAGGGGACTTTTAGATCAAGAGTGAAATTGAAGTTTTGTTCATTTTTTCTCTCACATTCAAATTCAAGGGGAAAAGAGGTAATTCTTTACTTCTTTTCTATCTCTCAAGGGGTTTTCAAACATGATCGTAAGAGTTAGGTTGAGGTAATTCTAATTTCATGAATAGTTAAGAAGTTTTTGAATTAGGAAAAGTTAGGGTTTTGATGAATCTTATTATAAATGTATGTTTCATTATGTTTTTTCAAAGTTTTTAGGTGTTTATAGGCCTGATCTAGTAGCTTATTTGATGGATTTAGGATTACATGCAAATTGAGTTAAGATTGGTAAGTGATCGCTAATGTTTTTCTTCAATCAAGTTAAAAAGAAACTTGATTCATGATTTTGATGATGTATTTGACCTCTAGGACTTGTTTTCCAGTTGTTGTGTCTGTTAGAAAGGTGTTTTATGGTTGGATCATGTTCGGGCTTTAGGGACTTGAAAAGTTAAGGATTTAAGGATAGTTACCATTCATGTTAAGTGATTGATAGGATACAAGAGGTGAGTAACACTAACCTTATTAAATGTAAATTCTTTAAATTGAAATCATGATCATCCACATGCGTCATTTCATTATTTATTAGGGTGTACATATCTAGAATGTGAATATGCTATATTTTTGCATAATTCTGTTGATGCTCAATGGACTTTGGATGATGCATTGGCCTCCCCCATGTATGTATATGTTATGTTTAAGATGTGAACATGCATGACCTGTGATGCTAAGACCAAGTGAGGCCTAATAAGCCCTTGGCTCACTACTTTTAAATGGAAGTTCTAAGGAGCCTCTATATAAGCCTGGCACATTGGATCTGGGAGACCACTGATGACAAGTCTATCTTATGTGGAATGTTTATGATATAAAAAATTCATTTGGATGTTGCATTACATATGTATGAAGGAGAAAAATATTTTATGTATGTTTGGTTAAGTTTAATCACTTCGCTTTTAGAAGTTTACCAATTGTTTAATGTGTTGATCAAGTTTGAGAGTTGTATGTATAATTTCCAAATCTTTAAGTAGACTCATCGATTATGTATGTATGATGTAATTACACTTTAGTATTCATGTATGAGATTTAAGGATTCAATTTAGGAACTAGTGTGTTATTATTGAATGTTTATGTGCAGAGATAGAAACTAAAGTGTAATCATCTTTGGGTTGCTTCGATTGTAGATTTTATGGAATAATTTCATGTTTGACAAGTCTTTAGGATTATTACAAGTTCCGGCAGCCTTAAACTAACCCGATCCCTAGCGCCGATAATGGCCTCTAATTTTGACAGTTACATCCTCTTTGATTCTTTACTACTATATATTGAAAAAACAATTGCTGAAAATTTTACTATAGATTCACTTATAGATTATTTTCATGATTTAAAGGAGTGACGTGCTCTTTTTTGATATGTTATATTTTGGAAGAAGCTTTTAAATTTTTTCTATCTTATTTTGTATCCATATTTTTCACTTAATATTTTAGATCTTAAGTTGAATGTATGAGCTACTGACCTGGGTATAGTATGGGCCTTCTTTGTTAAGTTTTTTTTGGTTATTTAAAGTTAATAAAATATATGATTTATATAAAAAATGAAGGTTGATTATTGTTTGATAAAAGTGTAATTTATAAATTTCTCTTGTAATTTATAAATTTTACTTAATTATAATAATTATAGAAATACTTAAAATTTGGCCCCCTTAAATATAATCTTGCGTCCGCCCCTAGTTGCAACCATCTATAACTTCCTCATCTATTATTCAAAACTTTATCTACCACTTCCTCATTTGGTGTCACTACTACATCACTTCATCTACTATCTAACCCCTTATCTCCTTATGGAGATACCAAATATCTATAACTGTCAATTAATTAAATAACCACCCACTTGTACAGATAATTATTTAATTGATCCAATTCCAAATAATTAATATCTACTAATTGTTGATCTTCTACTATCTTGAGTTAGATGCCGGGTCATATTAAATAGACAATATAATTTTATATCTCATATTCATTAATTAATTAAGATTTAAAATTATTAAAATTAAATTGTGGTCTATGTCTTGCTCTCAATAAATTTTAAATATATATACTTTTATTTAAGTAAAATAATTATACTTTTTTAGCATATAAGAATATATGTATATATATGTGCATTACTCCCATTAACATTTTTTTTTTAATCCACCACTAATTCTAAAGTTTTCGAAGTGCTCAAATCGCTTATTACTAAATAATTTCTCCTTTTCAGTATGGAGACAAAAATGATTCTAGATGTATGGGAGAAAAAGAGCAATGATAAAATAAAATAATAAAAAGAAGATAAAAAAACATAAAAGTAACCATTTATATCTTGGCTCGGCAGTGCGATACTTGGAAAACTAGAACCAGCAAGACTTTCATGGTACGTAAGTGGATACATATTGATCGAGTTGAAACAAATTGATGTGGTATATAACAATACCTATGTATATTGCCATGACAAGGAATCCATAAAATACAGTGAAAGATCACTTGGATTTCATCAAATCAAGCCCCTTTTCAAAAAGCATCATAATTTTATTCAATCTTGAGGCCACTAATGAAGGAATAAAAATATAACCTAATCTACAAGCACCACAACAATTTATTCTTTTACATGTACAAATTTTAATTTCATTTCTTTTTCGATTAGGTGTAACATAAATCCTATTTCAATTTCTTTAATTGCAATAATATTATTATTTTAAAACAACACATATTGATATATAAAATTTTCAAATTTTGGGATTCCTTTATGCTATTTGCAGTGGAACGGCTCTCAAAAATGTAGTAGCAATAGAATATTTAAAAGGCCTAATTGTAAAAAAAAATAAAAATAAAAAAAAAAAACTAAATCTTTACGTAAATTGTCAATTTTAGCTTTTTTTTTTTTTTTGTCAATTTTGGCTCAATTTCAAAGCTTAGTGTTTTTCCTTTTTTTTGTTACACTTCAAAATTAGGGATTTTGAGGAGAATATGGTGAATGAAATAGCCAAAATATTATTATTTTAGATGATATTACTAATATGGTGGCTGATTTAGACATTGTTGTTGATGTAGAAAAATATTATTTTATATATTTTTGTTGACGTAGTATAAATTTTAATAATAAAAAAAGCCAAGCATTTTCGATTTTTGTCAATTTTAGCTAATTCTATTTTGATGGTTGGAGAGACTAAGAAAGAGATTAGTAGGGGGTGGGGAGAAACATCATCTTTCTAAAATGTAACGCCCTCACCGTAAGTAGTTCGTACGTTCTATTGTTTCGATGACTAATATTTGTCTGGACAATCAGAATGTTTGGAACTATACTTAAATGATAGTGAGGAGACATAAAATGATAGAATACATAGTTAGAAAATACAAGAAAAATTAAGAGAAAATAAAATAAAGGAAATGCAACTAGGTTAAACAAGTCGGAACCGTAACGATGGGTGACCGCACCAAGAAGTCATTGCGTAGACAGTTGACGGCCCCATGACTATGAGAAACCCTAGGAAATAATTTCGGGACATAATTAAAGGTCTACTGAGGTACAAATGACATTAAAAATATCAGTAAAAATTTAATTAATCGGTACCGATGAAAATGAAAATTAAAGGAACCGACAGATCAAGGATTTAACCGGTATTATCGAAAAAGTTAGACTATAACCCGAAGAGGGGTATTTTGGTCATTAGGCACCTAGAGTTGACTTTGACCTGAATGTCCATTAAAAATGAGTGGCATTAAAATTTGAAAATCCCATGAAAACATTTAATTACATGTGTAGTGTAATTAAAAGAAATGAATGGGTATTATTTGAAATAATGAAACTTTGATTATTATAATAATTAAATAAATATTAGTGGGAGTATATAAGGCATAAGGTGACAAATTCCACCACTTCACACTTCATCTTCTTCAATTTCATTTAAATGGCCGAACCAATGCTCCCAAAAACTCCATGAAAGTTCCTTCATGCAAGCTTAACAATCTCTCCCATTTTCCCATGAAATCAAAGGTACCCTTCACAAGAATTGATCCTCACATCTTGGGAAGGCTATAGGCAGTAATAAGAAGTAAAAATTTTGGGATTTTACAAGGTTGAAAAATTCTTGATTAAAGGTTAGTGCTCAATCTTCCCAGTTTTCTTTCTTAATTCTTGTTTTGAGCGTAGGATGAGCTGATATGTTAACAAAATTAATGAAAATCGATGAGTATTTGGGGAGCCTTCAATTCGGCAGCCATGGAAACTAAGGGAGTTTAATTTATTTTTATATGTAAATGATGGGTAGTGATGTTGATTAAGGTAATTAGATATTCTAGCAAATTGATTTCATGTGTATGTAGAGATTGATAATTTGAATTAGGGTTTTGAAATACATATGGAAGTTCAATTCGATAGCCTTAATTTCCTTGAGA
This sequence comes from Hevea brasiliensis, assembly GCF_030052815.1. Classification (NCBI taxonomy): domain Eukaryota; kingdom Viridiplantae; phylum Streptophyta; class Magnoliopsida; order Malpighiales; family Euphorbiaceae; genus Hevea; species Hevea brasiliensis. The sequence goes on from NW_026614585.1 coordinate 100,064, forward strand.
GTTTGATGAATTCTTAATTAGAATGATGGTTATTGATGTTAGTTGATGCACCTAAATGCAATGGAAGTGGTATGTATGTGATATGTATAAATTGGGGGAAACTTGAATTAGGGTTTGATGATAATTTGGGGACTTTGTGTAATTATTTCAAATTGGCAAATTGAAATTGTTTGATGAGACTTGTGTAATTGCTTCACTTTGGCAGCCTTGAGAAGCATGGGAGTGTGATTAATTGATACATGTAAATTGAGATTAAGGATGTTGATGGATAGGTAATTGAAGTCACATGTACTAAAAAAATTATAGAATGTGTATATTGACCTTGACAAATTGAATTAGGATTAATTGAGACTTGATTGATGTTGCTGGAATTTAATTGTGTTGAAAGGAATTGGTGATATTAGAAGTGTCATGAATGCCATAATTGTAGTTTGGAAGATGGAGAAATGAAATTGGAAGTGTATAATTTTCTTATAGGTTGAGTATTTGTTGAAGGCAGTGAATGTTTTGAGCCATAAGTGAAATTGTGTGACTCCAATTGGAATGAGACCAATTGGAGGTAAAACTAGACCTATAATGCTCAAATTTTTATGTAGAAACCATGTCCAAAATCTGCCTAAAAAGTGACCTAAATTCTACTTTAATCCGGATTACCAAATTGTGAACCCAGAAAATGACTAAATGAACAGTGTATCTTCATTTGGCCATAACTCATTCTAGACAGGTCCAAATGACCTGAAATTTATACCATTGGAAAGCTTAGACAGAGGGCTATAACTTTTGTGAAGAACACAAAGCCCAAAAATTCCATTATCCAAGTCCAATTGCTTGCACAAATTGGGGCACCAAAACTGTCCAGTACCAAAACAGCTCAGAATTGCCTTTGTCTAGGCAACTTGACCAGTTTTGGTAAAGAGGCCATAACTTGGCCCATATAACTCCAAATGACATGAAATCAGTGCCAAAATTTCAATAATACATAGACCTACAATATTGATATTTTGCCCATAACCCAGAAATCTAGGTCAAGATAGCATACAAAATCTGGAAATTTGCATAAGTGACCATTGAATCTAGAATAGTCTTTTAAGCATATCTCCTACTAGAAAACTTCAATTGAGATTTGCCATATAGTTCTGGAAACCTAAGAAATAAGGCTTTAACTTTTTTTTAGACACCTATCTAAAACTATGAATGTAAGAAGCTTCAATTTTGGATCAAAGCTACTGACCTAAATGGAAATCATATTAGTATAGGACATTTGAGTCCAGGCCAATAATGTGGCTATAAGTAAATCTATATGACTTGAAAAATTGCAACTAGAAATTCTGAGTAACCATAAGACATAGGGTCACAAATCCTATGAGGAACACTAGGTCTAAATGTTGCTATAACCTGTTCAAATAAATTGGTAAATTTCAGAACCAAAACTGCCTAGTTAAAAGAACCATAATTCAGAATTGACCTAGTTATGGTTAATTGACCATAACTTGAGGTATACAAATCCAAATGACATGATTCAAAAAGGAAAATAAAGACAAGACATAGAGGAACAACTTCCATTGAGGTAGTTTGGCCAAACAGTAGCCAAAAATTTCTCAATTTGATATGCAAAAACAAGACAATAAAGTTGAACTTAAAGATAGGTTCTTGAAATAAATTATTGACTTATCCCTAATAAGTCATTACATGCTAAATTGCATGCAACAGGTGTGTGGGTCTCACTTTTCCCACTTTCCCACTACAAGGTGATGTGAAATCAGTTAATACATAAAATGTAAATTACCTAAATGGTTTGTTAAACACATAAGTCATATGAAAATACACTTGGAATCTATGTTTCCATCATATATGAAATAACAATAATATGAATATGTATAGTACATGATATTAAATAATGAGAGTGATAAATACATAAGTTATATGAATATGTACTTAGGACTTATGTTCCCATTATAATGACATGAAAATTCTAACACCCTTATTTTAGGTAGTTCGTGCATTCTACTGTTCTGACGACTAACGTCTATTCGGACAGCCAGGACGTTTGGAGCTACACTCAAACTAGAGTTTAGAAACATTAATTGATTGAATACAAACTAAGTAAAATTAAATAAAAGTAAAAGAAGCAAAGTACAATTCAGTTAAATGAGCCGGAGTCACAGCGATGGGTGACCGTACTGGGAAGCAACTACGAAGTCAGTTGCCGACCCCAGACCTACGAGAAACCCTACGAAATAATTTTTGGGACTAAATTAGAGGTTTTATGAAGATTAAATGACATTAAAAATGTCAAAGAAAATTCAAGAAAATTTGCCAATCGATAAAGGGAAATTAAAAACCGATGAGCACCATGAAGGGCATTTTGGTCATTCCAACTCCAGAGTTGAATTTTAACCTAAATGTCAACTAAAATAAGAGAGATTAAAGCACATAAAATAAATTAAAATTATGGTATAGAAATGGAAAAAGAAAAGAAAAAGAAAGAAAAGAAATATAATGCATTTATGAGATGAGCATGACATAAGTAATGACATCATTAAAAAGTTGTGACCAATAAAATGTTGCCAAATAATTATAAAGGGATAAGAAGGGATTAAAATGAGATAAAAATTTCATTAAGTCACCATCATCTTCCTCTTCTTATTTCCATGGCCGAATACCCTCTTCCTAGCTCCCACCATTTTTTATTTTTTTAAGCTTGAATTTCCTCAAAAACTCACACCGAAAATTACACTTTTCTTCATTAAAAATTTACTTTACACCTAGGGGAAGAAGTTGGCAACCATAAGGAGTAGAAATTGTGGAGTTTTCATAAGACCAAGAATTGGTCACAAGAGGTTGGTGCTTTTTTCTTCTTTCGTTCTTCACTAAATATTGAGCCAATGCTAAGATGAGTTAAATAATGCATAAAAGTTAAAGAAAGTAAAGGGTTATGTGGGGGTACCAATTTCAGCAGCCATGATGTAAAGTGGAAATTGATGCTTTTGATTGATATAAATTAGCTTAGTGATGTTGATTGATGAATTTATATATATTGGAAGTGAAATTGCATTAAGTTTGTATGGTGTTGGGAATATTGAGTTAGGGTTTTGACCTAATTTTGGTACTTTTGCATTATGGCTTGAAATTAAGCATGTTAAGATGAATTGTTAATCATTTGAAGTGCTATGAATGTGAAATGAAGTTTGGGAGTTGAGAGGATTTGAAATTGGGAGTGCTGATTTTTTTATGTAGGAAATTGAACCTTAAGTTCAGTGTGGTTTTTAAGCGATAAGTTGAATTGTGTTGCTCTAATTGATGTGAGGCCAATTGGAGATAAATCCTAGGGCAATTTGCCACATTTTTTATGAGGAAGCCATGCCCAAAAACTGTCGCTAATCTAGCTTAAAATTGGCTTGAATTTGGGTAACCCTAATCTAGACCTGGAAAAATGACCAAATGATTAGTAAATGTTCAAATGGCCATAACTCACACTAGGAAGGTTAGAATGACCTGATTCTTAAACCATTGGAAAGGGTAAACATATGAGCACATTTTTCATAAAGAACATAGAACCCAGATCTGCCTCTAACCAAGTCAAAGTATTAGCAAAAATTAAATTAACAAAACTGTCCAGAACCAATCTGCCCAGAATTTGTTTGACCAGAACCCAGAAGCCAAGGGAACTAGGCCAAATTGCTAGAACAATTCAGTACACCAAATCTTGGAATTTGCCTTAATCACCACCTGACCCCAGAATAGAATTTATACCATAACATTCACTAGAAAATCCCAGATGGAATGACCCAAACTATTCTAGAAACCTATGAGATAGGGTTTCAACTTTGATTTAGAAACGTTTCTTAAAATTTGAGTGTAAGAATCCTAAAATGAGAGTCAAAGCCACTAACCTGAACCTGGAATCCTGTAGACATAGGGCACCTGAGTTCAAGCTAGTTAATTTACTATAATTAATTCTACAAGACCTGAAAAATTGTAATTCAAAATTTTAACTAATCATAAGACATAGGGTAACAACTTCTATGAAGAACAATAGGTCTAAAAGTGGCTGTAACATGTCCAAATAATTAGGAAATTATTGACTCCAGAATCTACCTGGTTCTGGAACTTGAGTGAGTTAAAGAACCAGTTTTGGTTATTTGACCATAACTTTAGCTCTAAAACTCCAAATGATATGATTCCAAAAAGGAAAAGAAAACCAAGACATATTAGAACAACTTCCATGATGGAAGTGTAGCCAAACAGTGGCCATATCTTAGCCGAATTGCTAGGAGAATATAAGATACTAAATCTGGATCTAAAGAAAGGTTCAAGATATTATGTGATACATGACATGTAAATTACCTATATGAATTGCTAAATGCATAAGTTACATGAAAATGAAAGGGGAATCTATTTTCCTATTATAAATTGATATGAAACTACTATAAAGCACTAATAGTGCATGACATGAAATTATAAGATCATAAGTAATTAGAAATATTTAAATTGCCCAAAGTATACCTAGACTTATTTATATATCATGGATCGATTGGTATACTAATTAGGGACTACAGATTGCAGTACTGCCCATAGGAATAATTATTAATAGACAATATATGTCTGATATGATTGTTCTACAGGCTTTATCCCTGCCCGTTGGCCATTGTGCCTTATTTTATTTCTGGCTTTATGCTTGCCCGCTGGCCTTGCGCCTGACATGATAGATATATACATGTTAGACATACAGATGTTTAACTAGTATACTCCCGTGTATCTAGTCTTTATAGTTTGTTATAGATTACTTGAGCACAGATATCAGTAATAAACCTTAAATTTTAAAAAATTACATGAAGAGATCACAAATATGAGTGATAAGACTAAACATGGAATAAATGAATAGAAAAGATCCTGATTAACTTAATTGCTTCCAAAGTTCTATAAACATGTAAAAGACTATAAACTCATGAAATCTATATTTCTTTATAAAGTTATACGTGAAATTAATATTTTAATTATTTAGTTATTTTTATTTCAATTTATGCACCACTAAGCATTATGCTTAGTGCGATGGATTATTTCCTTGCGTAAGTACAGGAGACTACCACCAGCAGTCGCAGCTGCAATAGTAGACTCTAGCTAGGATCTTGACTAGATTTGCTACAGTTTCAATGTCACCTCAGCAATCCATTTTGGTAGGGCTCATGTAAATTTAGATTTTGCATTTTGATCATTGTACATAAGTAAATGTTGTAAATTATTTTGAGATATATAATTAAATTTTGGATTGTATATAATTGTACATTATTGTATGTAATGTTATGTGAATGAAATGAAAGTTTATTTTCTTGAAAATTTTATGCGTCATATGATATGGTACATGAATAATTGATATGAGAAATGATGTGATGAAATAGATATAATTGATTTTAACAGGTAATAAAAAAACCCGCCATTCACTAATAAAACAAAAGAGACTCTGTCTGAGTTTCCATAAAAAAAAAAAGAAGAATTTACACGTAAGATAATGAAATTAAGTAGACATTAAATTAATATTATACACGAAAAGACAGGATAGAGTACTCCGACACCGAATGTAGCACACCTTGCTGACTACACTGTAAATGGGTGAGGGGTGTTACATTTATTAGTATCAGAGCAAAGGTTTAGGCAGTCCTAGACCTAGATAAGTAGAAAGATATAGTGTGCATAACATGCACGAGCCCTTATTTAGGAGTCAAGGTAACACTAATACATATCTGTTCTTTGTTTATTTTATAGGATTGATGGAGTCCAATCCTTAAGAGGAATGGTCTTACAAACCTGAGGAGGAGGAGATTGGTAGCCACATGCCTGTCCATAGTCAGGGGCGAGACAAGAGAGAGGAGTCATCTTGGGGTGCTGCGGGTAGAGCGCAGCAGGCATTTTTAGAGCAGATTACTCAGATGCTCGCGATTTACTGTAACCACCTCACGACCAGTCTACACATGATCCCCACTAGAGAAGTTGAGAAAATATGGGGTCATCGATTTTATGGGTAAAAAAGAGGATGACCTAGCCACTGCCAAGCATTGGCTATAGCGGACTGAGAGAGCATTGAAGCAGCTACATTGCACACCAGAGCAACAACTAGAGTGTGCTCTGTCATTACTACAGGAGGAAGCCTACTAGTGGTGGATACGATATCTAGAGCAGTGCAGCCGACAGCACTTACTTAGGATTTCTTTCTGACTGAGTTCAGAAAAAAAAGTATATTAGTCATGTGTACCTAGAGGCTATAAGGAGAGAGTTTTTGACCTTGAGGCATAGGCAGCTCATAGTCTCTGAGTACGAGAGGGAGTTTGTGAGGTTAGGTAGATATGCTTGGGAGATAATGCCTATAGAGGCAGACCGATGCCGTAGGTTTGAGGATGGACTGAACGATAATATTAGACTTATAGTGATGGCACACGGGTATACAAACTTCTCACAGTTAGTGGCGGTAGCTCTTAATGTAGAAAGAGTACGAAATGATGGGCAGTTTAGGAAGGATAGACAGTGAAAGAGAGGTTCTAGAGAGGGCTAGTCTAGTACCTAGAGGCTAAGGGTTCCCAGGGCCAGGGCTAGAGACAAAGGTCTCAATTTAGCCAGAGAGGAGGATAGTCTAGAGCATCAGTGGGGAGTTCTCCAGACATAGCAGTAGGGGGATTAGCCTCCATACCAATATGTACCCATTGTGAGAAGAGGCACCGAAGGGAGTGTGGACTGTTGACCAAGGAATTCTTCCAATGCGGAGCTACTTATCACTTTCTATGTGATTGTCCCACTGCCCCACCACCGACTGAGAGATCTGCCCCCATAGCATAGAGGGGTAGACGACCCACGAGGCCAGAGGTGACGGGTACCTCACAGAGACTTGCCACAGATGTAACATCCCTATGTTTGATAGTGCGTTCTACTGTTCCGATGACCAGTGTCAGTCCAGACAGCTAGGATGCCTAGAACTACATTTAATTATTAGTGATGAGACATAAAATAATAAAATACAAGAAAAAAAAATACAAGAAAAACAAAAGAAAAATAATAGTAATGAAATGAAACTAAGTTAAATGAGCTAGCACCGCAGCGATGGGTGACCACACGGGGAAATTACAGCGCAGGCAATAGCCGACCTCAGGACTGCAGGAAATCCTCAGAATTTAGTTTCTAGACATAATTAAAGACTTATTGAAGTATAAATGTCATTAGAAATATCAAAGAAAAATTAATTAATTAGTACAAAGAAAAATAAGAAATCGAGAAAACGATAAAACTCGGTGTTACCAAAAAATCGGGAATGCAAACCGAATAGCGGCATTGTGGTCATTTGACATCCTGAGTTGCCTTTTGACCTAAATGTCCATTAAAAATAAATGATATTACACTTGGAAAATGTCATGAAAATTTAAAATGGTGGTACATAATCTAAATAGTAAAAGATATGAGGAAAATATGGGAAATTGGAAACTTTGGATTAATTAATACTTTAACCATACTTAGTGCTCCACTAAGTGAAGTTAATGGACATATAATATAGTATATTGGGACAAAAAAATCTGACATCTTCAACCTCCCAAACAAACCAGCCGAAATCCTCCCAAGCTTTCATCCATGGCCACCCACTTCCCAATCTCAAATCTCCATGATCAAGCCATGCTTTCCACAACTTGTCTTCATTAAAGTTTATCCCCACCTTGCAAGCAAGAATTTGATAGTAATTTTAAGAGGAATAGGTGAAGTTTGGTCAAGCTCACAAGGGGTAAGTATCCATTTCTTCAACTTTTCTTTGTTAAAGTTTGTGTGGGTGTTGAGAGAAGTTGATATATGGAAGAAAAGTTAAAGTTTGGTAAGTTAGGGTGCTGCTCCATTTTGGCAACCATGGAAGTTTAATATGTAACTTGTTTTCTTCATGTAATTGGTGATTTGGGGTGTTGATTTAAATGTTTAATTGTATTAAAGTTGAATTCCATGTATAAAGTTTGATTTGTAAGCTTGAAAAGTGAAAATGGAAATCGATGTGTATGTGTAATTTTTGGGCAGCCTCAAAATGGAAATTGGTAAGGTTCAAATTCATGAAATGTTGTTGAAATATTGTACAAAAGAATGGCAGCATATATGTGTGTGGAATAGTAGTGATAGGTATGTAATTTGATGATGGAAGTTTGTGTGATAATTAGAAGTATTTATGTATATATATTGTTGGGATTGAACTTTGTGAATAGTGACTACATTTAGTATATTTGAAGTGGTTATATTCTGTCCAAGTTGACCTATAATGTAGAGAATGGAATGGTTTTGGTTAGTGTTAAATGCAAAATGGTATGGAAAGTGAAAATGTAATTGGTAAACATGTGTTTGGTTTGGTGTATGAAAAGTATGTAGAGGACAGTGTGCAAATGGACCTATAACCCTAAGTGTGTGACTCTAATTGGTATGAGGCCAATTGGAGGTGAAACTAGGCACAAAATGTGCCAACTTTTATGAAGGAAGCTCACCTAAATTCCTCCTAGAAGGTGACTTGAAAAATGACCAAATCCGGATTAGTGACTTGAAAGCCTGAAAATTGACCATTTGGGCAGCAGTTAGTTTTTTTACCATAACTCACTAAAAACAGGTCCAATTGACCTGAAAATTTTACCATGAATAGTTTAGACATAGATCTACAATTATTATGAAAACACCAAAGCCCATAAATGGCCATAACCAAGCCAAATAGCTTACACAAATTCGGGTACCAAAACTAGCCAAACCAAAAGTGACCTAAAAATGACCTAAGCCTACCATTTTAGTGCATTCTGTCCAGCATTGGTAAATTGACAATGTCTTGGTCTACACAACTCATAATGACCTAAAATTTTCCCCGCAAGCAATAAAACATAGACCTATAAGTTTGTAGTTTGGACCGAAACCCGAAAACTGAGGGAACTAGGTCATCCCGCTAGGCCAAAATAGTACACCGAAATCCGGTAAATTGCAATAAAATGCAATACACTTGAAAACGAATTTGGTAATATATACCAACACTAAAGGGCTATAAAATGTGACGTATTAGTAACATTGGAATTGACACACTTAGAGTGCATCAAGGGTCAACATTATAAGTTGACTAATGAAATAAATTGAAGGGAATAGTACCAAGAATATTTTAGATATTGGATTTTATGATTGGAAACAAATTCATTGAGTACTGAAACACTTTAAATTGTGTGTTTCAGTTGATAAGGATATTGAGAAGCATAAAGAACATTGAGTCAAGGCCTAGGAGCGACTCAAATCAGGTTTGTGCACAACTAGTTTTTAACTGATTTTGTTCTGATTATTTCATATGATTAAATGACATATTTTTCTTATGTATTATGTTTAACAAGCATTAGATTTAATTCAAATATTGAAATTGTTATAGTATGTATGAATTTAGCTTTGTGAAATGGTATTTCCATAAGTATTAAGCATTGTTGTGAATTGAATAAATTATGTTTTGGAAAATTTTGATAGAACATGTTTTGAATTGTGATGGGCAATTTGCATGGAAGAATGCAAATTTATGATTTGAATTGTGATGAGCATAAAAATTATTGGATATTGGAATTAACTTTGAATCGAATTGTATTGTGATTTATGCTCACTAAAAGGATTGTGATATTGTTTTATATCTCACTATAGATGCTTGACTAGGTTATTACCCGTCTCTCTCATTTGTTGAGAAGACAATGGAGTTAGTTGTGTTTTGATTACCATGGTACATGCGCAGGCTTAAATTCTCCTCTTATTAGAGGTTAGATCTAAGTTTTATGTTATGACCCTTTCGGAAATTCATTATTATGATGTGTATTGTGCACGATGATTCAACATCTCCGACCATAGGGAGTTAGAATCTGATTCTACCTCCTTGACCATAGGGAGTTAGAATCACCTCGAAGATGGCCTTTCGGATTAGTCTTGCATAGTTAGTGAGATAAAGAATGGTTTTTGAGATAAAGAATGGCTTTTGAGATAAAGAATAGTTTTTTAATAGTAAAGAATTGTGATTTCTATTATGATTTATGTGTAATTGATTTTGTTGAAATTATCTTAAATGGTTAGTTATGATTTGATAAATTGAATTCCGTGATCAATGTCATTTTATACAAATGATTTATATTATTGGCAATAAATATGTTGAGTTTTGGAATTTGATGAGTATCCTGATTTCCAAATTATTTGTTGTAATTTTGCTAAGGTATATTGAACTATGCTTTAAGTTATAGTTGTGCACCACTGAGTTCACCACTCAGCGATAGCTTTGTATGCTGTCGCAGGTGAAAAGAGCATAGAGCAATTGAGTAAGCTTGTTTGAAGAGACATTCAGATCAGCTCCAGATATAGTTATGTACACAGGTTTTGATGTATGCATGTAATAATATGTATGTAAATTATTTGAGCAGTTGTATAAAAACTCTTGTAAAATATTTTGGTATGTAATTAAATGTAAATTATTGTAAATGTAAATTTGAGGTTTCATTTACCTGAATAGTTTTGTAATATTAATTTTGAGTCTTGTAATCAATGAAATGTTTCTTTTATGATGAGGTTGGTTTGAAAATGAAATGATTGATTATTGAGATTGAATTGTGAGATGAAATGAAGTTTCTTGGAGTTGTATTTGAGAAAACATATTGGGAGTGTTTTCTTTTTCAGGTTTGAAGAACTGTTTTCTCAAAATATAGTCGGCACTCTACCGAAATTTTGAAAAAATTTTATAACACCAGATTTTAATCGATGATTTAAATTTCACAAAAATTATTTTAAAATCTCTTGTAGTATATCTAATGGGTTATCGGTAGGCGAAGTACGGTAATTCATTAGGTATACTACGGGATCATGTTACATCTTACGGGGGAGTAGGGTGTGACATGTTTTGTGGTATCAGAGCAATGGTTTTAAAGTAAATTTCGAACTGTGAAATTGAAATCTTTTTGTTGGTAACTACAACTTCTCAAATGTTTGATACATATAGTACATTTACATCATAAATATGAACTAATGGAGAGAAATCTTCTTGTGTTGGTTGTACAGGAATAGAAAATCCTGTGAAAAGATATGGAAGAGAAGAATGAGACAATAGAACAGTCTGTAATGGCAGAAGTACAAGTTGAGGTCCCAGCGCCACAAAGTGTCAAAGGCCCGACTGTACCAGTTTTATCGGTACAAATTACTGCACAAATTGCCCAGCATATGGCTACTTTCTTTCAACAAATGGCTGATACTCTGTCAGCTCAAGCTCAAACATAAACCCAACCCCTACAAGGGCAGTGTGAAATAGAGAAGAGGGAGAGACCTATGGGTTAGAGCTCGAACAGTAATTTGGGAAAGAGAAAAGAATTTGAGGAACCCCGAGTTCAGGGATATGACAGAGGCGGATCATCAGGGCAGAGAACATTAAGATCTAGTCGTCGAACAGCCAGAAGTTCCTATTCTGCCCGTTTCTGCCATGTTTGTGGTAAGCTACATGGAGGTATTTATCGTAAGGCCTTTGGAGACTGCTACAATTATGGAAAACTTGGACACTTTGTTAAATATTATACTAGAGCACCTCGATCTACTCTCCAAAGTTTACAGACAGTCAGTAAAGGTCGAGATAGAAATAGAGTTAATACTCCTCACAACCATAACAAAGTGAATTAACCTGAACATAGTAGCGCATCAGTTAGAGCATCCACTATGCGCCAAGGGGAAAGAATAGAAACTTTGGATGTCGCTACTGGTAAGTTCTTAATTTTTAAAAGAAATAATTAATTATTTTTGTTTGATCCCAGCACTGCTTAGTTGTATGTTGGTGTTAAAACTATATGTTCTGTTGTTATTCCTTTATAGGGGAATAAATTTTGATGCATTAGTGATTAGTCCTTTAAGATAAGGAATGTGATAATAAGTGAAATTAGTTTTGGAAGAGTTTATCAGCGAAAAGTATTTTCTAACACACCATAAATTATAAAGCTAAATGGCAAGCCTACATAATGTAAGGCAAGAGGACGTAAAAGTAAGTTGCGGTAATAGACTTGCTCTAGATGAGGGCAAAGATGTTACAGTTAGTAATTGTCAGTGGATATTATAATCAGAATAAGTTTCGGATATTAGTGAAATCGAAAAGGATAAAAGATAGGTAAGTTTGATCCATTGGGATGTATCGTAGTAACTATGCAATGTTTTTGATATTTATACTGTAAGCTGCAGATTACAGTACTAACTTGAGATTATTGTGTAGAGCTACGTACTACTGATAGTGCACCAAGATGAGAATAGCTGCCAACGGCATCTATATTGGTATAGTTATGTTAGGACAAAATTTTATTGTTGGAAATGAGTTTGGAAATCCTATTTAGGGATTTAAAACTCAAAAGTTAGAATATCGAAAGGTTATAGTTTAGTACAAAAGGAAGTAATTTATAGAAAATTAATAGATAAAAAGAGTTGTGGAAGTAAAAATTTGAATAGTGGTTCAGATATAACAAAGAAATATTATGAATGTGAGTAAGATTGTTGACTAGAATAGTCAAAGGACCCATTATTAGATAAGTAATTCTAATACGACCATAATGGTCATTCAAGAAGGGAACATGAATCGAAATATTAGACATAACGATAGTAAGAAAAGATTAGTGCTGTATAAACAAAGTAAATGTTATATTAGATTGTTAAAATTCTTAAACAAATTCAGAGGAAAGTTATGGCGCAGGCAATAGCCGACCCCAGGACTGTAGGGAACCCTCAGAATTTAGTTTCGAGACATAATTAAAGACTTATTGAAGCATAAATGTCATTAGAAATATCAAAGAAAAATTAATTAATCAGTACAAAGAAAAATAAGAAATCGAGAAAATGACAAAACTCGATGTTACTGAAAAATCGGGAATGCAACTCGAATAGAAGCATTGTGGTCATTTGATATCCCGAGTTGCCTTTTGACCTAAATGTCCATTAAAAATAAATGATATTACACTTGGAAAATGTCATGAAAATTTAAAATGGTGGTACATAATCTAAATAGTAAAAGATATGAGGAAAATGTGGGAAATTGGAAACTTTGGATTAATTAATACGTTAACCATACTTAGTGCTCCACTAAGTGAAGTTAATGGACATATAATATAGTATATTGGGATAGAAAATTTTTCAACTTCAACCTCCCAAACAAACCAGCCAAAAATCCTCCCAAGCTTTCATCCATGGCCACCCACTTCGAAAGCTCAAATCTCCATGATCAAGCCATGCTTTCCACAACTTGTCTTCATTAAAGTTTATCCCCACCTTACAAGCAAGAATTTGATAGTAATTTCAAGAGGAATAGGTGAAGTTTGGTCAAGCTCACAAGGGGTAAGTATCCATTTCTTCAACTTTTCTTTGTCAAAGTTTGTGTGGGTGTTGAGATAAGTTGATATATGGAAGAAAAGTTGAAGTTTGGTAAGTTAGGGTGCTGCTCCATTTTGGCAGCCATGGAAGTTTAATATGTAACTTGTTTTCTTCATGTAATTGGTGATTTGGGGGGTTGATTTAAATGTTTAATTGTATTGAAGGTGAATTCCATGTATAAAGTTTGATTTGTAAGCTTGAAAAGTGAAAATGGAAGTCGATGTGTATGTGTAATTTTTGGGCAGCCTCAAAATGGAAATTGGTAAGGTTCAAATTCATGAAATGTTGTTGAAATATTGTACAAAAGAATGGCAGCATATATGTGTGTGGAATAGTAGTGATAGGTATGTAATTTGATGATGGAAGTTTGTGTGATAATTAGAAGTATTTATATGTATATATTGTTGGGATTGAACTTTGTGAATGGTGACTGCATTTGGTTATTTGAAGTGGTTATATTCTATCCAAGTTGACCTATAATGTATAGAATGGAATGGTTTTGGTTAGTGCCAAATGCAAAATGGTATGGGAAGTGAAAATGTAACTGGTAAACATGTGTTTGGTTTGGTGTTTGAAAAGCATGTAGAGGGCAGTGTGCAAATGGACCTATAACCCTAAGTGTGTGGCTCCAATTGGTATGAGGACAATTGGAGGTGAAACTAGGCACAAAATATGCCAACTTTCATGAAGGAAGCTTACCTAAATTCTGCCTAGAAGGTGACTTGAAAAATGACCAAATCCGGATTAGTGACTTGAAAGCCTGAAAATTGACCATTTGGGCAGCAATTAGTGTTTTGACCATAACTCACACAAAACATGTCCAATTGACCTGAAATTTTACCATGAATAGTTTAGACATAGATCTACAATTCTTATGAAAACACCAAAGCCCAGAATGGCCAGAACCAAGCCAAATAGCTTGTACAACTTTGGGTACAAAAACTGGCCGAACCAAAAGTGACCTAAAAATGACCTAAGCCTACCATTTTAGTGTATTCTGTCCAGCATTGGTAAATTGACCATATCTTGGTCTACACAACTCAAAATGACCTGAAATTTTACCCCGCATGCAATAAGACATAATCCTACAAGTTTGTATTTTGGACCGAAACTTGAAAACCAAGGGAACTAGGTCGTCCCACTTGGTCAAAATAGTACAGCGAAATCCGGTAAATTGCAATAAAATGCAATACACTTGAAAACGAATTTGGTAACAGATACCAACACTAAAGCGCTATAAAATGTGATATATTGGTAACATTGGAATTGACTCACTTAGAGTGCATCAAGGGTCAACATTATAAGTTGACTAATGAAATAAATTGAAGGGAATAGTACCAAGAAAATTTAGATATTTGATTTTATGGTTGGAAACAAATTCATTGAGTACTAAAACACTTTAAATTGTGTGTTTCAGTTGATAAGGATATTGAGAAGCATAAAGAACATTGAGTCAAGGCCTAGGAGCGACTCAAATCAGGTTTGTGCACAACTAGTTTTTAACTGATTTTGTTCTGAATATTTCATATGATTAAATGATATATTTTTCTTATGTATTATGTTTAACAAGCATTGGATTTAATTCAATGATTATTGAAATTGTTATAGTGTGTATAAATTTAGCTTTGTGAAATGGTATTTCCACAAGTATCAAGCATTGTTATGAATTGAATAAATTATGTTTTGAAAAATTTTGATAGAACATGTTTTGAATTGTGATGGGAAATTTGTATGAAAGAATGCAAATTTATGATTTGAATTGTGATGAGCATAAAAATTATTGGATATTGGAATTGACTTTGAATCGAATTGTATTGTGATTTATGCTCACTAAAAGGATTGTGATATTGTTTTATATCTCATTATAGATGCTTGACTAGGTTATTACCCGTCTCTCTCATTTGTTGAGAAGACAATGGAGTTAGTTGTGTTTTGATTACCATGGTACGTGCACAGGCTTAGATTCTCCTCTTATTAGAGGTTAGATCTAAGTTTTATGTTATGGCCCTTTCAGAAGATTCATTATTGTGATATGTACTGTGCACGATGATTCGACCTCCCTGACCATAGGGAGTTAGAATCTGATTCGATCTCCCCGACCATAGGAAGTTAGAATCACCCCGAAGATGGCCCTTTCGGATTAGTCTTGCATAGTTATTGAGATAAAGAATGGTTTTTGAGATAAAGAATGGCTTTTGAGATAAAGAATGGCTTTTGCGATAAAGAATGGTTTTTGAGATAAAGAATGGCTTTTGAGATAAAGAATGATTTTTTAATAGTAAAGAATTGTGATTTCAATTATGATTTATGTATAATTGATTTTGTTGGAATTACCTTAAATGGTTAGTTATGATTTGATAAATTGAATTCCGTGATCAAAGTCATTTTATACAAATGATTTATATTATTGGCAATGAATATTTTGAGTTTTGGAATTTGATGAGTATCCTAATTTCCAAATTATTTGCTGTAATTTTACTAAGGTATATTGAACTATGTTTAAAGTTATAGTTGTGCACCATTGAGTTCACCACTCAGCGATAGCTTTGTATGCTGTCGCAGGTGAAAAGAGTATAGTGCAATTGAGTAAGCTTCTTTGAAGAGACATTTAGATCAGCTCCAGATATACCTATGTACACAGGTTTTGATGTATGCATGTAATAATATATATATATAAATTATTTGAGCAGTTGTATAAAAAACTCTTGTAAAATATTTTGGTATGTAATTAAATGTAAATTATTGTAAATTTAAATTTCAGGTTTCATTTACCTGAATAGTTTTGTAATATTAAGTTTGAGTCTTGTAATCAATGAAATGTTTCGTTTATGATGAGGTTAGTTTGAAAATGAAATGATTGATTATTGAGATTGAATTGTTAGATGAAATGAAGTTTCTTGGAGTTGTATTTGAGAAAACATATTGGGAGTGTTTCCTTTTTCAGGTTTGAAGAACTGTTTTCTCAAAATACAGCCGGCACCCTGTCGAAATTTTGAAAACATTTTATAATACCAGATTTTAATCGATGATTTAAATTTCATGAAAATTGTTTTAAAATCTCTTATAGTATATCTAATGGGTTATCAGTAGGCGAAGTACGGTAATTCATTAGGTGTACTATGGGATCATGTTACATCTTACGGAGGAGTAGGGTGTGGCAACAGAGACTATCAAGGACCCGAGGCCCGAGTGGCACCTCGAGTATATGCTATGTTTCTGGAGGAGCCAGATCCAGCAGATGTTAGCAGAGATATATTTTCTCTTAAATACTTTAGTATATGTATTAATAGACCCTGTAAATGAGATGAGAGAAGAGAGGTGTAGAACTAGTTCAAAATAAGATCGTAAAACCAGAACTAGTAAAACAGACTAAGGAGATAGTAGTTCCTCGACTATTTACACTGGGTAAATTTCGAGGATGAAATTTTTATTAGAGGGGGAGAATTATAACGCCCTCATTTTAGGTAGTCCGTGCATTCTATTATTCCGACGACTAATGTCTGTTCAGACAGCTAGGATGTCTGGAACTACACTCAAACTAGAGTAAGGAAACATAAATTGACTGAATACAGACTAAGTAAAATTAAAGAAAAGTAAAAGAAATGAAGTACAATTCGGTTAAACGAGCCGGAATCACGACGATTGGTGACCGTACTGGGAAGTGACTGCGAAGTCAGTTGCCGACCCCAGACCTACGAGGAATCCTAGGAAATAATTTTTGGAACTAAATTAGAGGTTTTATGAAGATTAAATGAAATTAAAATGTCATAGAAAATTCAAGAAAATTTGCCAATCGGTAAAGGGAAATTAAAACCCGATGAGCACCATGAAGTGCATTTTAGTCATTTCAACCACAAAGTTGAATTTTGACCTAAATGTCAACCAAATAAGAGAGATTAAAACACATAGAATAAATTGAAATTATGAATTATGGTATAGAAATGGGAAAAGAAAAGAAAAAGAAAGAAAAGAAATAAAATGCATTTATGAGATGAGTATGACATAAGTAATGACATCATTAAAAAGTTGTGACCAATAAAATGTTACCAATAATTATAAAGAGGTAAGAAGGGATTAAAATGAGATAAAAATTTCATTAAGTCACCATCATCTTCCTCTTCTTAATTCCATGGCCGAATACCCTTTTCCTAGCTCCCACCATTTTTTATTTTTTTAAGCTTTGAATTTCCTCCAAAACTCACACAAAAAATTACACTTGTCTTCATTAAAAAAATTTTGTACACCTTGGGGAAGACGTTGCAACCATAAGGAGTAGAAATTGTGGAGTTTTCATAAGACCAAGAATTGGTCATAAGAGATTAGTGCTTATTTCTTCTTCCTTTCTTCACTAAATATTGAGCCAATGCTAAGATGAGTTAAATAATGCATAAAAGTTAAAAAAAGTAAAGGGTTATGTGGGGGTACCAATTTCAGAAGCCATGATTTAAAGTGGAAATTGATGCTTTTCATTAATATAAATTAGCTTAGTGATGTTGATTAATGAGTTTATATATATTGGAAGTGAAATTGCATTGAGTTTGTATGGTGTTGGGAATATTGAGTTAATTTTGACCTAATTTTAGTACTTTTGCATTATGGCTTGAAATTGAGCATGTTGAGATGAATTGCTGATCATTTGAAGTGCTATAAATATGAAATGAAGTTTAGGAGTTGGGAGGATTTCAAATTGGGAGTGCTGATTTTTTTGTGCAGGAAATTGAACCTTAAGTCCAATGTGGTTTTTAAGCCATAAGTTGATTTGTGTTGCTCCAATTAGTGTAAGGATAATTAAGGATAAAACCTAGGACAATTTGCCACATTTTTTATGAAGAAACCATGCCCAAAAATTGTCCCTAACCTGGCCTAAAATTGGCTTGAATCCGGGTAACCCTAATCTGGACCTGGAAAAATGACCAAATGAACAGTAAATGTTCAAATGGCCATAACTCACATTAGGAAGGTCATAATGACCTGATTCTTGAACCATTGGAAAGGGTAAACATAGGAGCACATTTTTCATAAAGAACATAGAACCCAAATCTGCCTCTAACTAAGTCAAATTGTTATCACAAGTTAGATTAGCAAAACTGTCCAGAACCAATCTGTTCAGAATTTGTTGGACATAGGTTTACTAGACCAGTTTTGGTAAAAAGGCCATAATTTGGTCAAAAAATTGCAAAAGCAATGAAACTAGTGTCAAAAATTTTATACGACATAGATCTACAATATTGATGTTTTAACCAGAACCCAGAAACCAAGGGAACTAGGCCAAATTGCTAGAACAAGTTAGTACGCCAAATCTTGGAATTTGCCTTAATCACCACCTGACCCCAGAACAGAATTTATTCCATAACTTTCATTAGAAAATCCAAAATGGGATGAGCCAAACTATTCTGGAAACTGAAGAGATAGGGCTTCAACTTTGATTTAGAAACTATTCTCGAATTTGAGTGTAAGAACCCTAAAATGGGAGTCAAAACCACTGACCTAAACATGAAATCTTGTAGACACAGGGCACCTGAGTCTAGGCCAGTTAATTTGCTATAATTAATACTACAAGACCTAAAAAATTGTAATTAAAAATTCTAACTAATCATAAGACATAGGTAACAACTTCTATGAAGAACATTGGGCCTAAAAGTAGTTGTAACATGTCTAAATAATTAGGAAAAAATTGACTCCAGAATCTATCTGGTTCTAGAACTTGAGTGAGTTAAGGAACCAGTTTTAGTTATTTGACCATAACTTGAGTTATAAAACTTCAAATGACATGATTCAAAAAAGGAAAACAAAAACAAGACATATTAGAACAACTTCCATGATGGAAGTGTAGCCAAACAGTGGCCATATCTTAGCCAAATTGCTAGGAGAAGATAAAATACCAAATCTGGATCTAAAGAAAGGTTCAAGATATTTTGTGATACATGACATGTAAATTACCTACATGAATTGCTAAATGCATAAGTTACATGAAAATGAAAGGGGAACCTTTTTTCCTACTATAAATTGACATGAAACTCCTATAAAGCACTAATAGTGCATGACATGAAATGATAAGATCATAAGTAATTAGAAATATTTAAATTGCCCAAAGTATACCTAGACTTATTTATATAGCATGGATCGATTGGTATACCAATTAGGGACTCAGATTGCAGTACTGCCAATAGGAATAATCATTGATAGATAATATATGTCTGATATGATTGTTCTACAGGCTTTATGCCTGCCTGTTGACCATTGTGCCTGATTTTATTTTTGGCTTTATGCCTGCCCGCTGGCCTTGTGCCTGAAATGACAAATGTATACATGTTAGACATACGGATGTTTAACTAGTATACTCCCGTGTATCCAGTCTTTATAGTTTGTTATAGGTTACTTGGGCAAAAATATCAGTAATAAACCTTAAATTTTAAATAATTACATGAAGAGATTACAGATATGAGTAATAAGACTGAACATGGAATAAATGAATAGAAAAGATCCTGATTAACGTAATTGCTTCCAAAGTTCTATAAACATGTAAAAGACTATAAACTCATGAAATCTATATTTCTTTATAAAGTTATACGTGAAATTAATATTTCAATTATTTAGTTATTTTTATTTCAATTTATGCACCACTAAGCATTATGCTTAGCGCGATAGATTGTTTCCTCGCGTAGGTACAGGAGACTAACACCGGCAGTCATAGCAATAGTAGTAGACTCTAGCTAGGATCTTGACTAGATCTGCTATAGTATCAGTGTCACCTCAGCAGTCTATTTTGGTAGGGTTCATGTAAATTTAGATTTTGCATTTTGATCATTGTACATAAGTAAACATTGTAAATTATTTTGAGATATATAATTAAATTTTGGATTGTATATAATTGCACATTATTGTATGTAATGTTATGTGAATGAAATGAAAGTTTATTTTTTTGAAAATTTTATGAGTAATGATATGATATGGTACATGAATAATTAATATGAGAAATGATGTGATGAAATAAATATAATTGATTTTAATAGGTAAATAAGAGAACCCGCCATGCACTAATAAAACAGAGGAGACTCTATCTGAGTCTCCATAAAAAAAAATCTACACGTAAGATAATGAAATTAAATGGACATTAAATTAATATTGTACACGACAAGACAGAATAGGGTGCTCCGACACCGAATGTAGCACACCTTGCTCGACTACACTGTAGACGGGTGAGGGGTGTTACAAAAATGGTATAAAGCATAGATAGTACATGAAGTGAAATAACAATAGGTTATGAACCCTTAATAGTGCACAGCATGAAATAATAAAACTATAAGTGCTTAATAGTACTTATTTGCCCAAAGTATACTTAGACTTATATATATAGTTGGATCGATTGGTATACCAACTAGGGATTACAGATAACAGTACTGCCTATATGGAAAGTCATGGATTGACAATATATGTTTGAAATGATTGTTTTACAGGCTATATGCCTGTCCGTTGGCCATTGTGCCTAATTGTATTTCTAGCTTTATGCCTGCTCGCTGGCCTTGTGCCTAACATGACAGATGTCATTGCGCAAAATTGTATTTCTGGCTTTAATAGCCTACCCACTGGCCTTGAGCCTGACAGACAGTTGTATAGAGGATATTATATGCCTGTCCGCTGGCCTTGTGCCTGACAGACAGTTGTATATAGGATATTATATTCCTGCTCACTGGCCTAGTGCCTAACATGATAGTTGTATACAGGATGGACACTCCCGTGTATCCAGCATTACTGTCTATTATAGGTTACTTGAGCATAAATATGAGTAATGAGTCTTAAATTTAATTGAGTACCGAAAAGATCACAGATAGGAGAATAGGCTGTAAAAATCAATTGATTATATGAAGAGATCCCAGTAAATTAATATGCTCCTATGGAGTAGCTAAAGTTACGAAATGACTCACAAGTAATAAGCTTTAAAAATTAAATAATTACATGAAGAGATCACTGATATGAAATTAAGTAGGCTGAAAAATGGAATAAATTATTAGAAAGGATCTCGACAAGTTTAATTGCTCCTAAAGTTCAGTAAACACGTAATTGACTCTGAGTTCATGAAATATGAATCTCTATATGAAATTATACATGAAATAATTATCCTTAATTATTCAGTTATTTTTATTTTAAATTATACACCACTAAGCAATATGCTTAGCGCGATGGATTATTTCCTCGTGTAGGTATTGGGGAGATTAACCAGTAGAGTCCAGACAGAGATTCTGAGCAAATCTGCACTAGTGTGGGAGTCACCTCAGCAGAGTAATTTTTAGTAGGGCTCATATGTATTTAGATTTTGTATTTTTTATTTCTGTACATAAGTCAAAGATGTAATTCATTTTGAGACTGTAATATAAATTGTAAATTATTATATATGAATTATATTAATAAAAGTAAATGTGTTTTACATGAATTGATTATATGACATATGATATGAATTGATGATATGATGTGATACATGAAAGTTAATGAGATGGATATGACAAGAGGTAAATTGATATGGATTGAACTTATGATATGAAATTGTTTTTAACAGGTAACTATTGGAACCCGCTAGATGCCAACAAGTCAAAGGAGGCTCTGCCTGGTTTCCATGGAAATAAATTATGATAAAAAAAAAATATTACCACATGTTTTCTACAAAGTTTAAAATTAACAATGGACACGACAGGATAAGATAGGGTGCTCAGGCACCGAATGTAGCACACCTTGCTCGGTTACACTGTAGACGGGTGAGGGGCATTACATTTAGTAGTATCAGAGTAAAGCTTTAGGCAATTCTAGACCTAGATAGATAGAAAGAAATAGCTTGCATCACATGCATGGGCCTTTAAATAGAATCGAGGTGACACTAATGCAGATCTATTTTCTCTGGTTATTTTAGGTTAAGGTATGGATCTTAGTCCACAGAAAGTCATAGATTCAAAAAGGATAAGTATAGAAAAAAAATATGATCTATTGGGATATACCGTGGTAACTACACAATATTCTCGATGTTTGTGCTATAAGCTGCAGATTACAGTACCGACTTGGGACTATTGAGTAGAGCTACGTATTTCCGATAGTAAATCAAGATGAGGATAAGATTGTAGAGCTAGGATTAATAAGACAGACTAAAGAGATAGTGAAGTATTATAACACGAAAAAGCAAAAAGACAAGGAGATAGAGGTTCCTCGATTATTTACATTGGGTAAATTTCGAGGACGATATTTTATTTAGAGGGGAAGAATTGTAATGCCCTCACCGTAGGTAGTCCGCACGTTCTACTGTTCTGACAACTAATGTTTGTTCGAACAGTCTGGATGTCTGGAACTACACTTAAATGATAGTGAGGAGACATAAAATGATAGAACATGGTAAGAAATGTAACACCCTCCTTTTAGCAACTCCGTACGTTCTACTGTTCCGGGGACCAGTGTCAGTCCAGACAGTTAGAACGTCCAAAAAAAAATTTAAACTAAAGTGAGGAACCATAATTAACTCAAATATTAATAAGAAAAATTTAGAAAAAAATTTAGAAATAAAATACAACCAAGTTAAATGAGCCAGTGCCCTAGCGATGGATAACCTAGTGAGAAGTTGCGGTTCTCACAACTAGGAGCCCTAAACCCAGGGAAAAAATTATAAAATAATTATTGGGACTCCAGAGAAGGTTTATTGAGGTTCTTATGGCATTAGAATTCCAAGGAAATGCTTAGAATAATTTTTTAATTGGTACAGACAATTTTGGCCCGTTAAGCTAAACGGAGGGCATTTTGGTCATTTCGTCTTCAGAGATGATTTTTGGCCAACTTGTCCAGTTGAATAAATAATTTATAAAACATAAAATATGATTAAATATTGTTAAAAATTTAATTGAAATTAATTAGATAAGAAATGAAAAGAAAAGGAAAGAAAATGGCATTATGACATCATAGTGATGTCATTAAAGTTTTCCCAACCCATCCCATATGGACACATGGCATAACTTTATTTAAAATAGACTTAATGGGCTAAAAATTGAAGAAAAATCAGAATTCTCTCCCTTCTTCTTTTCCTTGCCGTAAACCACTCCTCCATGGCCACCATAAAACCCTAACCTAGCAACATAAATAATTGTTCTATCATCTTGGTGAGTCTTTTGGAAGCAAAAAGAATTAAAAAGAAAGAGTTCTTACAAGCTTTGGATTAGCTCCCTAAGAGGTTAGTGACTTAAACTTATGTTTCTCTTCAAATTTATGTTGAATAAGTATAATTGAGTGCAAAATTTCAAAGAAATTTGCTAAATATCTTGCGTAGGTCCATCCCAAAATTTTGGGCAGCCTTGAACCTAGTAGAGTTTTGAAGATTTCTTAGAGTTAAATTGTAATTTGGCTGCCTTTAACATTAATACAATACTTAGGATAATGGAAGGTATGTAAATGCATGAATGGTAATGTGTGTGTTAGGGTTTGGGGTGGAAAATAAGAACTTGACCATCTGATGATGAAAATAGGTTTTAATGGTCAACTAGTGACCATTTAGTTCTGTTTAAACCAATAATGAATTGTGTTGAGCGATGGGATTTGGGTTTGGTGTGGCTGCCCTAGGTGACCTGCAGAATTGGACATGAGTTCAGTAGGTTTGGGCAGCCATAACTTGAATTATAGAGGTTTAATTAGTGCAAGGCCAATTGGACATGAAACTAGACACATAATGGCACAACTTTGGTGAAGAAACCATGCCCATAAAACCAAGCGAAGTGGACCAAAAGCTTGCCCTAATCTGAGTGACCTGCAGTCTGCCTGGGCAAAATGACCAAGTCAACAGTGTTTGGTCATTTAGCCATAAATCAGTGTAGAAAGGTCCAGTTGACCTGAAATTTTACCAAAAACAAGCTGAGATATAGACCAACAACTTTCATGAAGAAACCTAACCCAAATTATGAGCATAACATATTCAAAAGGTGAGTTGCACTCACTGTTCATTGCACTATAGATATAGTCAGTCTAGAAATTTTGGACAGAATTTCAATCCGGCCAGTTGTGGTTTTTGGTCCATAACTTGAGCTAAAAAACTCCAAATGGAGTGATTCAAAAAAGGAAATGCAACTAGACAAAAAAAAGGAACAACTTTCATGTTGATTAGTTTTCCAAATTCCCACTACAAAATTGACCAATGGAATAGTAAAGATAAGGCATAAAAAGTGAAAATTTTGCCCAACTAACATTAAGCTTAAAAATGGTATTGGCAACCAATACCAACAAATTTTGAATGCAAAATGTGGTATGTTGATGATATTAAAACCAATGTACCTATTACCTATGCAAAAGTCAACATTTTTGTTAACCAATGAATAGAATAGTAACACTAAAACTTAAATTCCAAAATTTGTGAAACTTAAAAGTGTGAAATGCCCTAGTATACCTAACAAGATTGGTTTGGATAGCTTGGCATGCCAATAGGGTTCTATTACCAGTACTGCATATGGCTTCATGTCATTCTGTGTTTCATGGCTTCCCATGCCATTTTGTGACATAACAGCCTTTGGCTATGTTATTTGAATTATTACACTTGGGTTTTAACCCTGATAATTATTACAGCTTATTAGCTGTTCTGTTGCACACTGGAAGATACAATGTGACCGATGGTGTGATGGCCCGAAGTACTTAGTACCCAGTGCCAGTTTACCCGTTTATCCAGTCCAGTCAATTAGTATGGATTACTCGGGCAATGATAATAAACCTTAACAAATTTTAATTGAATAATAATGCAAATAATATCAGATGTTAAGCCTACCAAAAATGTAAACACACATTCTGCATATTCATTTTATTTTATTTTATTTTATTTTATTTTATTTTATTTTATTTTATTTTATTTTATTTTATATTGTCACCACTAAGCAGCATTGCTTAGCGCATCGCTTTTGCCACGCGCAGGTACTGGAGACCTAGCTGGTGAGCCCAGCAGACATCAGACCGGGTGAGCCTTCAGATTTGCATCCAGAGTCCCAAGTCACCTCACACCTGCAGTGCATATGGTAGGACATCAGGATTGTGGGGTAGCATTATGCATTTTATATTTTGTATTAGTTGTGCGACTGTAATTATAAACTCTTGAAATTATTGATGATGTAAATATATGAAATTTCATATTATTGAAATTTTCTGTATATTATGTTGAGAAATCTTTATGAATGTGCTTCCAGTAATGAAGTGAAAAGATAAATTTCTGAAAATAGTGTTGTGATTGTGATTGAGATGTTGAGATTGACTTGAATGTGTATAATGGAGTTTGGATTTGGAAATTATATTGGAAGTGTTTTTAAGCAGGTTCAGAAGAACTGTTTTTTCAATTTACAGCCGGTACTCTGCCGGACTTTCTATAAAATTTGCGAAAAAATTTATATTATCAAAAATTAAAAATAAATGAATTAAAAGGGTTAAATTGTATTAGAAACATAAATTGGTGCTCCGGCACATTGAGTGGCATAATTGCTCGGCTACACTGTAGACGGGTAAGGGTGTCACATTTAGTGGTATCAGAGCATCGGTTTAGGCGTTTCTGGGCCTAGATAGACTGCATACCATTGCATTGCATTTGTAAGTGTTGAGGTGACATTGATGCAAATCTATTTGTTTTCTTATTTTGAATAGGATATGGATCCTGCTTCGCAAAGAGTAGTTGAGGAAGAGGTGGAGAGTCATGCTCCACTGAGAGCTAAATCTGGGGGCAGGGGAGAATCTGCTCCACCAGCAGCTGAGACACTTGCCCAACCTCAGTTTGCTCTATTTTAGCAAATGAATGAATTCTACCGGCAAATGATGGGCGCAATACCACCACCACAACCATAGCCAAAACCTCCACCAGCACCACAGAAATCTCATTTGGAGAAATTGAGAAAGCATGGGGCTGTAGACTTTTTTGGGAAGAGGGAGGATGATCCCATGACCGCAGAAAACTGGTTGGATAGAACCATCAGAGTGCTGAAACAGCTAAACTACACCCCCGAGCAAAACCTAGCGGGTGTTGTGTCCCTACTTCAGGATGACGCATATCAGTGGTGGGACACAATAACCAGTGAGGTGCAACCTGAACGGATCACCTGGGAATTCTTTCTTACAATGTTCAAGAAGAAATATGTGAGCAAAGTGTATTTAGAAGAGCGAAGAAGAGAATTTATCAGTCTGAGACAGAGACAGTTGTCAGTGGCTGAGTATGAGCGTGAGTTTGTCAGATTGAGCAGATATGGGAGGGAGATAGTCCCTACAGAGGCAGAGAGGTGCCGAATGTTTGAAGAAGGGCTCAATGACAACATCAAAGTCATGATCACAGCATTGGAAATCATAGATTTTGCTAAGCTTGTTGATGCTGCATCAAAAGTGGAAAGGGTCAAAATCAATGAACAAAATAGAAGGGAAAGACAGCAGAAGAGGAGTCCGGGACAGTCCAGTACATTTTCTGCTCCCAGCAAGAAGAGTAAGGGTCCTCCTGCTCAGAGTTCAGGACCACCACAGGGTCAGGATCAGTCTCAATGGCCCAGTCCACACCTAGGAGAGGCCAGTCCACACCATCAGTGGGTAGCTCTCTAGGGACAGTGTTTAGGGGACCAGCCCCTACATCTTACGCTTGTCGATGCGATCGGAAGTGGCATAAGGGGGAATGTTGGTGAGTGACTGGTACATGCTTATGGTGTGGATCGACAGAACATCAGATCAAGAATTGTCTGAAGAGGACTACTACAGTCGCTCCAACACAAACTGATAGAACTGCTCCTGCACCACAAAGGGGTAGGAAGCCCGGTAAACCTGAGGCAGCTAGTCCATCATTGACGCCTGCATCCAAGTCAATTGAGAGGCCAAACACTGGAATACCTGCCAGGGCCTATGCCATCAGAGCTCAGGAGGAGAAAGATGCCTCAGATGTCATTAGGGGTAAATTTTCCATCTACAACACTTCTGTGCATGCATTGATGGATCCAGGATCCACTCATTCCTACATTTGCATCAAACTACCCATAGAGAGGGGAGTTCCAGTAGAGGAGAGTGATCAAGACATTCTAGTCACAAATCCACTAGGCCACAATGTGGTAGTGAATAAAGTGTATAAGGGTTGCCAGTTGAGGATTCAAGGGTATGAATTCTCAGCAGACCTAATTGAGTTGCCCTTCCATGAGTTTGACATGATTTTGGGTATGGACTGGTTGTCACGTCATCAGGCAATAGTTGATTGCAAATTGAAGAGGATTTCTCTGAAAACTTTTGAGGGTAATGAGATCACTGTTGTGGGTGAAAGGACAGATTTTTTATCCAATGTTATCTCAGCCACAGTTGTAAGAAAATTGATGAGAAAAGGCTGTGAAGCTTACCTAGCACATGTGGTTGATACTAGGCAAGCTAAGCTGAACCTGTGTGATATACCCACAGTGAGAGATTTCCCAGATGTGTTTCCTGAAGAGTTGCCTGGTTTACCATCAGAAAGGGAAGTTGAGCTCGCTATTGAGGTAATGCCAGGTACAGCACCCATTTCTATTGCTCCTTATAGGATAGCACTGTAACACCCTCCCGGTAACCACTCCGTACATCCTACTGTTCCGGTGACCGGTGTCGGTCCGGACAGCTAGAACGTCCGGAAAAATATTTAAACTAAAGTCAGGAACCATAATTAACTCAAATATTAAAAAGAAACACTTAGTAAAAATTTTAGAAATAAAATACAACCAAGCAAAACGAGCCGGTGCCCAAGTGATGGGTAATCGGAGGGAAGTTGCGGTTCTCACAACGAGGAGCCCTAGACCCGGGGGAAAAATTATAAAATAATTTTTGGGACTCCAGAGAAGGCTAATTGAGGTTCCCATGGCATTAGAATGCCATGAAAATACCTAGAAAAATTTTTCAATCGGTACAGACAATTTTGACCCGTTAAGCCAAACGGAGGGTATTTTGGTCATTTCGCCTTCAGAGGTGATTTTTGGCCGACTTGTCCAGTTGAGTAAATAATTAATATGACATAAAATATGAATTAATGTTGATGAAAAATTTATTAAAAAAGAGAAATGAAAATAAGAAAACAAAAGTAAGAAGAAAAGTAAGTAAATGGGAATTATGATGTCATTAAGAAAAACTATGACAATCAAAATTTAGCCATTATTTGACTAACTAATAAAGAGATAAAAGAAGACCTAAACAATTAAAAAACCAGCTGCTTTCTTCTTCTTCTTCTTCCTTAAAAACGTGATCCTCTCTTCTTCCTCCCTCCATGAAAATTTTCTTTCATTACCTCCATTTCCCATGAGTTTCCACCACTAAACCCTAACCCCTTTCATTAAACCTTGACCATATCACTTGGAGAAGCTTTTGGCAGCCAAGGAAAGGAAGAAAAGTGAGGTTTAGGGCTTTGGAAATTCTGCCCAAATAAGGTTAGTGCATTTATACCCATTAAACTCTTTATTTCCATGATTTTGGACTTGAACTTAGTAAGATTTGTAGTTTAAATGAACAAAAAACCTATGGGTATGAACACTTCAATTTCGGCAGCCCTAAGAAGAAACAATAAGGGAGTGTTTTGAATGTTTTTTTTAATGGACTTAGCATGAGTTGGAGATTGTATTTAAGTTATATATTTACATAGATGTTGAACTAGGGTGCTAATGGAGGGTTATGGGTAAATTGCCTTGGATACTAGGGTTTTGAAGCATGAAAAAGTGACTTGGCTGACCAACCTATTAAAGAACACTCTAATGGTCAATAAGTGACCATTTTGGATATGTTGACCATAAATGGGACTGAAAAATGGTGGGGCAAAGTCAAGGTATAAACTGCCCTATGACAGCAGCATAGGGACTGAAAATTCAGTCCCTTTGCACTGCCATAACTTGGGCTGTGTTAGTCCAATTGATGTTTGGCCAATTGGACATGAAACTAGGCTTATAATGGCACATTTTTTCTGAAGAAACCATGCCCAAAAGACCAAAGCAAGAGGACCAAAACTTGGCCCCAATCCGGAACCCTGAAACTGCCTCTGCAGAATTGACCAAATGAACAGTAACTGTTCATTTGGCCATAACTCACTATAGATTTGGTCAATTGGCCTGAAATTTTTACAGAAACAAGTTAAGACATAGACAAACAACTTTCATGAAGGAACCTACCCCAAATTATGGCCATAACCCATTCAACCAAGTGACTCAAGTTACTGTTTATGCACTGTAGATATGGTAAATTTCTGCAGAATGCATATCTGGACAGCTTGGGTTTTTGAGCCATATCTGGAGCTAAAAAACTCCAAATGGAGTGATTCAAAAAAGGAAATTCAACTAGACAAAATAGGGAACAACTTTCATGTTTTACATTTCTTCAAATTCCAACAGTAACAATGTCCAATGGAACAGTAAAGTTGACTCACCAAAACTGAAATTTTCTACTTGTGTGGGTTACACTTTGAAATGGTATTAACACTTAATGCCAACAAGTTTTAAACACCAAATGTGGTATGTTGGGAGTGCCAAAGGCAATGTACACATTTTTATTCCAAAAGTCAACATTTTTGTTGACCAATGATGAATAGTGACACCAAAAAAGTTGAAATTCACAAATTGACAAATTTAAGAGATTCAAATGCCCTAGTATACCTAACAAGATTGGTTTGGATAGTTTGGCATGCCAATAGGGTTCAGTTAGCAGTACTGCAAATGGCAAAAATGCCATTCTGTGATTTCATGGCTTTTAGCCATTCTGACTTTGCATTGAGACTTGGCCTCGTGCCTGATATTATTCTGACTTGTTAGGCTCATTACTGCCGGAGATGCATATGTGACCGATGGTGTGGCGGCCGAGGTACTAGGTACCCGGTGCGGTTACCGTTATCGATCCGATCGTCTAGTGTAGGTTACTTGGGGCAACCAAATGAATAAAAGTGAACAACGTTAATGAAACAATGAATATATCAATACCAAACAAAGAAAGCATACACATTCTATACACATTTATTTTCTTGCTATTTTCTTTTATTATATTATTGCACCACTAAGCATTATTGCTTAGCGCGTTGCTTTGCCACGCAGCGTAGATGGAGATCCCGATCGCGAGCCAGTAGACCACGCAGGTGAGTCCATCCGGCTGCTTTCGATGTCCGTGTCACCTCGTCACTGCGATTGCATTGGTAGGACCCTAGATGTCATTTTGTCATTTTGTAATTAACTTTTTATTTTCTCATATGTATTTGGGATTTATGTAATGTATTTTGAGGTTCATGTAAATAATAAAGATTTATGGTCATGGATGGTATTAATTTGAGTATTTATTGGTTGTTTATATATGAGAACCATGAGAAAGGGATGTTTTGAGAAATGAAAAGGTTGTTGATACCTGAAATTGACAAATTATTGAGATATTGATATTGAGTTTTATTGATGATATTGGAGTTGAGAATGAATGAAATTGTATATTGGAAGTGTTTTTAACAGGTTCCGAAGAAAGCTATTTTCTCCATTTTTAGCGGTACTCATGGATTTTCTTTAAAATCTTGAACCTCAAATGAATAATACTTTTGATAAATGGTTAAAATAAATCAAATTTCATAAATTAACTTCAAAAGCATGACACAAATTAAGTAAGGTATATTAGAGTGTGCGATTGCAGTGTGGCATTACTTACTCGAGTATACTGTACACGGGTAAGGGGTGTCACATTTAGTGGTATCAGAGCACGGTTTAGGCGTTTCTGGGCCTAGAATGAGTCCATACCATGCATTGCATTTTGTAAGAGTCGAGGTGACACTAACGCAGATCTGCTTATCTTTCTTATTTTGAATAGGATATGGATCCTTCATCTCAGAGAGCCGTTGAGGAGGAAGTGGAGAGTCATGCTCCACTGCGATGGCGAGGCCCGGGGGCATGAGAGAATGCCTCCGCCCGACTCAAGCGAGCACCTTTCGGCCTCCACAGGCCATGTTCCAACAAATGGCCGACTTCTTTAGACAAATGGCCGGAGTAATGCCACCACCACCACCACCACCAGCTCCACTGCAGAAATCACACTTGGAGAGGCTAAGAAAATTTGGAGCTGTGGACTTCTATGGTAAGAGAGAAGATGACTCTGTTGCAGCCGAAAATTGGTTGAGCAGGCAGTGAGTCTTGAAACAACTCCACGGCACCCCTGAGCAAAATCTAGAAGCTGCCATCTCTTTGCTACAAGATGATGCTTATGAGTGGTGGGACACAGTGTCCAGTGAAGTGCAGCCAGAAGCTGTAACTTGGGATTTCTTTCTCTCTGAATTCAAGAAGAAGTATGTAGGTCTTGTATATTTGGAAGAGAGAAGAAGGAATTCATTAACTCGAGGCGAGACGGTTATCGATGGCTGAATATAAGAAGGAATTCATAAGATTAAACCGTTATGGAAGGGAGATAGTCCCTAATGAAGTGAAAGGTGCAAGAGATTTGAAGAGGACTAAATGATAACATCAAGATCGACTCAACGCCTTGGGAATCACAGAATTTACCAAATTAGTGGAAGCGGCAATAAAGGTTGAAAAAGTAAGAATTAGTGAGTGGACTAAAAGAGAGACAGCGAAGAGGGGCCGGGTCGATCGAGTTCGGCTCTGCATCGGGGAAGAAGTTCAAGGGTCCTCTGCACAAAGTTCAGCTCGGCCACGGTCGTGGTCGATCTCGGGGCGGACCACGATTCACCCCTAGGAGAGGTCAGTCCACACCATCAGTGGGCAGCTCTCCACGGATGGGGTTCAGGGGACCAACCCCAGCATCTTCTACATGTCCACATGCCGAAATGGCATAAGGGAGTGTTGGAGAGTGGCGGTGCTTGCTTGAGATGTGGGTCGACGAACATCAAGCGAGAAGCGCCCACGCAGAACTACTACATTGCTCGACACAAGCGAGCACCGCCCGCACCACGAGAGGTAGAAGGTGCAGTAAATCCGGCTGTGGGACCATCTCGAGGCCACATCGAGCCAGCAGAAGGCCGGATAACGGACCACTGCCGAAATTATGCCTTGAGAGCTCGGGAGGAGCAAGATGCCGGGCGTCATCGAGTGCGTTCTCCCTCTACAATACTCCTGTGCATGCATTGGTGGATCCGGATCCACTCATTCCTACATTTGCATCAACCTACCGTAGAAAGGGGGATACTAGTAGGGAGAGTAACCAAGACATTACGGTCACTAATCCATTGGGCCACAGTGTAGTGGTGAACAAGGTATACAAGGGTTGCCGTTAAGGATTGGGGTATGAATTCTTGGCGGACCTAATTGAGTTGCCCTTCCATGAGTTTGGCGTGATATTGGGAATGGGTGGTTGTCACGTCATCGGCAATAGTTGATTGCAAATTGAAGAGAATTTCTCTAAAAACTTGAGGGTAATGAGATCACGATTGTGGGAAAAGGACGATTTCTTGTCCAATGTCATCTCAAACCACGATTGCAAGAAGAATGATGAGAAAAGTGTGAAGCCTACCTAGCACATGTGGTGGATACTAGGCGAGCTAAGCCAAACACAGTGACATACCCACGGTGAGAGACTTCCGAAGTATTTCTGAAGAGTTGCACTGGTTTGCCACGAGAAAGGGAAGTCGAATTTGCTATTGAGACAACTGCCGGATCCGCACCCATTTCCATTGCTCCTTATAGGATGGCACCCACGGAATTGAGGAGTTGAAAACTCAATTGCAAGAGTTGCTTGATAAGGGGTTCATACGCTGATGTGTCACCATGGAGAGCTCCAGTGCTGTTTGTGAAAAAGAAGGATGGGACATTGAGACTATGCATCGATTACCGGCAGTTGAATAAAGTGATTGTGAAGAACAAATATCCGTTGCCCAGGATTGATGATCTGTTTGATCGGTTGAAAGGAAGCGAGTATTTTCTAAGATTGATCTCGAATCGAGGTATCATCGGTGAGGGTGAAGGATGTAGATGTGCCAAAGCGCATTCAGGACCCGATATGGGCATTATGAGTTCTTAGTGATGCCCTTTGGCTTAACAAATGCACCAGCGCATTCATGGACCTTATGAACGTATCTTCCACCCACACCTAGATCGGTTCGTAGTGGTCTTTATTGATGATATTTTGGTGTATTCCAAGACCAGGAAGAACATGATGAGCATTTGAGGATTGTTACGCAAACCACGAGAGAAAAGAAGCTGTATGCTAAGTTGTCCAAGTGTGACTTTTGGCTGAATGAGATTGCATTCCTTGGACACATAGTGTCAGCTGATGGGATTAGGGTGGATCCCAAGAAAATAGAAGCAGTGATGGAATGGAAGCCTCCCAGAAATACAACTGAGGTCAGAAGTTTCTTGGGGCTAGTGGGTATTACGGAGATTTGTGAAGGATTTTCCTAATAGCTCCAATGACCAAGTTGTTACACAAGAATGTCGATTTGACTGGAATGACAAGTGTCGACAGTTTTGAGAAATTGAAGGCTATGTTGACAGAGGCACCAGTGTTAACACAGCCAGTGTCCGGAAAGGACTTTGTGGTCTATAGTGATGCCTCACATAATGGGTTAGGGTGTGTATTGATGCAAGAGGGGAAGGTGGTCGCCTATGCCTCTAGGCAGTTGAGGCCACACGAACAGAACTACCCTACCCATGATCTAGAGCTTGCAATTATCTTACTTGAAGATATGGAGGCATTACTTGTATGGTGAAAAGTGCTACATTTACACGGACCACAAGAGCACGAAATATTTGCCAACCGAAGGAGCTCAACCTTAGAAGAGGCGATGGATTGAGTTCCTGAAGGACTATGACTGTGTAATTGACTACCATCCTGGGAAGGCAAATGTAGTTGCTGATGCTTTGAGCAGAAAGTCCATCACAGCTTTGAGATCACTGAATGCCCGTCTAACCTTGATTCGAGATGGAGCTATTTTGGCTGAGTTGCAAGTAAGGCCAAACCTGCTACAACAGATACTAGATGGGCAAAAGGCAGATGAAGAGTTAATGGCTATTATGAGCAAAATCCCAGAGGGAAAAGCAACTGACTATGGGGTGAAAGCAGATGGGTGTGCAGACTACAAAGAAAGACTGTGTACGGATGATGAGGAATTGAAAGCAAGTATTCTAAAAGAGGCACACACCGGTGTATATGCTATGCACCGGGAAGTACAAAGATGTATCATGATCTGAAGCTTGATATTGGTGGCACAGTATGAAAAAGGACATAGTGACTATGTGACTAAATGCTTGACATGTCGGCAAGTCAAGCGAGAACATCAAGTTCCATCGGGTTTGCTACGACCTATCGCATACGAATGGAAATGGGATCGGTCACCATGGATTTTGTAAGTGGTCTACCTCTCACCGGAAGAAACATGATGCGGCATGGGTGATAGTTGATAGATTGACAAAGTCAAGACACTTTCTCGCGATTAGGACCGACTACTCACTAGAGAGGTTAGCGTAATTGTATATCGGTGAGATAGTTAGACTGCATGGAATTCCACTTTCCATCATATCTGATCGAGACCCAAGGTTTACATCGAGATTCTGGAAGAAGTTGCATGAATCCTTGGGTACACAACTCCATTTCAGCACAGCTTTCCATCCTCACATGGATGGGCAATCCGAAAGAGTAATCTAGGTAAACAATTGAAACCCATGAAATTGATACAAATATTGAATTGAAATGATAACAATAACGTGAAATACTTGTCAGGTCCATGAGGATATGCTGAGGAGTTGTGTCATTGAGTTTGAGGGAAGTTGGGATAGATATCTTCCACTGGCAGAATTCGCATACAACAATAGCTACCAAGCTAGTATCCAAATGGCTCCGTATGAAGCCTTTGTATGGGAGAAAATATAGAACTCAGGTGTCTTTGGACTGAATTGGGCGAAGATAAACTGGTAGGGCCAGACCTGGTGAAACAGACTGAGGACAAAGTAAAATTGATCAAAGCCAACTTGAAGGTTACCTCAGACAGACAGAAATCTTATGCCGACCTGAAGAGAAAAGAAATAGAATATGTGGTTGGCGACAAGGTGTTCCTCATGGTGTCACCATGGAAGAAAGTATTGAGGTTTGGAAGGAAAGGTAAGTTAAGCCCTAGGTTCATTGGCCCATATGAAGTCATTGAACGTGTGGGTCCAGTAGCCTATAGGCTAGCTTTACCACTAGAGCTGGACAAGATCCATAATGTGTTTCACGTATCCATGCTCAGGAGATACCGCTCAGATCCTTCACATGTCATCTCCAGAGAAGAAATTGAAATATGGCCGGATTTGACATATGAAGAAGAACCTCTACGGATCTTGGCTTGGGAAGTCAAAGAGTTGAGAAACAAGCAAATTCCATTGGTGAAAGTGCTTTGGAGGCACCACAACACCGAGGAGGCAACTTGGGAAAGTGAAGAGTCAATGAGGCAACAGTTCCCTCAACTGTTTGCATCAGGTAAATTTCGAGGACGAAATTTAAATTAGAGGGGAAGAGTTGTAACACCCTCCCGGTAACCACTCCGTACATCCTACTGTTCCGTGATGGTGTGTCGGACAGCTAGAACGTCCGGAAAAATATTTAAGCTAAAGTCAGGAACCATAATTAACTCAAATATTAATAAGAAACACTTAGTAAAAATTTTAGAAATAAAATACAACCAAGCAAAACGAGCCGGTGCCCAAGCGATGGGTAATCGAAGGGAAGTTGCGGTTCTCGCAACGAGGAGCCCTAGACCCGGGGGAAAAATTATAAAATAATTTTTGGGACTCCAGAGAAGGGTAATTGAGGTTCCCATGGCATTAGAATGCCAAGAAAATACCTAGAAAAATTTTTCAATCGGTACAGACAATTTTGACCCGTTAAGCCAAACGGAGGGCATTTTGGTCATTTCGCCTTCAGAAGTGATTTTTGGCCGACTTGTCCAGTTGAGTAAATAATTAATATGACATAAAATATGAATTAATGTTGATGAAAAATTTATTAAAAATGAGAAATGAAAATAAGAAAACAAAAGTAAGAAGAAAAGTAAGTAAATGGGAATTATGATGTCATTAAGAAAAACTATGACCAATCAAAATTTAGCCATTATTTGACTAACTAATAAAGAGATAAAAGAAGACCTAAACAATTAAAAAACCAGCTGATTTCTTCTTCTTCTTCTTCCTTAAAAACGTGATCCTCTCTTCTTCCTCCCTCCATGAAAATTTTCTTTCATTACCTCCATTTCCCATGAGTTTCCACCACTAAACCCTAACCCCTTTCATTAAACCTTGACCATATCACTTGGAGAAGCTTTTGGCAGCCAAGGAAAGGAAGAAAAGTGAGGTTTAGGGCTTTGGAAATTCTGCCCAAACAAGGTTAGTGCATTTATACCCATTAAACTCTTTATTTCCATGATTTTGGACTTGAACTTAGTAAGATTTGTAGTTTAAATGAACAAAAAACCTATGGGTATGAACACTTCAATTTCGGCAGCCCTAAGAAGAAACAATAAGAGAGTGTTTTGAATGTTTTTTTAATGCACTTAGCATGAGTTGGAGATTGTATTTAAGTTATATATTTACATAGATGTTGAACTAGGGTGCTAATGGAGGGTTATGGGTAAATTGCCTTGGATACTAGGGTTTTGAAGCATGAAAAAGTGACTTGGCTGACCAACCTATTAAAGAACACTCTAATGGTCAATAAGTGACCATTTTGGATATGTTGACCATAAATGGGACTGAAAAATGGTGGGGCAAAGTCAAGGTATAAACTGCCCTATGACAGCAGCATAGGGACTGAAAATTCAGTCCCTTTGCACTGCCATAACTTGGGCTGTGTTAGTCCAATTGATGTTTGGCCAATTGGACATGAAACTAGGCTTATAATGGCACATTTTTTCTGAAGAAACCATGCCCAAAAGACCAAAGCAAGAGGACCAAAACTTGGCCCCAATCCGGAACCCTGAAACTGCCTCTGCAGAATTGACCAAATGAACAGTAACTGTTCATTTGGCCATAACTCACTGTAGATTTGGTAAATTGGCCTGAAATTTTTACAGCAACAAGTTAAGACATAGAAAAACAACTTTCATGAAGGAACCTACCCCAAATTATGGCCAGAACCCATTCAACCAAGTGACTCAAGTTACTGTTCATGCACTGTAGATATGGTAAATTTCTGCAGAATGCATATCCGGATAGCTTGGGTTTTTGAGCCATATCTGGAGCTACAAAACTCCAAATGGAGTGATTCAAAAAAGGAAATTCAACTAGACAAAATAAGGAACAACTTTCATGTTTTACATTTCTTCAAATTCCAACAGTAACAGTGTCCAATGGAACAGTAAAGTTGACTCACCAAAACTGAAATTTTCTGCTTGTGTGGGTTACACTTTGAAATGGTATTAACACTTAATGCCAACAAGTTTTAAACACCAAATGTGGTATGTTGGGAGTGCCAAAGGCAATGTACACATTTTTTATTCCAAAAGTCAACATTTTTGTTGACCAATGATGAATAGTGACACCAAAAAGTGGAAATTCACAAATTGACAAATTTAAGAGTTTCAAATGCCCTAGTATACCTAACAAGATTGGTTTGGATAGTTTGGCATGCCAATAGGGTTGATTAGCGATCGCACATGGCAAAAATGCCATTACGTGATTTCATGGCTTTTAGTCATTCGACTTTGCATTGAGACTTGGCCTTGTGGCGGATATTATTCTGACTTGTTAGCTGTTACATTGCACCGGGAGATGCATATGTGACCGATGGTGTGACGGCCCGAGGTACTAGGTACCCAGTGCCAGTTTACCCGTTATCCAGTCCAGTCGTCTAGTGTAGGTTACTTGGGGCAACCAAATGAATAAAAGTGAACAACGTTAATGAAACAATGAATATATCAATACCAAACAAAGAAAGCATACACATTCTATACACATTTATTTTCTTGCTATTTTCTTTTATTATATTATTGCACCACTAAGCATTATTGCTTAGCGCATTGCTTTTGCCACGCGTAGGTACTGGAGATTCCGATCGCGAGCCCGATGAACCACGACTAGGTGAGTCCATCCGGCGATTCTGCTCGATGTCCGTGTCACCTCGTCACTGCGATTGCATTGGTAGGACACTAGATGTCATTTTGTCATTTTGTAATTAACTTTTTATTTTCTCATATGTATTTGGGATTTATGTAATGTATTTTGAGGTTCATGTAAATAATAAAGATTTATGGTCATGGATGGTATTAATTTGAGTATTTATTGGTTGTTTATATATGAGAACCCTGAGAAAGGGATGTTTTGAGAAATGAAAAGGTTGTTGAGACCTGAAATTGACAAATTATTGAGATATTGATATTGAGTTTTATTGATGATATTGGAGTTGAGAATGAATGAAATTGTATATTGGAAGTGTTTTTAACAGGTTCCGAAGAACTGTTTTCTCCATTTTTAGCCGGTACTCATGGATTTTCTTTAAAATCTTCGGAACCTCAAATGAATAATACTTTTGATAAATGGTTAAAATAAATCAAATTTCATAAATTAACTTCAAAAGCATGACACAAATTAAGTAAGGTATATTAGAGTGTGCCAGTACACCGTGTGGCATTACTTACTCGGGTATACTGTACACGGGTAAGGGGTGTCACAGGCACCCACTGAATTGAGGGAGTTGGAAACTCAGTTGCAAGAGTTGCTTGATAAGGGGTTCATATGCCCCAATGTGTTACCATGGGGAGCTCCGGTGCTATTTGTGAAGAAGAAGGATGGAACTTTGAGATTGTGTATTGATTACCGGCAGTTGAACAAAGTAACTGTGAAGAATAAATATCCATTGCCCAGAATTGACGATCTGTTTGATCAGTTGAAAGGAGCCGGTGTATTTTCAAAAATTGATCTCAGATCAGGGTATCATCAGTTGAGGGTAAAGGATGCAGATGTGTCAAAAACAACATTCAGAACCCGGTATGGGCATTATGAATTTCTAGTGATGCCGTTTGGGTTAACAAATGCACCAGCAGCATTTATAGACCTTATGAACCGTATCTTTCATCCATACTTAGATCGGTTTGTAGTGGTCTTTATTGATGATATTCTGGTGTATTCCAAGACCAGGGAAGAACATGATGAACATTTGAGGATTGTTCTACAAACCCTGCAAGAAAAGAAGTTGTATGCTAAGCTGTCCAAGTGTGACTTCTAGATGAGTGAGATCTCTTTCCTTGGACACATAGTATCAGCAGAGGGGATTAGAGTGGATCCCAAAAAGATAGAAGCAATGATGGAATGGAAGCCTCCCAGAAATACAACTGAGGTCAGAAGTTTCTTGGGGCTAGCTGGGTATTACAGAAGATTTGTTAAGGGGTTCTCTCTTATAGCTGCTCCAATGACCAAGTTGTTGCACAAGAATGTGAAATTTGGCTGGAACGACAACTGCCAACCCAGTTTTGAGAGGCTAAAGGCTATGTTGACAAAAGCACCAATGTTAACACAGCCAATGTCAGGGAAAGACTTTGTGGTCTACAGTGATGCCTCGCATAATGGGCTAGGGTGTGTATTGATGCAAGAGGAGAAAGTGGTCGCCTATGCTTCCAGGCAATTAAGGCCACATGAACAAAACTACCCTACCTATGATCTAGAGCTTGCAGCAATTATCTTCACACTGAAGATATGGAGGCATTACTTGTATGGTGAAAAATGCTACATTTATACATATCACAAGAGTCTAAAATATTTGCCAACCCAGAAGGAGGTCAATCTTAGACAGAGGCGATGGATTGAGTTCCTAAAAGACTATGATTGTGTGATAGATTATCATCCTAGGAAGGCAAATGTAGTTGCTGATGCTTTAAGCAGGAAGTCCATCATAGCTTTAAGATCACTCAATACCTGTCTGTCCTTAGCTCAAGATAGAGCTATTTTGGCTAAGTTGCAAGTGAGGCCAACCCTGCTACAGCAGATACAAGATGGGCAGAGGGCAGATGAAAAACTAATGGCCATTGTTGGTAAAATTCCTGAGGGAAAGGAAACTGAATATGAGGTGAAAGCAGATGGGTGTCTGTACTACAGAGGAAAAGTATGTGTACCAGATGATGGGGAACTGAAGACTAGTATTCTGAAAGAAGCACACACTAGTGTTTATGCTATGCACCCTGGAAGCACGAAAATGTATAATGATTTGAAGCCTCATTATTGGTGGCATGGTATGAAGAGGGATTTAGCTGACTATATGACTAAGTGTTTAACATGTCAGCAAGTTAAAGCAGAATATCAAGTTCCATCAGGATTGCTATAGCCTATAAGCATACCTGAATGGAAATGGGACCGGGTCACTAAGGATTTTGTTAGTGGTCTACCTCTCACCCAAAAGAAGCATGGTGTAGTATGGGTGATAGTGGATAGATTGACGAAGTCAGCACATTTTCTGCCAGTTAGGACTGACTACTCACTGGAGAAGCTAGCAGAATTGTATATCAGTAAGATAGTTAAACTGCACGGAATCCCACTTTCCATCATATCTGACTGAGACCCAAGGTTTACATCGAGATTCTGGAAAAAGTTACAAGAAGCCTTGGGCACACAACTTCGTTTTAGCACGATTTTTCATCCTCAGATGGATGGACAGTCAGAACGAGTAATCCAAGTAAACCTAAGAACTAATTGAATTTTCACAATTAATAAATTGAAATGATAGTAACAATGCGAATTATGTGATAGATCCTGGAGGATATGCTAAGGAGTTGTGTCATTGAGTTTGAGGGGAGTTGAGATAGATACCTCCCACTGGCAGAATTCGCATACAACAATAGCTATCAAGCTAGTATTCAAATGGCTCCGTATGAAGCACTGTATGGGAGGAAATGTAGAACCCCAGTGTGTTGGACCGAATTGGGCGAAGATAAGTTGGTAGGACCAGACCTGGTGAAACAGACTAAGGAGAAAGTAAAGATAATCAAAGATAATCTGAAGGTTGCCTTAGATAGACAAAAATCATATGCCGACTTGAAGAGAAAAGAGATAGAGTATGCAGTTGGAGATAAAGTGTTTCTCAAAGTCTCACCGTGGAAGAAAGTATTGAGGTTTGGAAGGAAGGGTAAGTTAAGCGCTAGGTTCATTGGCCCATATGAAGTCATTAAACGTGTGGGACCAGTGGCCTATCGGCTAGCTTTACCACCAGAACTGGATAAAATTCACAATGTATTCCATGTTTCTATGCTGAGAAGATATCGCTCAGACCCTTCACATGTCATTTCCATGGAAGAGATTGAAACCCAACCGGACTTGACATATATAGAAGAACCTATACAGATCCTAGCTCGGGAAGTGAAGGAACTGAGGAATAAACAAATTCCACTAGTGAAAGTGCTTTGGAGGCACCACAACACTGAAGAGGCAACTTGGGAAAGTGAAGAGACGATGAGGCAATAGTTCCCTCAACTGTTTGCATCAGGTAAATGTCAAGGACAAAATTTTTATTAGAGGGGAAGAGTTGTAACACCCTCCTTGTAGCAACTCCGTACATTTTACTATTTCGATGACTAGTGTAGGTCCGGATAGATAGAATGTCCGGAAAAATATTTAAACTAAAGTGAGGAACCATAATTAACTCAAATATTAATAAGAAAAATTTAGAAAAAATTTTAGAAATAAAATACAACCAAGTTAAATGAGCCGGTGCCCTAACGATGGGTAACATAGTGAGAAGTTGCGGTTCTCGCAACTAGGAGCCCTAGACCCAGGAAAAAAATTATAAAATAATTATTGGGACTCCAGAGAAGGTTTATTGAGGTTCTTATGATATTAGAATGCCAAGGAAATGCTTAGAAAAATTTTTCAATTGGTACAGACAATTTTGGCCCGTTAAGCTAAACGGAGGGCATTTTGGTCATTTCGTCTTCAGAGATGATTTTTGGCCAACTTGTCCAGTTAAATAAATAATTTATAAAATATAAAATATGATTAAATGTTGTTAAAAATTTAATTGAAATGAATTAGACAAGAAATGGAAAGAAAAGGAAAGAAAATGGCATTATGACATCATAGTGATGTCATTAAAGTTTTCCCAACCTATCCCATATGGACACATGGCATAACTTTATTTAAAATAGACTTAATGGGCTGAAAATTGAAGAAAAATCAGAATTCTCTCCCTTCTTCATTTCCTTGCCGTAAACCACTCCTCCATGACCACCATGAACAAGCTTTCAAAGCTTGATATTCCCTAGCTTCCACACCATAAAACCCTAACCTAGCAACACAAAAAATTATTCTATCATCTTGGTGAGTCTTTTGGGAGCAAAAAGAATTAAAAAGAAAGAGTTCTTACAAGCTTTGGATTAGCTCCCTAAGAGGTTAGTGACTTAAACTTATATTTCTCTTCAAATTTATGTTGAATAAGTATAATTGAGTGCAAAATTACAAAGAAATTTGCTAAATATCTTGTGTATGTCCATCCCAAAATTTTGGGTAGCCTTGAACCTAGTAGAGTTTTGAAGATTTCTTAGAGTTAAATTGTAATTTGGCTACCTTTAACATTAATACAATACTTAGGACAATTGAAGGTATGTAAATGCATGAATGGTAATGTGTGAGTTAGGGTTTGGGGTGAAAAATGAGAACTTGACCATGTGATGATGAAAATAGGTTTTAGTGGTCAATTAATGACCATTTAGTTCTGTTTAAACCAAAAATGAAGTGTGTTGAGCGATGGGATTTGGGTTTGGTGTGGCTACCCTAGGTGACCTGCAGAATTGGAC
This sequence comes from Hevea brasiliensis, assembly GCF_030052815.1. Taxonomy (NCBI): domain Eukaryota; kingdom Viridiplantae; phylum Streptophyta; class Magnoliopsida; order Malpighiales; family Euphorbiaceae; genus Hevea; species Hevea brasiliensis. Next base: position 143,130 of record NW_026614585.1, read on the forward strand.
ATGAGTCTAGTAGGTTTGGGCAGCCATAACTTGAATTATAGAGGTTCAATTGGTGCAAAGCCAATTGGACATGAAACTAGACACATAATGGCACAACTTTGGTGAAGAAACCATGCCCATAAAACCAAGCCAAGAAGACCAAAAGCTTGCCCTAATCCGGGTAACCTGCAGTCTGCCTGGGCAAAATGACCAAATCAACAATGTTTGGTCATTTGGCCAGAAATCAGTGTAGAAAGGTCCTGTTGACCTGAAATTTTACCAAAAACAAGCTGAGATATAGACCAACAACTTTCATGAAGAAACCTAACCCAAATTATGATAAGAACATATATCAAAAGGTGAGTTGCAGTCACTGTTGATTACACTGTAGATATGGTCAGTCAAGAAATTCTGGATAGAATTTGAATCCTGCCAGTTATGGTTTTTGGTCCATAACTTGAGCTACAAGACTCCAAATGGAGTGATTCGAAAAAGGAAATGCAACTAGACAAAATAAGGAACAACTCTCATGTTGATCAGTTTGCCAAATTCGCACTGCAAAATTGACCAATGGAACAGTAAAGACAAGGCACACAAAGTGAAAATTCTGCCCAACTAACATTAAGCTTAGAAATGGTATTGGCAACCAATACCAACAAATTTTGAATGCAAAATGTGGTATGTTGTTGATATTAAAACCAATGTACCTATTGCCTATAGGGGTGTGCAAACGGTCGGTTCGGTTCCGAACCGAACCGAACCGATAAAACCGAAAACCGAAAATTAAAAATTTTAAAAACCGAACCAAACCGATTGATAAGAGAAAATCGAACCGAATCGAACCGATAAATATTGGTTTGGTTCGGTTTTAAACCGATCAAACCGAAATTTATAAAATTTCATATTTTTAACATTAAATCTAAATAATAAAAACATAAAAATAAAAAAAATTAGAAATCAAAACTCAAAAATCTTAAGGTTCGGTTCGGTTTTCTTTGATTTCGGTTCGATTCGATTCGGTTCGATTCAATTTGGTTCGATTTTTTTATTTCCTATATATATTAATAATTTTGGTTCAGTTCAGTTTTTTTGATTTTTTTTATGAAAATAACCGAACCGAACCGATTAATCCGAAATTATCAAAATTATAAACCGAACCGAACTGATTAAATTTTAAAACCGAACCGATTGAACCGAATTAATCGGTTCGGTTCGGTTTTTCAGTTTAAACCGAAAACTGCACACCCCTAATTGCCTATGCAAAAGTCAATATTTTTGTTGACCAATGAATGGAATAGTAACACTAAAACTTAAATTACAAAAATTGTGAAACTTAAAAGTGTGAAATGCCCTAGTATACCTAACAAGATTGGTTTGGATAGCTTGGCATGCCAATAGGGTTCTGTTAGCAGTACTGCATATGGCTTCATGCCATTCTATGTTTCATGGCTTCCCATGCCATTCTGTCATATAATAGCCTTTGGCTATGTTATTTGAATTATTACACTTGGGTTTTAACCACGATAATTATTACAGCTTATTAGTTGTTCTGTTGCACACCGGGAGATACAATGTGACCGATGGTGTGATGGCCCGAGGTATTTAGTACCCAGTGCCAGTTTACCCGTTTATCCAATCCAGTCAATTAGTATGGGTTACTCGAGTAATGATAATAAACCTTACCAAATTTTAATCGAATAATAATGCAAATAAAATCAGAAGTTAAGCCTACCAAAAATATAAACACACATTCTGCATATTTATTTTATTTTATTTTATTTTATTTTATATTGTCACCACTAAGCAGAATTGCTTAGCGCGTCGCTTTTGCCACGCGCAGGTACTGGAGACCTAGTTGGTGAGCCCAGCAGACATCAGACCAGGTGAGCCTTCAGATTTGCATCTGGAGTCCCGAGTCACCTCACACCTGCAGTGCATATGGTAGGACATCAGGATTGTGGGGTAGCATTATGCATTTTGTATTTTGTATTAGTTGTGGGACTGTAATTATAAACTCTTGAAATTATTGATGATGTAAATATATGAAATTTCATATTATTGAAATTTTCTGTATATTATGTTGAGAAATCTTTATGAATGTGCTTCCAGTAATGAAGTGAAAAGAAAATTTTCTGAAAATAGTGTTTTGATTGACATTGAGATGTTGAGATTGACTTGAATGTGTATAATGGAGTTTGGATTTGGAAATTATATTAGAAGTGTTTTTAAGCAAGTTTAGAAGAACTATTTTTCCAATTTACAGCCGGCACTCTGTCAGATTTTCTATAAAATTTGCGGAAAAATTCAGATTATCAAAAATTGAAAATAAATGAATTAAAAGGGATAAATTGTATTAGAAATATAAATTGGTGCTCCAGCACATTGAGTGGCATAACTTGCTTGGCTACACTGTAGACGGGTAAGAGGTGTCACAAGAAAATACAAAAAAAATTAAGAGAAAATAAAAGAAAGGAAATGCAACTAGGTTAAATGAGCTGGAACCGTAGCGATGGGTGACCGCACCGAGAAGTCACTGCATAGACAGTTGACAACCCTAGGATCGTGAGAAATGCTAGGAAATAATTTCGGGATATAATTAAAGGTCTACTGAGGAACAAATGACATTAAAAATGTCAGTGAAAATTTAGTTAATTAGTTCCGATGAAAATGAAAATTAAAGGAACCGACGGATCAGGGATTTAATCGGTATTACCGAAAAAGTTGGACTATAACCCAAAAAGGGGCATTTTGGTCACTAGGCACCTATAGTTGACTTTGACCTAAATGTCCATTAAAAATGAGGGGTATTAAAATTTGAAAATCCCATGAAAACATTTAATTACATGTGTAGTGTAATTAAAAGAAATGAAGGGGTATTATTTGAAATAATGAAACTTTAATTATTATAATAATTAAACAAATATTAATGGGAGTATATAAGGCATAAGGTGACAAATTCCACCATTTCACACTTCATCTTCTTCAATTTCATTCAAATGGTTGAACCAATGCTCCCAAAAACTCCATGAAAGTTCCTTCATGCAAGCTTAACAATCTCTCCCATTTTCCCATTAAATCAAAGGTTCCATTCACAAGAATTGATCCTCACATCTTGGGAAGGCTATAGGCAGTAACAAGAAGTAGAAATTTTAGAGTTTTACAAGGTTGGAAAATTCTTGATTAAAGGTTAGTGCTCAATCTTCTCACTTTTCTTCCTTAATTCTTGTTTTAAGCTTTGGATGAGCTGATATGTTAAGAAAATTGATAAAAATCGATGAGTATTTAGGGAGCCTTCAATTCGGCAGCTATGGAAACTAAAGGAGTTTAATTTATTTTTACATGTAAATGATGGATAGTGATATTGATTAAGGTAATTAGATGTTCTAGCAAATTGATTTCATGTATATGTGGAGATTAATAATTTGAATTAGGGTTTTGAAATACATATGGAAGTTCAATTTTACAGCCTTAATTTCCTTGAGAGTTTGATGAATTCTTAATTAGAATGATGGTTATTGATGTTAGTTGATGCACCTAAATGCAATGGAAGTGATATGTATGTGATATGTATAAATTGGGGTAACTTAAATTAGGTTTTGATGATAATTTGTGGATTTTGTGTAATTGTTTCAAATTGGCGAATTGAAATTGTTTGATGAGACTTGTGTAATTGCTTCACTTTGGCAACCTTGAAAAGCATGGGAGTATAATTAACTCAAACATGTAAATTCAGATTAAGAATGTTGATGGATAGGTAATTGAAGTCACATGTACTAGAAAAATTATGGAATGTGTATATTGATCTAGACAAATTGAATTAGAATTCTGAATTAATCAATTGAGACTTGATTGATGTTACTAGAATTTGATTGTGTTAAATGAATTGGTGATATTAGAAGTGCCATGAATGCCACAATTGTAGTTTGGGAGATGGAGAAATGAAATTGGAAGTGTACAATTTTCTTGCAGGTTGAGTATTTAGTGATGGCAGTGAATGTTTTAAGCCATAAGTGAAATTGTGTAGCTCTAATTGGTATAAGGCTAATTGGACGTAAAACTAGACCTATATTTCTCAAATTTTCATGTAGAAACCATGTCCAAAATCTGCCTAGAAAGTGACCTAAATTCTGCCCTAATCCGGATTACCAAATTGTAAACCCAGAAAATAACCAAATAAATAGTGTATATTCATTTGGCCATAACTCACTCTAAAAAAGTCCAAATGACCTAAAATTTATACCATTGGAAAGCTTAGACATAGGGCTATAACTTTTGTAAAGAACACAAAGCCCAAAAATGTCATTAACCAAGTCAAATTGCTTGCAAAATTTGGGACACCAAAACTATCCAGTACCAAAACAGCCCAGAATTGTCTTTGTCTAAGCAACTTGACCAGTTTTGGCAAAAAAGCCATAACTTGGCCCATAGAACTCCAAATGACATACAATCAGTGCCAAAAATTTCAATAAAGCATAGACCTACAATATTGGTATTTTGCCCATAACCCAGAAATCAAGGGAATTAGGTCATTTAGCTAGGTCAAGACAGCATACAAAATCTGAAAATTTGCATAAGTGACCATTGAATCCAGAATAGTCTTTTTAAGCATATCTTCTACTAGAAAACTTCAATTGAGATGTGCCATATAGTTTTGGAAACCTAAAAAATAAGGGTTTAACTTTGTTTTAGATACCTATCTCAAACTATGAATGTAAGAAGTTTAAATTTTGTGTCAAAGCAACTGACCTAAATGGAAATCATATTAGTATAGGACATTTGAGTCCAGGCCAATAATGTGGCTATAAGTAATTCTATATGACTTGAAAATTTGCAGCTAGAAATTCTGAGTGACCATAAGACATAGGGCCACAAATCCTATGAAGAACACTAGGCCTAAATGTTGCTATAGCCTGTTCAAATAAATTGGTAAAGTCCAGAACCAAAACCACATAGTTAAAAGAACCATAATTCAGAATTGACCTAGTTATGGTTATTTGACCATAACTTGAGTTATACAAATGCAAATGACATGATTCAAAAAGGAAAATAAAGCCAAGACATAGAGGAAAAACTTTCATTGAGGTAGTGTGGCCAAACAGTGGCCACAAATTTCTCAATTTGATATGCAAAAATAAGACAGTAAAAGCTGAACCTAAAGAAAGGTTCTTGAAACAAATTATTGACTTATCCCTAATAAGTCATTACATGCTAAATTACATGAAACAGGCATGTAGGTCCTAGTTTTCCCACTTTTCCACTATAAGGTGACATGAAATCAGTTAATACATAAAATGTAAATTACCTAAATGGTTTGTTAAACACATAAGTCATATGAAAATACACTTGGAACCTATGTTTCCATCATATATGAAATAATAATACTATGAATATATATAGTAAATGACATTAAATAATGAGAATGATAAATACATAAGTTATATGAATATGTACTTGGGACCTATGTTCCCATTATAATGACATGAAAATGGTATAAAGCATAGATAGTACATGAAGTGAAATAACAATAGGTTATGAACCCTTAATAGTGCATAGCATGAAATAATAAAACTATAAGTGCTTCATAGTACTAATTTGCCCAAAGTATACCTAGACTTATATATATAGTTGGATCGATTGGTATACCAATTAGGGATTACAGATAGCAGTATTGCCTACATAGAAAGTCATGGACTGATAATATATGTTTGATATGATTGTTTTACAGGCTATATGCCTGCCCGTTGGCCATTGTGCCTAATTGTATTTCTAGCTTTATGCCTGCCCGCTGGCTTTGTGCTTGACATGACAGATGCCATTGTGCATAATTGTATTTCTGGCTTTAACAGCCAGCTTGCTGGCCTTGTGCCTGACAGACAGTTGTATACTGGATATTATATGCACCGCTTGGCCTTGTCTTGGATAGAGAGTTGTATACGAGGATATTATATGCTCGCTGGCCTAGTGCCTGACATGATAGTTGTATACAGGATGGACACTCTAGTGTATCCAGCATTACAGTCTGTTATAAAGTTACTTGGGCACAAATATGAGTAATGAGTCTTAAATTTAATTAAGTACCGAAAAGATAACAGATAGGAGTAATAGGCTGTAAAAATCAATTGATTATATGAAGAGATCCCAATAAATTAATATGCTCCTTTGGAGCAGTTAAAGTTATGAAATGACTCGTAAGTAATAAGCTTTAAAAATTAAATAATTACATAAAGAGATCACTGATATGAACTTAAGTAGGCTGAAAAATGGAATAAATTATTAGAAAGCATCCCGACAAGTTTAATTGCTTCTAAAGTTCAGTAAACACGTAATTGACTCTGAGTTCATGAAATATGAATCTCTATATGAAATTATATATGAAATAATTATCCTTGATTATTTAGTTATTTTTATTCTAAATTATACATCACTAAGCAATATGCTTAGCACGATGGATTGTGTCCTCATGTAGGTATTGGAGAGATTGACCAGTAGAGTCCAGACAGAGATTCTGAGCAGATCTGCACTAGTGTGGGAGTCACCTCAGCAGAGTAATTTTTGATAGAGTGCATATGTATTTAGATTTTGTATTTTTGATTTCTGTACATAAGTCAAAGATGTAATTCATTTTGAGAGTGTAATATAAATTGTAAATTATTGTACATGAATTCTATTAATAAAAGTAAATGTGTTTTACATAAATTGATTATATGACATATGATATGAATTGATGATATGATGTGATACATGAAAGTTAATGAGATGGATATGACAAGAGGTAAATTGATATGGATTGAACTTATAATATGAAATTGTTTTTAATAGGTAACTATTGGAACCCGCCAAATGCCAATAAATCAGAGGAGGCTCTGCCCGGGTTTTCACAGAAATAAATTGTGATAAAAAAAATATATTATCACATGTTTTCTACAACGTTTAAAAATGAACAATGGACACGACAGGATAAGATAGGATACTTCGGCACTGAATGTAGCAAACCTTGCTCAGCTACACTGCAGACGGGTGAGGGGCGTAACATAAAAAATATTTATGTTCTTTAATAAGTATGGCAATGGGTAGAGTACTCACAAAAATTACCCTACCTGAATCCGAATCCGATTAATATTCTCAAAACCCAAATCTATCCCATACCCAATTAAAATTTATTCTCAATTACCAAAACTCATTTTAAACCCGATTATTATTACCAAGTAAATACTCGAACACGTTTAATTTTATATATTTTAATTAATCGTCTATATAAAAAAAATAATTTTTATTAATAATTTATATTTTGAAAATTTAATAATTTCATAAAATATTTCAATTTTATTTTATATAAAATAAAATATATAAAAATTTATAAATACTATTATAAAAAACATATATTTTATATTTAATTAAATATTTATATAAACGGATTTGGGTAACAGATACCCAACATATAAAATCCAAACTCGATCCGAACTCTTCATGGGTATTAAATTTCAAACTTGAATCCATCCCAAACCAGATTATATACTACCCAAACTCGTCCTATTAGGGTTTGGTCAGATCGGATATCCGCAAAAACGCGATCCTTTGCCATCTCTATTCCTTAATATAATTTATTATTTTTTATAGAGAGAACCTCTCTCTCTCTCTCTCTCTCTCTCTCTCTCTGTCTCTTTCACTAAAAAATAATAAATTATTTTTAAAAAAAATATAATTTAAAAATAATTAATTATACTAATAAACTATTTTTATTAGAGAGAAATGTGGGTGGAATGTGGGGAGAGAGATGTCCACTCTCTAAAAAATAATTCTATCTCTCTCTCTCTCTCTCTCTCTCTCTCTCTCTCTCCTTCTTAGTGTCTGACTCTCTATGTATTTCTCTATCTCTTTATCTCTCTCGGTGTGTTTTTTTTTTTTAAAGAGAGGCCCTCTTTCCCTCACATTCCACCACTTCTCTCTCTCTAATAAAAATAGTTTATTAGTATAATTTATGATTTTAAAATTACTTTTTAAAAATAATTTATTATTTTTTTAAAGAAGAGAGAGAGAGAGAGAGAGGTGGGTGAAGGATGGGAGAGAGGTGTTTCTCTCTAAAAAATAATATTATTTTTTATTATTCTAAATAACATAAATATTTTCAGAAAGAGGTCATCTCTCCTTCACCTTCCCTCTCCCTCAGTCTCTCCTGTAATTAAAATAGAATTTGTTAAGATTTACAAAAATAAAAACTATTTGACTTTTTGATTATCAAATTTTATGCCACGTTAATAAAAACATATAAAATAATAATATTATTATCACGTCAGCAATAATGTCTTAGTTAGCCACCACATCATTCGCCTAATCAATAATACTATCTAAAATAATAATATTTTGGCCATTTCATCTGCCACATCAGGCCGTGAAATCTTCAGTTTTGAAGTTTAGTCAAAATAAACACTAAACTTTTGAAATTGGGCTAAAATTGGCAAAAAAAGAAAAAGAAAAAGAAAAAGAAAAAGAATAGACCAAAATTGATAATTCACATAAAGACCTGACTTTTTTCTTTTTTTTTTTGATAGTTAGATCATTTTTAAAATGATAAACTAATAAAATTAATGACTTGATTCTCATATTATTAGAAATATCCTATTTAATTCTTAACATTTGATTTTGTCAATCAATTGGCCTCTTTATCTATTAAGCCTCTAACATTTAATTCTGTCAATTAGTTAGTCCATCCATCTAAATTTTTTTGTTAATCAATGAATTTTTAAGCTGGTCAAAACAAAGAAAAAATTTTTCTTATACCCAAACTGTTCTGATCATCTCCCCTATTCTCCCTCCCTCATTTGTCCTTCTCATCGTTCTCACCCTTTCTCCTTTCTTTCTCTCTCCTCCTCTCCAGCTCTATCTTTTAAAATTAATTTCGTCTCTGTTACAATTTGTTTACCTAAATTAAAAAACAAATTAAAGGAATCATTTTCTATTAAGTTCCAACATAAAATTCCATAGTCTTACCCAAATCAAAAATAGAGGAAAATACTAATCTCTCTCCCTCCCTCCTTCAAATTGAAGGAATTGATATCTATTAGCTTGCACCATGCAAGCCATTCATTTACCCAAATCAAAATGCTGGTGCCCTTCCTTTGATTCCCGACAAAATCAACAACTTAATCGAAGCACCAGAGGAGATTTGAGGTTGGTTGAACAAGAGACTTTTTTAACTATATGATTTCAAAGCTGCTAAACTGAGAAATGCTTTGAATAGGAAAGGAAGGGGAAGGAAAAGAATCATTGGGTGATGGGATTTTGTGAGGAGGAGATCCGTTTCAAGGGAAACACGCGGAAACTGAAAGTGATAATAGGTTTTGTTGTCGATGAAGATGACTCCGTAGCAATTGAAATTCTAGCAAACCCATAAGTTTTTCCAAGTATTGCAAAATGGGTATGTCTCAAAATTGAATTTTTTTCAATATACTTTTAGAGAAATAAAAAAAATATTAAAAAGAAGATCGAATAAGCCCTTATACTTTCAATTAATGGTCAAATAAAAACAAAATAAAGTTTTAAGTCAAACGAGACATTATTCTTTTTAATTAATGCTAAATAAGTTTATATTTAATAAAATATTATTTTTTAAAAAGATAAATATTATTTTTCTCATTTTTTAAATGATAAAATATTAAAAATAATAATTTTAATACTAAAAATTTTTTACTATGTTTTCAATTTTTGAAATTAAAACTAATAAATAATTTTTATTTTTCAAAATTAAAAAAAATAATATTTTATTATATGTGCATTTATTTGCTGTTATTAGAAAGTATTGAGCTTATTTGATGCAAAACTTAATTTTATTTTTATTTAACCTTTTACTGAAAATATAGAAATTTATTTTTTTTTCAAAAATTATTAAATAAACCGATGAAGTTCGATACAGAAACAGGTGTGAGACCCATAATAAGAGAGGTTGTGTTGAACAAGAAAATTGCTTCTTGGAGAATTGCATGACTATATTTGAATAGTAAAATGGTAAAAAATGCAAGGAAGATTATAAAAGATGATAGTGTAATTTATCGGCCTCTCCACGATTGAGTTCTTAGTCGGTACGTAACTCCAAACTCCAAAGTTTTTTTTTTTTTTTTTTTTCATTACAGGATGAGAGAAGGGAGGACTTAAGAATGACAAGGAGAATTGAGGGGTAAGTGAGGATACTTTTAGACTTTCTTGCTTCTTTTTTTTTTTCTTTTGCTTTTTAGACTTTCTTGCACATCATACTAATGACTAAAAATAGATGAAAGGACCACTGATTGACGAAATCAAATGTTAAAAACTAAATGAGGTATTTTTTATCATACAAATATTAAGTCATTAATTTCACTGTAACTAAGAACTTAAAAGTGATTTAGTCTATTTAAAATCATAAAAAAATATGATTTTTTTTTCAAACAAAATATGAAGTATAATGGAATGAAGAGTATTGATAAAATTGTCATGATTTTATCAAGATGTTTAGTCATATCTTTAAACGTAAGATGTATGCATTTTACTTGTTGACCAAAAAAAGAATCTATACTTGGGTGGGACTACAATTTTTACTGAAATGATAAGTCTACTATTTATTTTTTTTTCCTTGAAACATAGAATTCAGACATTTTAAAGAATGATTTATTAAATTCAATTACATAGAATTTAGATATTTATAAATAAATTTGAAATAGGTTCTGATTAAAAAATTAATTAATTATTATGGATTTGGACAGGATGCATGTAGAATACTTGTTTATATTAATGATTAAATAAATATATGCAAATGTAATAATAATAATAATAATAATAATAATAATAATAATAATAATAATAATAATAATATTATTATTATTATTATTATTATTATTATTTAATCTATTTAAGAATAAATTTAAATACTTTATAGAATTATTAAATTTTTTAAAAATTAACTAATAAGTTTTAACTTAGCGGTATTGGAATCATTAGTAAGTGTTATATAATATAATCGACTATTTAGATTGATGCCAAGTGTCTTTGAAGGGGTTGTATCCTTGGAACTTCTAAGATATTAGATAAAGGTCTAGTATGTAATGCCCCTTCCTAGCCCACTAGATAGTATTGTCCAATTTGGCCCACTGAGCCTCACGCTTTTGTCTTTTGGATCTCTTCTTTGAGGCCCAAAAGCGCGCTATCCATGTTAGAAGGCTTGCCACTTATATAGCCTATCACTTTCTCCTCCCTTTCTGATGTGGGACTCGGTTTATTCCTACCCCCTTGCCCTGGATCTCAAGCAACACCCAGCCCTTTACCGTAGCATTTTCTACGAGGCCACTGCCATCCCGAAGAGGCGGGTTGTTACAGGCCCATCAGTTTTCACCTAGTTCATCCCCAAACCACACCGTACTTGAGGGAGGCTGGCTTTGATACCATATGTAACGTCCCTTCCTGGCCCACTGGATAGTATTGTTCGCTTTGGCCCACTGGGCCTCACAGCTTTATCCTTTGGACCCTTTCTTTAAGACCTAAAAGCATGCTATCCAGGTTAGAAGGCTTGCCACTTATATAGCCCATCATTTTTTCCTCCCTTTTCAATGTGAGACTCAGTTCATTCCCGCCCCCTACCCTAGACCTCAAGCAATGCCCAACCCTTTACTGCAACGTTCTTTACGTAGCCACTGCCATCCCGAAGAGGTGGGTTGTTACGTAGTACACCTAACTCAATTAATTGTCTAAAGTACTTTATCACTTAATACACCACCCGTGCTCATAACTTATAAGAAAAGGCCTTGGAATGATCAGTTGGATAATCCCTTGACCTAACTAGTTGTTCTACGAGTACTTCATACAAGGAGTCGACTAATACCACTAGGAATGGCTCCTGGCCCACATAGTCTTTTTGTTTGGATTCATCATTACCTTAAATGACCGAGATATGCATTAGGATAATGTATACTCCAAGAACATGGACCTAAATGATCCAAGCATTCGTCTAATTCATACCCTAAGCCGCCTGCTCACCATTAATGTGCCAGCCTCATTATTCATCTAGCATGACATACCTATGATTAACGCCATTTCAAGTGTGTCAAGCTATGATTACCTTTCAGACGACATATTCTAACTTTAGATAGAGATTTAGCTAAATAAGATAGTCCCAGTTAGCATAAACCAACATGTGTTAATTTATGATTAGATTAATTACCATATATAGGCATTTACTATCCTAGGTAAAACATTTTTGATCCGTTATTCTATATCACTTTTGTCTTTTGTCCTCTTCCTTTTTCCTACATCGTACATTAAAGTGCTAAGTGGAAGCACTCCCTTGACCCTCTAACCCTATGTTGTTTTGTAGAGAAAGTAGTTGTGGCCACTTTAAACCTTCAAAAGCACCAGAAAGCAGTCATAGCCTGCCTCACACTTCACCAAAATACTCAAACAAAGTCGTGTATGCACTCTAAGCACCCACATTTCCTTATTTTCACAATTAACGTATCACTCATTCAAATACCTCCGATATCACCAGTTATGAATAAGGTTTTGAATTCGAATTCAAATTCAAATAACAAACAATACTTTTAAAAAAATCTTAAAACATAAAATATTAATTAACAATGTAAATAAATTAAATATTAATAAAAATTTTATACAAATTATTAATTAAATATGAAATGAAACGAATTTAAGTTCGTTTGACTAATATCCACATAAAAAAAAAAAAAAAACTTTATCTTTCAGGCATTAATTGCTATCATTCTCAAGTTTGTTGCAAAATTAAAAGCTACGCTTTAATAATAATAATAATAATAAAGAAGCCGCTATACTTCCTCACGATACAACAAAGATTTAGAATTCTAGAGGTAGTAATCCTAAAGAATTCTCTAGATTTTGAATTAACATAGACATTTATACAGATATTTAAAGACATAACTTTTGGACTGAGATATGACAAATAATTAAAATCAGTTACCTTAACACAAATAAATAGTTTGTCTTAACAAAATAAAACATCGAATATGACTTTAGCGGCAAAGCTAAAAAATTTATATTAGTAAACAATAATATATCAACAAAATATTTATTATATTATAAATTTTAATTCTAATTATATATATAAAATAATATGAAAAAAACTAATAATTAACATTTATTTAAATTAAAAATTAATAAAAACAAGTAAACAAGTAAATAACAACTTAATAGCATATGTAAGACAAAAATATATAAATGTATATTTAAGCTGATCAATTCAAAATTTATAATAGAGTTAAGACAAACTCTTTTATACCTGAATGAATAGAAGCAAAATAATTTTTTTAGTTTGAATGGCATAAAAAAAGAAAAAAAAAGTAAATGAAAAAGAATGAAAAGGAAAAAAAATTATATTATACTTGTGCTAGGGAGAGAGAGCAACAATCTAAATTGAGAGTTCTCATTTGATTCAAGATGGTGTAATAAGGAATTATTACATTTACTTACTTTTAATTTTTAAATAACAGCTACTAATTCAATTTTAATTTATAAATATTAAAATTTAAATAATTCTTTTTTAATTAAACTCTCGTACTTATGGAGTAAAAGTCAAGTCATTTTAATACTTTAACTAAAATCATAAATAAATAAATTATAAACTATTAAAGGTTAATAAAAAATTTAAGGGAGATAATTAATAAAAATAAAATAAAAATTTACTACATTAAATTTTTTTACAAGTGTTTGAGGACCCAAAGCTCCTCATTGTCCTCCCTTCTTCCACTTCTATACACCTGTTTAAGATTTTTTACAAGTGTTAATTTGGGTCAAGCTTCCCCCTTTTCCCCTCCTTCTTCCCCATTTATTTAAATTCAAAAGTAGCTAAAAATAAAAATTTGAAAATTTACTTCAAACTAATTACAAGTGCCAAGGATTTAACACTAGATTAGCCTTTTATGTTCTCTGCTTCTCTTTATCTTGGGGGTGAGATTTGATTTGAGTTTTAAGTTGACTGTAGCTAAGAATGAGAGATGCAAAGAAAGAAGAGGATAGAATATTTGGCCTATGTTATGGTTGGTGTGTTTGATTGCGAGATATTATGTACAGTGAAAATGCATAAATCATAAAATAAAAAAAATAAAAAAAAGTAAACAAATAAAACATTAATATTTACATGGTTCACTCTCTCCATATAGGATTACATTCATAGACATGCATTTTGCACTATCAATAAAATAAAATAATCAAACAATTACAAGTTCAAAGCTAACTACCTATCAATACAATTATACAAAGAGAATCCTCACTAGATAACTGCTTATAATGAATACATTAATTAGTTTCTCTCATTCTCCTCTAGACTAACCAAATTTTTTTACTATTCTAACTATATTATACACCACAAAAGGTGTCTTCAACTGTAGTGAAAAATAATCCCTTCCTTTGGGTTATGCCTTTCTCCACCTTAGGCCGAAGCCTCACTCACTTCATGAGATTGCAAACCTCTCTCCCTCCTTGGGACTACAATAGCAAAGAGCTCTTCTCTACAATGGGAAAGAACCAAATAATCTCTTTATAATACTCCTATTTATAGTGTTAGTTCCCTCCATCTTAATCTAATTAAAAATCTAACTCAACTTAAGAATAACATTATAATAAGAGCTTTAATCTATCTAAGAAATAACCTTTATTTTATTAAGGAATATTTCTTCCACTCAAATTAAAAAAAAATCTCTTCCAAATCTATTAGGATTTTAGGTTACAAATCTAGCAATCTTCATATTAACTTAAAATCCATAAAAAAAATTGTGTACCTCAAAATTCTTGAGTGTCTTCAATCATCAAATTTTTATGCTTAAGCTTAAACACTTTAAATCCTTGACTCTTCAATTTTCATCTTGGGTGTAACTTACCTTTTTTTTTTTTTGAAATTTTTTGCGCCATCAATTGTCTTGATTTTGCATCAAGAGTTTCACCTTAATTTCAACTTTCCTCTATTAGTAGTATGTCCTAGAGCATATTATTGTATTGTATCATGTAAATCTTTACTCCTATTTAATGGCAATTATTCTTTTCTTTTAAATTTGAATGGCTTGAATTTAATTTAAAAGGTCCTTTAATATCTTGTTAGATGTTCTATTCTTAAATTTTTAAGAATATGAATGACAGAAGATTCTAGTACAAGATATTATAAATTTGGTTTTTCAATCTAGGATATCTCATTGGGCATGATTTATTCAGATATATTGTCACTTTGTGTTTGTGTCTATGGATTAGTATGAGATACTAGTGAGATGGAATAGTGAGTCTCATGTCATAAGACAAACATGATAGGCACTTATAAGATAAGTAGGCTTAACAAGTGATACAAAATGACTTATACATGGAATTTACTCTTGTCAATACAAAGCCATCTTGATCGTAGAAGTGCATATAATCCCTTGACTTGAGATAATATAGTTATCTTGTATACAAGTAGTTTGAGTTTGATACTACTTTCATACTTGTACTATGTATGGGTATATAGACATGTGTTAGCTTTGACTAATTATATATAGCGATAGGTGTTAGTCAAGATGGGATACGTTACCCTAAGTAAATAGGGATAAAATCCTATATCCATTTAATTATTCTTGAATTCAAGTTCCTAGCCAGGATAAAAAGACTTAGTCAGAAAAGAGTTTCTGATAGGATAGTCTTATTAATCAAGAATTAGAATTAAAAGATGACATATGATTCCAAGAAAAAGAGTCTTATTAATCAATAAATATAATTAAAAGATGACATATGATTCCAAGAAAAAGAGTTTGACATGAACATGACTATAGCTGGAATTGGAATTTTGTAATGGATAGATTTTAGTGTATGGTATGTATAATCAAGGTTCATGAATTGATGAATTAATTCAAAACTAATTGGGTAGTCATAGTAAATTATGCTAGATGTCAACCATAATTTATGAGAACTTAAATGAAAAGGGAATTTCATTTTAAATTTGAAATGGTTCCAATAATATTAAGGAGTAAATATTATTCTCATTGCCAATTAGTAATAAACCTAGTAAGTTACACATAAAAGAGCACCATGATCAAAGTAAAATTAATTTGATTAATTAATTAAATAATTTAATTAATAAATTCAATTAATAAATTTAGTTTGTAATTAAATTATAAAGTCTCTAGTATGACTTGAAACTAAATTTACCAATGGAAGTGAAGGAGCAGAAGCATGGTAATTGGTTCATTGGAGCATTGAATTTCAAAAATTTTCTTCAAGGGTTTCATGCATCATGCCACATCTCTTATGTGCTTAATTAATTTCAATGCTCAATTTCATATTAAAACACTTTTAATATATATTAGGATCTATGTTTTCCATTCAAGATTGTGAATTAAGAAATTAATTCATTTAAACCCTAGTTTAAAAGAGGAGTTTGAGCACTAACCTCTTTGATGCACTATGGATGCAATTGGCACCTTTAGGAAGCACCTAGGACCTCAAGTGTTGTCCCTCTAACTTGTCCATACCAAGATCGCTAATGAGCAACCCCCAACTTTGCTTCTCAAGCCTTGCTAACCAATTATCATTTGGGGTTTTGCTTCTAGAGAGGTTGTATGGGTGTATAAGATACTAGAAACAATTTCTAGCAATTTTAATTCAAAGGGAATGGAGGATTTCTCTTTGAATTATTGAGAAATTGAGAGGAAAGGAAGAGAATAATGTGCTGCCACACTTGAGAGGCTAGAGAATTATCAGTTTCTTCTTTTCTTTTTCCCTTTTATAATTAGGTCAAATAATCACTTAAACCCTTTGCCACATGTCACCACCACATTGCATCTTATTTTTAATTGACTTAATCTCATTAAGCCAAGTGTCAAAGCTAGACTTAATCTTGACTTTGATCACCTTGCATGATAGGAAGACAAATGGAAAACTTATATGATGCCATGTGTCACCATCTCATGGTGCCACATGTCGCCATGTGAAATGACCAAATTACCCTTACGTTTTAATTTTGAGTTCTCAACCCAAAATCATTATTTATCCTCTTCTAATCAATTTATATAAAATATAAATTAATTAATTAATCTCCATTAATTAATTTCTCATAATTAAATTTATATTTAAACACTTTAAATATAAATTTAACTTATACTATACATCCAATAACCTAGATTTGGTTTCAAACAGATTGCATCAAATTATATAGACATTTAAGGTTAACATGCATTGCATTTTGTTAGCATTTAATATCCTCTTATGTTTATTTTTATATATTTTCATTATTATTTTAGAAAACATGTTAATCCAACTCAATTCATTGATTTTTATATTTTATCAGGTATTTTTATGTGGTTCTAGAATTAAAGATGAGTTTGGAAGAGATTTGGAGGTCAAAACGTGAAGAATACAATGCAAAATACATTACACGGGCCGTGTAACTTGCCCCGTGTAACTTCCTGGACCTCGTGCAACCTTCTGGACAAAGAATACTTGAAAAACAAGAGTGGCAGAAAGTTACATGGGGCAGGGGCGTGTAACACTACACGAGTAGTGTAAAGTACCCTGTCAACAATTCTGATGCGACTTTTCTTCATTCCAACCTGACCCGGATGAACTTCTAATGCTTCTAGGACTCTGAAATTAGGGTATTGACACCAGATATAAATATAACAAATCTAGAATTGAGGGAGAGTGCAGAATTAACATTCAAAAGCCAATTTACACTCAAGGATGCACCTTAACTTCAAGGAAGGCAAGGGAGAAACAAGATCTACAAGATTGCTAGAAGGAATTTTTAGCTGAAGTTCCAAAAGTCCAAGGCTGTAACTCTCTTTCTGGGTTCTTGCACTCTATTTTCTTCTTATGTCTTCTCTTTATCTTTTTATAAACTTGATTGTAAAGCTCACCATGGGTGAGTAGGTTTTTTATTCTAAGGTTAGGGTGTAGGACTCTCAATTTCATTATGGATCTGGTTTGATTTTATTTAATACATTGGGTATTTTATTTTTTGATTCAATCTCTTGTGATCTTAATGCATGCTGTGTGTTGGTACCCTTTTAGTATTGATAACAGATATTAATTGAAGGACTGAAAGGTGAAGATTAATATTAAAAAATCGGGATTTTGAACCTAGGAAATCTGACCTAGAGATAGGCTGATGACCTTTGTGGAGTTCCAAAATTAATCAAAGATCTTAAAGGGTTTTAATTAATTTAATCACTACGAAAGTAGGGTTTATGTTAATTAAGAGACACCTTAAGTGCCTTGAGAGAGGACTTAAGATAATTCAAGATTAATTTCCATCAAAGTAATAATCTCCCAATTATTGAAAGAATTAGATTGATTCCATAACTTATTGAAGTGTGAACCCCTAGCTCTAGAATGCCTTTGTCCATTAGTATTTTATTTTAGTTAATTATTTAGATTTTATTTCTTTCGACTTAGATATAATCATTATTTCTCTACAATTTGATCGTCTAGATAATTAAAATCACTATAGTTTGGTACTCAACATGGTCCTCGTGGGAATGATACTCTACTCATCACTTTATTACTTGTTAGCGATTCGTGTACTTGCGGTAGTTGAAAAACCAACAAACAAGTTTTTGGCGCTATTGCTGGGGACCAGTGCTTGATATTGAATGATTAGTGATTTGGTTACTCTAGACATTCTTATTTCTTTTATACTTAAAATCACTATAGTTTGGTACTCAACATGGTCCTCGTGGGAATGATACTTTACTCATCACTTTATTACTTGTTAGCGATTCGTGTACTTGCGGTAGTTGAAAAACCAACAAACAAGTTTTTAGCGCTGTTGCCGGTGACCAGTGCTTGATATTGAACGATTAGTGATTTGGTTACTCTAGACATTCTTATTTCTTTTATACTTTATTTCTTGTTTAATTTTATTTTTGCTTGTTTTTGTTGTGAGGTACATTGAGATGTTTCATTAATAAGTCTTCACAAGTTTTATTCAACAACACAATGAACCATTTTATAATGCTTGGAGAAGATTCAATGAATTGGTAGAGCAATTTGCCAATCATAGTCTTTCAAATTATGAACTCACTCTCAATTTCTACAATGGTCTGGATGAAGTGACGAGGAATTGGGTAGGTTATGGAGCTTGGGCTACCGGTGATCATGTTCTTCAAAGAAACCATAAGGATGTCATTCACATATTGAATGACATGGTAGATTTTGATTACCATTGGCATTGGGATCCTTCACTGCAGGGTTGGAGTCACTAATACCCTCCAGATATCTTTCAACATAATATTTCACACTAACCATTTGAGCTGCAATTAGAGAAGGGAGTGGGACTTGAAGAGGCGATAGCTCCATTAGAAAATTTTGACAACCTTATGATGAACAATGAGCTATCACTCAATAAGGAGGAAACAAATGAACAAAGTTGGGAGAATGAAGAAGCTTCATGGGAATTTGAACCTATAGAAGAAGTTGAGCTTGAAGAACAAAATTCCTTTGAAGATGACTTACCAGTAGAGTTACCACAAGAGCAGGAGTTACTTGAAGAAGAAATTGTACCTGAAGTTGAAGAAAACAACTCCTTTATTGTTGGAGGGTCATTAGAAGAGTGCTTGCATGAAGGTAGATCAGAGGTGAAGGTGGTAGATGAAGAAATTGACAAGACTATCAACTTGAGCTCATTAACGATGTTTACACATACACCACCAGAAGACCCTTTTCTATCATGGACACCTCCTATATCATCATATGTCCTCCATGAGCTAAAACAGTCCTCTTCCCAAGCATATAACTCTAAACCATGTGTTGTTCGTGCTATGTGCAATCTTATTCCAAACCTTGCCAATCTTGAGGGTACCACAAATCAAGACCCATATGTGGTGTTACAAGACAACTACTATGGGAAAAAATCACTTTTTGATCAGTAATTCTAAAAGGGGTCAAGCTAATGACCTTAAATTAGCGCTTCTTGGGAGGCAACCCAAGTTTTAAATTTAATCTTTGCATTTATTTATTTATTTATTTATTTATTTCTTTTCTTTATCACCCTCCCAAACTTAATTTTGATATTTCTTCACTTTGTAGGTTCAAGAAGCACTTGAGAGGAGCAATGGACATCAACCTCATAACAAGGGAAGGCACGCTTCAAGGGGGAGTATTCTATATCCATTAGCTTTTCCTTGTTATTACATTTATGATGTTGCTCTTGACCTGTTTATGATATCTTGATGACATTGAGGACAATGTCAAATTTGAGTTTGGGAGAGCATTTCATGCATTGCATTCATATATTATATTTCATTCTGCATCACCTTATTATGTCTATATTATATTTGTGTGTGAAAAATCTAGAAAATTTTTGCAAATTTTGAACTCTTTGAAAAGGCTTTTAACTTAGAATTATAGCTAAAACCTTGATGAGCTAATGATTGGACTCTTTAGGAAAGAGAAATGAATGTAACTAAATGGGCAAAAAGGCTTTAATATGTTGTTTGTGAAAAACTTAATCACCTAAGTGGAGTTAAACTAGTTAAACCCCTTCATAGCAATTAATTTATCACATTGAACTTGTAAAATTAGGAGAAAATTTTTGAAATACAAGCAAACCTAAAAATGCCTCACCAGCTCTAGAACATGTCTCTTGGACCTATCAAGGCGAAATCCTAGTATATGCTTGATGAAGAAATGATTAAGGCATTCTTTGATATAACTTCACTAAGCCTTAGCCATCCTTAATTAAAATATATATTCCTTGTAGACAATTTAAAACCTATATCTATCGCTTAAAATTTATTGGTTACCCATATTATTTACCTAACCCCTAGCCTAAATACCTATCCTACCCTTTTGAGGAGGCTAAATGCATAAGTGAAAAGTATATTAAGTGCAACAAAAAAAAAATGGAGAGAAGATGCAGAACTCAAGAAAGAGTGCAAGTGTGCAATTGAAATCAAAGAAAAATTTGCCTTTCTAACCTAGCAAAAGCAATGAGTTTTGGGGAGAGGACAAAAGGGACATAAAAAAAAAAAAAACAAAAAGAAGAAGAAGTCCCAAGATAAGTATCATGGAAGCATGCTTGGCACTATAAAAAACCAAAAGCCCTTCCTCTCCATACAAAATCAGTAGAATAAACTTAGTATACTTGATATTTTATGCATACATGCTATTCTCATATTTGCATTCCCTAAAAATCTTTCATTGGCAACCAAGTCATTATCCCTTTAGCCCCATTATAACCCTTTTAAAGACCTTTTGATCTTTTGAAAAGTTTATGCTATATTAGTAGAGATAGAAAATTGAGATATGCCTATGGAGTTGGAATTGAGTCACTTCATCACAATTATCCATAATAAAGGCAAATTTAGGGAAGTAAGTGTATCTCAAGTCTATCCTAATAAAATAGGTTATTTGTGACTTATTAATAGCCTTGTATAGAGGAATAATTAGTTGAAACACTATGAAAGGGGTGAGGTTCTAACGGGCAACTATTGAGATCCCTATGCCTTGAAAGAGGGAATTGGTATGAAGGTTGAAAAGTGTCTAATTATGTGCAAGTTAAGTTTTCTGTTATATTTCTAAGTACCTCAATGAGTTTTTATAAAGTTTTAATTTGCTAGATGACGAGCAAAGTTTTGAGT
This sequence comes from Hevea brasiliensis, assembly GCF_030052815.1. Taxonomy (NCBI): domain Eukaryota; kingdom Viridiplantae; phylum Streptophyta; class Magnoliopsida; order Malpighiales; family Euphorbiaceae; genus Hevea; species Hevea brasiliensis. Next base: position 164,696 of record NW_026614585.1, read on the forward strand.
TTGGGGATATTTGATTGCGTCAAATTATATGGACATTTAAGGTTAACATGCATTGCATTTTATTAGCATTTAGTATTCTCTTATATTTATTTTTATACATTTTCATTATTATTTTAGAAAATATATTAATCCAACTCAATTCATTAATTTTTATATTTTATCAGGTGTTTTTATGTGGTTTGAGAATTAAAGATGAGTTTGGAAGAGATCTGGAGGTCAAAACTTGAAGAATACAATGCTAAAAACATTACACGGGCCGTGTTACTTGCCCCATGTAACTTCCTAGACCCCGTGCAACCTTCTGGACAAAGAATATGTCACACCTTACCCCTCTGTAAAGCATAACATGATCCTGTAGAATACTTAATGAACTACCGAACTTCACATACTGATAACTCATTAAGTACCCTACAAGGGATTTTAAAACAATTTTCTTATATTTTGGAAGTGGTGAGCATTTTGGTAGAAATTAAAAACCATTTATTCAAAGTTTAAATACTAGTAAAAATTTTTGTCTATTTTAATTTTGCAGCAAATTTTATAAAAATTTTGACAGAGTTCCGTTTGTAATTGGAGAAAATAGTTCTTCAAATACCTGAGAAAAACACTTCCAAAAAATTTTTCATAACTCCCAACCTCCAATAAACCTCAAATCAACTCAATTCAATTCACTTCAAAATAATTTCACAATTCAATTAAAATTTATCATCACAAAATATTTAATAATTTCATTCACATGGCATAAAGTATGAAATTTCCAAGTACAAACATTAATTTACAAAAGGAAATCTAAAAATAATATTATTACAATTTATTTTACAACTGCTCAACTTTACATTGATACATACAACATTCCTATATTTACATCAAAATTAACTATAAGGGTATAAAATAATACCCGTACAAACAGACCGATGTAGTTCTCAAGTCAATAGCAGCTCACTCTGCTGCTTTCTCCTTGCTCTTATCTGCGACAGCAAAATAAGCTATCGCTGAGTATAAAAATACTCAGTGGTGCACAATAAAAATTTGAAATATAATACATAAATCATTCATTGATGAAACACAATTTAAATATTTCTCAATCACATTTCACAAATTATTAAAGCTCATAATAACATAATTTAGTCAAATAATTTAATAAACACAGTGTTGCCAAAATCATACACAACTTAAGCCATGACACAAAATTTCCGATCAATGCCGTGTTGTACACCACGACAAAGCAATCTACAACCCCATTAATCGAAATCAATGAGGGAGGTGGCTAGCTAGCTAATGAGTACTCATCCGATCTCAACCTCAACTGGCAAGCCAGAGAGGGAGGAAAATGAACGATCTCAACCCCATAAATAGAGGAGGAATAATGTGATACTGTCATGCTAAGTGTGAACATAAAATCAATTCAAAATAATTTATTCAAATAATTTATGAGAAATCTGGTCAATTTTCAAAGTCATATTCACAATCATAAATGGCAACACAATTCATAATTAACTAAAAAAAAATCAAATTTTCAAGAATCATATGTTTAAACACAAATTACTGTGCACAGACTTGACGTGAGTCGCCTTTAGGCCTTGACTCAGTCTCTTCGAGTTTCCAAGTCTTTTTCAGCTGAAACACACAGTTTCACAGTGTTTCAGTACCATAACTTAGCATAAATTCCAAAAATAAATTTAACTTCACTTTTACTTAGCTCTAACATACTAAATTCGACGTTCTCGAAGTTTTTGTGTTTCGGGTTACTATTCACTACACTATTCAAGTCAAATTGTTGACTTTCTAAGGCTTAATAGGTATGAGAACTCCAACTTCACCCACATACCACATTTTGGTCATTAAATTTATTGGTTTTGGTCATTTTCTCAAAGCTTAAGTCCTTTAGGTAAAATTGTCAAATTTTCAATTTTGGTGTCCCTAATTTCACTGTTCCATTGGAAATTTTACTGTTGGAATTTGGCAAAACTTCCTTCATAGAAAATGTTCCTTAATGTCTTAAGTTTATTCTCATTTTTGAATCACCCCAATTGGAGTTTTGTAGCTCAAGTTATGGCCATTTGAACCATGGCTGCCGGATTGAAAACAACCCAGATTTTCTGGGCAAATTTGGTGCTGGCAGTTTTGGGTCACCAAATTGGGCCGGCCAAATGACTTGGTTTATGGCAGAATTTGAGATTGTGTTCTTCATGAAAGTTTTAGGTCTATATCTCATCTAACCACTGGTAAAATTTCAGGTCATTTGGACCTGCCTAGCTCGAGTTATGACCAAATGAATAAACACTGTTCATTTGGTCAATTTGTACAGGGCAGCCTGCACTTATCCAACTTTGGTCAATTTGTTCACTAGGTTTTGGTCACTTTTTGGGCATGGTTCCTAAATGAAAATTGTGTCATTTTATGTCTATTTTCATCCCCAATTGGTCCCATACCAATTGGACTTGTAAAATTTCAGTTTTGGTCCTTCAAAGTTTACTTACTCCCTCCAAATTTAGCTTTCACTCCAACCATTCCAACACAACTCATTTGGTCACAAATGACCATTTTTCACTTCACAATAGGTCCAAGACACCATTTACTCATTTCTTACATTTTTGGTTCATAAACCCTAAGTCCCAAAACCCTAACTCACTTAATTTGTTGCATTTTACTAATTCCAACCATACAAACACAATTCCTCAACTTATTCAAGCTTTCTAACATATTTTATTCAATCAAACTCATGCAATTCTCACCCCTACATAGGCTGGACGAATTTTCCTTTGGTCCTCTAAAGATGTTTTCTTTTCATTTTAAGTATATTTCTTGGTTAATTAAGCTATAAACATAACTAAATCAACTAACAAATCAAGTTTAGTTTACTAACCTTGTGTGTAGAATTTTCTTCTCCCTTTTCTTCAAGTTTTCTTTTCTTTCTTTCCCTTAGATCTTGTTTTCTAGTTTCCCAAACAAGTTTTATCTATGGTAGACTATTTTTTTGTGATGGGATTTTTAGTTCTTCAAGCTCACAATAGAGCTTGAATGGAGATTTTGTGAGGGAGAGAAGAGAGGCGGCAAGAATGGGAAGAAGATGACTTATTAATTTTTTTTTCTTTTCTTTTCTTTATGTATTTTAGCTTATGGAAGACCAAAAGAAAAATCTAATAAATTAAATATATTAATTATTACTTTTATGACATCATGCATGATGTCATGCATGATGTCATCTCCCTACACTTTTTTTTTCTTTTTTTTTTCTATTAGTTCTTTAATTTAATTCCCGACTTCGAAATTTTCTTTTCTCCAATTTTATTTGTGATTAGGTCGAGTCACTCGTGGTCAATTGACCAAATTGCCTCGCTACTTGATTCATCGGTTGCAAATAATTCAATATTTCTTCTGGCTCCCTGACCTAATTATTTGACTGACTTAACAGTCCTTTTTCATGATTTTCTCTTTTCCACTGTATTCATAAGCGTCCTAAGGACTGCGGCGTCACATTTTACGGTTCCAAATTTGAGTTTAAAACGGCTTCGCAGTCATTCCCGAGAAGGTCACCCATCGCTGTGACTCTCGGCTCGTTTAACTTCTTATGTTCTATTTTTCTTATTTATACTTAACTAATTGAACATTACGAATTATTTGTGTTTATGGCTTCTCTAATTGACTTAAGTGTGGTTCTAATCCCCTTAATTGTCTGGACCGACACCGGTCACCGGAACAGTGAAATATACCAGGCTATACAAATAGGGGTGTTACAGAATACTTAAAAAATAAGAGTGGCAAAAAGTTACACGGGGCAGGGGCATGTAACATTACACGGGCCGTGTAAAGTACCCTGTCAACAATTCTGATACGACTTTTTTTCGTTCAACCCGACCCGGATGCACTTCTAATGCTTCTAGGGCTCTGAAATTAGGGTTTTGACACTAGATATAAATATAACAAGTCTAGAATTGAGGGGGAGGGCAGAATTAACATTCAAAAGCTGATTTACACTCAAGGATGCACCTCAACTTCAAGGGCGACAAGGGAGAAACAAGATCTGTTAGATTGCTAGAAGGGATTTTCAGCTGAAGTTCCAAAAGTCCAAGGCTGTAACTCTCTTTCTGGGTTCTTTCACTCTATTTTCTTCTCATGTCTTCTCTTTATCTTTTTATAAACTTGATTGTAAAGCTCACCATGGGAAAGTAGGTTCTTTATTCTAGGGTTAGGGTGTAGGACTCTCAATTTCATTATGGATCTGGTTTGATTTTATTTAATAAATTGTGTATTTTATTCTTTAATTCAATCTCTTGTGATCTTAATGCATGCTATGTGTTGGTACCCACTTAGTATTGATTACAGATATTAATTGAAGGACTGAAAGGTGAAGATTAATATTAGAAAATCGGGATTTTGAACCTAGAAAATCGGGATTTTGAACCTAGAAAATCTGACCTATAGATAGGCTGATGACCTTTGTGGAGTTCCAAAATTAATCAAAGATCTTAAAGGGTTTTAATTAATTTAATCACCACGAAAGTAGGGTTTATGTTAATTAAAATACACCTTGAGTGCCTTGAGAGAGGACTTAAGATAACTTAAGATTAATTTCCATCAAAGTAATAATCTCTTAATTATTGAAAGAATTAGATCGATTCCATAACTTATTGAAGTGTGAACCCCTAGCTCTAGAGTGCTTTTGTCCATTACTATTTTATTTTAGTTAATTATTTAGATTTTATTTCTTTCGATTTAGATATGATCATTATTTCTCTACAATTTGATCTTCTAGAAGATTAAAATCACTATAGTTTGGTACTCAACACGGTCCTCATGGGAACGATACTCTACTCATCACTTTTTTACTTGTTAGCGATCTAAGCACTTGCGGTAGTGGAAAAACTAGCAAACACAAGCCATGCTAGGGACTTTGCAATCTTATTGCAAACCAAATCTATTTAATTAATCAATTACACTCTTTAATTAATCAATTAAATCACATTTTACTTGGTGATTAACTTGTGTATGTGTGTGACTCACTAGGCTCATCACTAATTGGCAATGAGATATGATATCAACTCTTAATATCATCAGAACTCTTTCTTACTATAAATAATTTCTCTAAATCATTTTAGGCATCTCAGACCATAGTTGATACCTAGCATAGCGTGCCATGACCACCCAATCAGTAACAAGGAATACCTTAAATGAACCTATAATCATATGTTACCATGCACTAGAATCTCTTTGTTACAAAATCCCAATTCGAGCTGGAGTCATGGTTAATGTCAAACCCCATTTGCTATGAACATTATGTTCTCTTTTAATTCCAGTTCTTGATTAATTAGATTTTCTTATCAGAAACTCTTTTCTGACTAAATCTGTCTATCCTAGCCAGGAACTTGAAACATCAATAATAATTAAATGAACATAGGATTTTATCCCTATTTACTTAGGGTAATAAATTCCATCTTGATCAACACCTATCTCCATATACAACTAGTAGGAGCCAACACATGCCCATATACCCATATACAGTACAAGTATGAAAGCAGTATCAAACTCAAACCACCTATATACAAGATAACTATGTTATCTCAGGACTAAAGATTATATGTACTGATATGATATATGACAATACATTGACAAGAGTAAACTCCATGTGCTTGTCATATGCGTCACTAGTTCGACCTACTTATCACGTATAAGTGCCTATCATGTTTGTTATATGGCATAAGACATTTGTTAAATGGCATGAGACTTACCATTCCATCTTATTTATATCTCATATAAATATATTGGGAACAAATATGATTACAATCTTTCAAGATAAGTCATGTCCTATATGAAGTATCCTCGATTGTGAACCAAATTATGATACTTTGTACTAGAAATATTGTCACTCATATTTTTAACAACTTAAGAATAGAATTTCTAACAAAATATCAATGGACCTTTTCTATTGCACATATATACATTATGTAAACGAAAAAGTGAAATTGCCTTTTATTAATAAAATATGCACAAGATACATACTAAATGATATGCTCTATGGCATACTACTAACAGGAAGTATTCAAGTTAATATTTAAAGTGTTTAAATATAAACTTGAAAAAATATGTATATGGAAAATTAAGTTTAAGGAATAAATCAAATTTTGACTAGTTTGACTAAGTCAAAATTTGACAATTTGACCATTTGACTTGGTCAAAAATAGGAGGTAAAATGTTAATTAATTAATGGTTAATTAATTGACTAATTAGTATTTATAATACTGATTAATTAAGTTTAATTTTTTTAATTAAAATTAAAGGCATGACAAATGGACCAATTGGAATTAGAAAACTCATTTGGTTTTTAAATCAAAAGTTGACACTCATCATGTGACACCCCTTACCCGACTACAGTGTAGCCGAGCAAGTTATGCCACTCAGTGTGCCGGAGCACTCTATTTTATCTTAATTCATTTTTATCAAAGTTTTGAATATAACTTGTGAAATATAATTCATTTTAAGCCATTTATCGAAATTATTATTTATTTGAGGTTCTGAAAATTTTATAGAAAATCCGGCAGAGTACCGGTTAAAAATGGAGAAAACCGTTCTTCGGAACCTGTGAAAAACACTTCCTATATTCATATTCAATCATCTCAACTCCATTTGTTATAATCTCAACATTTTTCAACCATTCATTTTTCAATCATTCATCTCATTTGATCCATTTGCATCACATCAATTTACAACAATTTCTTAACAATTCCTCTATTTGTCCTTCATTCATTTCACATCATCATTAGACTCAAATCATAAATAAATTCTCACATGTGATTTATAATCACAAATTACAAGTACTTACATTAATACAAAATTATATTACATTTGTTTCAAATACACATGATAAAATAAGAGTTTAATTACAAAATTTACAAAAAACATAAAATACAAAATGGGACCTAGTGTCCTACCAATGCACTGTAGTCTATGAGGTGACACGGACACTATGCAGAACTGTGAACGGCCTTACCCAATCTGTGGTTTACTGGGCCCTTTGTCCAATTCTTCAGTACCTACGCGTTGCAAAAGCGACGCGCTAAGCATAAAGCTTAGTGGTGCCAATAATACAAGAAAATATAATATGCAAATAAAAATAATAATTTCCTTGCTATTGTGTTCATAAGAATTGACTAATTACTAACTTATTGTTTAGTCGAGGGCTAATCATGTTTTATGATATTAACTTCTTCATGCATTTCGTTAATTATTTTCTTCATGATCTTGAGCTTCTTTGTATTTTTGTAATCATTCCTGATACTTAATTTTCGTATTTTCTTTAATAATCGATTGCAACCACGCTTATACTTTTCCATGCCCAAGTAACCTATCTTTGGACGATCGGATCGCATAACGGTCGTTGGCATTGAACCATGATGCCTCGGGCCTTCATACCATGGGACGCAGAACGTCAACCACGTATGCAGTCAGTATGGCTAAAAAGCCATGATATCACATAATTGGCATAAAAGCCATGAATACGGGCATAAAAGCCATGAATACGGGCATGAAGCCATGAATACAGGCATAAAGCCTTTCGCAGTACTGCTAAAACAATACCCTATTGGCATGCCAATCTATCCAAACCAATCACATTAGGCCTACTACGGCATTTTGCACTTTTAAGTTTCACAATTTTTGAATTTCAAGTTTTCATGTCACTATTCATTTCATTAGTCAACTAAAATGCTGACTTTTGCATAAACAATAGGTACATTGGTTTTGACACTCTCAACATACCACATTTTGCATTCAAAACTTGTTGGTTTTAGTCACTTTCTCAAAGCTTAGGTCATTTTGGCAAAATTGCCAATTTTTGGTTTTGGTGTCACTATTCACCTCATTGGTCAACAAAAATGTTGACTTTTGGATAGAAAATAGGTGTATTGGTTTTAACACCCCAAACATACCACATTTTGTATTTAAAACTTATTGGTATTGGTTGCCAATACCATTTCTAAGCTTAATGCTAATTGAACAAAATTTTCAGATTTGGTGCTTCATTTTTACTATTCCATTTGTTATTTTTACAGTAGGAATTTGAGGAAATGGTAAACATGAAAGTTGTTCCTTATTCTGTCTAGTTGAATTTCTTTTTTTGAATCACTCCATTTGGAGTTTTGTAGCTCAAGTTATGGCCAAAATAAGTTTACTATTCACGTGCACTGTTCATGCTGCACTTTTGGGTTTTGGGAGATTTTGGTCCAATTTTGGTCAGTAATTTGATCAAGTTAAGTTCATAATTTGGCCTAACTTTCTTCATATGAAATGTTCTACTATGCCTTAGGTTTTCATCGGTTCAAGAATCGCCTAAATCCGAGTTTTCTAGAGAGAGTTATAGCCATCCAAACATTACTGCTCAAATGAAAATTATGGAAATCTCGATCTGATAAACTTCACTTTGCTCAATGATTTGATTAGGTTCTGGTCATAATTTTGGGGTAGGTTTCTTCATAAAAGTTGTTTGTCTATGTCTTAACTTGTTGCTGTAAAAATTTCAGATCAATTGACCATTTCTATAGTGAATTATGGCCAAATGAACAGTTACTGTTCATTTGGTCATTCTGCAGGGGCTGTTTGCAGGGTATCCGGATTGGGGCCAACTTTTGGTCCTCTTGCTTTAGTCTTTTGGGCATGGTTTCTTCAGAAAAAATGTGCCATTATAAGCCTAGTTTCATGTCCAATTTTCCAAACACCAATTGGACCAACACAGCCCAAGCTATGGTAGTCCAAGTGGTGAAATTTGATCACCTGCTTTGCACTCACAAGGCAGCATGCTCCTTCAATTTGCCATGCTACATTTCAGTCCAATTTATGGCCAACTTACCTAAAATGGTCACTAATTGACCATTAAAATGTTCTCTAATAATTTCCCAAGCTAAATCCAAGTTTCACTCCCAAACCCTAGCTCATTTTCAAGGATTACACCAATTACCTTAGTTAGCACACCAATTCATCATACATATATATATATATATATACCTTAAACATCATCTTTAGTCCACTCTAAGTCCATCAAAAACACTTAATCTTGTTCCTCCCTAGGGCTGCCAAAATTCATTGTATACATACACATAAATTCCATTCATTTAATTCACAAATTCTTGCTTATTTTAGGTCTCGAATCATGGAAAGAGAAAGATGTATGCATAATAGGCACTAACCTCACTTTAACCTCTTGTAGGGCAGATTTCTCCAAGCTAAAACTTCACTTTCCTTCCTTTTCTAGGCTGCCAAACACTTCCCAAGAGGTAGAGACAAGTTTTTAGTGAAGGGACTTAGGGTTTTATAGTGCAAATTCATGGGAAAATGGAAGTAATTAAAGAAAACTTCCATGGAGGGTTATGGAGGAGAGAATCACGTTTTGAAGAAGAAGATGGCTGCTTGTTTTTGGTCTTCCTTGGTCTTTATTTATCTCTTTTATTAATTAGTCAAATGGTTACTTAATTGTGATTGGTTATGGCTTTTAAATGACATCATCAAGATGTCATAAATTGCTTTTTATTTCATTTTCCTTTTCTTTTATCCACTACTCATTTCCAATTTCATTTTTAGTAATGTTTATTCATATTTTATATCATATTAATTATTTACTTAACTGGACAAGTCGGCCAAAAATCACCTCTGAAGGCGAAATGACCAAAATGCCCTTCGTTTGGCTTAACGGGTCAAAATTGTCTCAGACTGATTGAAAAATTTTTCTAAATATTTTCTTGGTATTCTAATGCCATAGGAACCTCAATGACCCTTCTCTGAGTCCCAAAAATTATTTTATGAATTTTTCCCGGGTCTAGGGCTCCTCGTTGCAGAACCGCAACTTACCTGCAGTAACCCATCGCTGGGCACGGCTCATTTGACTTAGTTGCATTTTATTTCTAAAATTTTTACTAAATTTTTCTTATTAATATTTGAGTTAATAATGGTTTCGACTTTAGTTTAAATATTTTTCCGACGTTCTAGGTAATCGGCCACCGAATAAGAGATCAGACGGAGTTGCTATCGAGGGTGTTACAACTCTTCCTCTAATTTAAATTTCGTCCTCGAAATTTACCTGACTTAAGTAATCGGGGAGTTGCTACCTCCTTGTTTCTTCACTTCCTTGCATCGCCTCATCAGTGTCTGGGTTTGGCTCTTCCTGAGCTTCCATAGCATATACTTGTGGTGCCACCATGACTTCAGGCTTTTCAACTGTCTCAGAAACAATCTTCTGTGAAATGTCAGCCGTTTCTGCTCTACCCGATCTTTTACCCCTTGGAACTATAGGGAAAGGTCTATCAACTTGTACCGGAGCTATTGAACCACTCCTCTGAGGGCAATCTCTTATGAAATGATCCGTAGCCCCACACTTGAAACACTCTCCAGTTAACAATCGACACTCCCCTCTGTGTCTTCTACCACAATGCATACATTCAGGCACTGGAGTTGATCCCCTTGTTATTGTGCCCGGGGAACTAGCTATAGATATTCCAATCTGGCCTCTGTGGCCCTGTGTCTGATCTTGTGAACTAGAACCCTTAAACTTCTTACTATCAGTTGGTATACTTGACTGTCCTGGTCCAAATTCCCTCTTATGCTGCCTATCTTTCCTATTTTGTTCATTTATTCTCACTTTCTCCACTTTTAATGCAGCTTCCACTAACTTGGCGAAGTCTGTGATCCACAAGGCAGTGATCATGATCTTTATATTATCATTTAATCCCTCTTCAAATCTCTTACACCTTTCAGCTTCATTAGGGACTATCTCCCTTCCATAGTGGCTCAATCTTACGAATTCCTTCTCATACTCGGCCACTGACAACCTGCTCTCGCCAAAGTTAATAAACTCTTTTCTTCTCTCTTCTAGGTATACAGTACCCACATATTTCTTCTTAAATTCGGAGAGAAAGAAGTCCCATGTCACTATTTCTGGCTGCACTTCACTGGACACAGTGTCCCACCATTCATATGCATCGTCTTGCAGCAGAGATACAGCAGATTCCAAGTTTTGCTCTGGAGTGCAATGGAGTTGTTTTAGAATTCTGCCTGTTCTGTTCAACCAATTTTCGGCTGCAACAGAATCATCTTCTCTCTTACCATAGAAATCCACTGCTCCAAACTTTCTTAGCCTTTCCAGGTGTGATTTCTGCTGTGGAGCTGGTGGTGGTGGTGGTGGTGCTGGCATTACTCCGGCCATTTGTCTAAAGAAATCGGCCATTTGCTGGAACATGGCCTGTGGAGGCTGAGCAGGCTCTGCTTGAGCTGGTGGAGTAGGTTCTCCCCTACCCCCAGTCTCAGCTGCTACAGGTGGAGCATGACTCTCCACTTCCTCCTCGACTGCTCTCTGTGATGAAGGGTCCATATCCTATTCAAAAAAAGAAAGACAAACAGATCTGCATTAGTGTCACCTCGACTCTTACAAATGCAATGCATGGTATGGACTCAATCTAGGCCCAGAAACGCCTAAACCGTGCTCTGATACCACTAAATGTGACACCCCTTACCCGACTACAGTGTAGCCGAGTAAGTTATGCCACTCAGTGTGCCGGAGCACTCTATTTTATCTTAATTCATTTTTATCAAAGTTTTGAATATAACTTGTGAAATATAATTCATTTTAAGCCATTTATCGAAATTATTATTTATTTGAGGTTCTGAAAATTTTATAGAAAATCCGGCAGAGTACCGGCTAAAAATGGAGAAAACCGTTCTTCGGAACCTGTGAAAAACACTTCCTATATTCATATTCAATCATCTCAACTCCATTTGTTATAATCTCAACATTTTTCAACCATTCATTTCTCAATCATTCATCTCATTTGATCCATTTGCATCACATCAATTTACAACAATTTCTTAACAATTCCTCTATTTATCCTTCATTCATTTCACATCATCATTAGACTCAAATCATAAATAAATTCTCACATGTGATTTATAATCACAAATTACAAGTACTTACATTAATACAAAATTATATTACATTTGTTTCAAATACACATGATAAAATAAGAGTTTAATTACAAAATTTACAAAAAACATAAAATACAAAATGGGACCTAGTGTCCTACCAATGCACTGTAGTCTGTGAGGTGACACGGACACTATGCAGAACTGTGAACGGCCTTACCCAATCTGTGGTTTACTGGGCCCTTTGTCCAATTCTTGACCTCACGCGTTGCAAAGCGACGCTAAGCATAAAGCTTAGTGGTGCCAATAATACAAGAAAATATAATATGCAAATAAAAATAATAATTTCCTTGCTATTGTGTTCATAAGAATTGACTAATTACTAACTTATTGTTTAGTCGAGGGCTAATCATGTTTTATGATATTAACTTCTTCATGCATTTCGTTAATTATTTTCTTCATGATCTTGAGCTTCTTTGTATTTTTGTAATCATTCCTGATACTTAATTTTCGTATTTTCTTTAATAATCAGTGCAACCACAGTTATACTTTTCCATGCCCAAGTAACCTATCTTGGACGATCGATCGATAACGGGTCGTTGGCACCGACACCATGCCTCGGGCCGTCATACCATGGGACGTAACGCCAACCACGATGCAAAAGATGGCTAAAAAGCCATGATATCACATAATTGGGCATAAAAGCCATGAATACGGGCATAAAGCCATGAATACAGGCATAAAGCCTTTCGCAGTACTGCTAAAACAATACCCTATTGGCATGCCAATCTATCCAAACCAATCACATTAGGCCTACTACGGCATTTTGCACTTTTAAGTTTCACAATTTTTGAATTTCAAGTTTTCATGTCACTATTCATTTCATTAGTCAACTAAAATGTTGACTTTTGCATAAACAATAGGTACATTGGTTTTGACACTCTCAACATACTACATTTTGCATTCAAAACTTGTTGGTTTTAGTCACTTTCTCAAAGCTTAGGTCATTTTGGCAAAATTGCCAATTTTTGATTTTTGTGTCACTATTCACCTCATTGGTCAACAAAAATGTTGACTTTTGGATAGAAAATAGGTGTATTGGTTTTAACACCCCAAACATACCACATTTTGTATTTAAAACTTGTTGGTATTGGTTGCCAATACCATTTCTAAGCTTAATGCTAATTGAACAAAATTTTCAGATTTGGTGCTTCATCTTTACTGTTCCATTTGTTATTTTTACAGTGGGAATTTGAGGAAATGGTAAACATGAAAGTTGTTCCTTATTCTGTCTAGTTGAATTTCTTTTTTGAATCACTCCATTTGGAGTTTTGTAGCTCAAGTTATGGCCAAAATAAGTTTACTGTTCACGTGCACTGTTCATGCTGCACTTTTGGGTTTTGGCAGATTTTGGTCCAACTTTGGTAAGTAATTTGATCAAGTTAAGTTCATAATTTGGCCTAACTTTCTTCATATGAAATGTTCTACTATGCCTTAGGTTTTCATCGGTTCAAGAATCGCCTAAATCTGAGTTTTCTAGAGAGAGTTATAGCCATCCAAACATTACTGCTCAAATGAAAATTCTGGAAATCTCAGTACAGTAAACTTCACTTTGCTCAATGATTTGATTAGGTTCTGGTCATAATTTGGGGTAGGTTTCTTCATGAAAGTTGTTTGTCTATGTCTTAACTTGTTGCTGTAAAAATTTCAGATCAATTGACCATCTCTACAGTGAATTATGGCCAAATGAACAGTTACTGTTCATTTGGTCATTCTGCAGGGGCTGTTTGCAGGGTATCCGGATTGGGGCCAACTTTTGGTCCTCTTTCTTTGGTCTTTTGGGCATGGTTTCTTCATAAAAAATGTGCCATTATAAGCCTAGTTTCATGTCCAATTGGCCAAACACCAATTGGACCAACACAGCCCAAGCTATGGCAGTCCAAGTGGACTGAAATTTCAGTCACCCTGCTGCACTCACAAGGCAGCATGCTCCTTCACTTTGCCATGCTACATTTCAGTCCAATTTATGGCAAACTTACCTAAAATGGTCACTAATTGACCATTAAAATGTTCTCTAATAATTTCCCAAGCTAAATCCAAGTTTCACTCCCAAACCCTAGCTCATTTTCAAGGATTACACCAATTACCTTAGTTAGCACACCAATTCATCATACATATATATATATATACCTTAAACATCATATTTAGTCCACTCTAAGTCCATCAAAAACATTTAATCTTGTTCCTCCCTAGGGCTGCCAAAATTCATTGTATACATACACATAAATTCCATTCATTTAATTCACAAATTCTTGCTTATTTTAGGTCTCTAATCATGGAAAGAGAAAGATGTATGCATAATAGGCACTAACCTCACTTTAACTTTCCTTTTCTCCAAGCTAAAACTTCACTTTCCTTCCTTTTCTAGGCTGCCAAACACTTCCCAAGAGGTAGAGACAAGTTTTTAGTGAAGGGACTTAGGGTTTTATAGTGCAAATTCATGGGAAAATGGAAGTAATTAAAGAAAACTTCCATGGAGGGTTATGGAGGAGAGAATCACATTTTGAAGAAGAAGATGGCTGCTTGTTTTTGGTCTTCCTTGGTCTTTATTTATCTCTTTTATTAATTAGTCAAATGGTTACTTAATTGTGATTGGTTATGGCTTTTAAATGACATCATCAAGATGTCATAAATTGCTTTTTATTTCATTTTCCTTTTCTTTTATCCACTACTCATTTCCAATTTCATTTTTAGTAATGTTTATTCATATTTTATATCATATTAATTATTTAATTAACTGGACAAGTCGGCCAAAAATCACCTCTGAAGGCGAAATGACCAAAATGCCCTCCGTTTGGCTTAATGGGTCAAAATTGTCTGTACCGATTGAAAAATTTTTCTAAATATTTTCTTGGTATTATAATGCCATAGGAACCTCAATGACCCTTCTCTGGAGTCCCAAAAATTATTTTATGAATTTTTCCCTGGGTCTAGGGCTCCTCGTTGCGAGAACCGCAACTTACCTCTAGTTACCCATCGCTTGGGCACCGGCTCATTTGACTTAGTTGCATTTTATTTCTAAAATTTTTACTAAATTTTTCTTATTAATATTTGAGTTAATCATGGTTTCTGACTTTAGTTTAAATATTTTTCCGGACGTTCTAGCTGTCCGGACCGACACCGGTCACCGGAACAGTAGACTGTACAGAGTTGCTACCGGGAGGGTGTTACACATCATCTTAATTTTAATTAAAGAAAATTAACTTAAATATAAAGGAGAAAGAAAAGAGATAATTATCCATCTTTTTCCTCCTTTGGCTGTCCACTTCCTCTCTCTCTAAGTTCAATTTTCTTCCATCCTCCTTGCTTAAAATTCAACAGGAACAATTGTTGTTAACCTTGAATAAAGCGTTGAGAAAGTGTATCTCACTACTTCCTTTCAATCAAACCTAAAAGAAACACACTCCCTTGATTCTCCCATCTTGGTAGAACCTAAAAGAGGAGAAAGGGAAGGTTCTTAGTTGATTTAAGCTTGCTTTGATCAAGGGCTTGTGTGGACAAGCTAGAGATCTAATACTTAGTGGCTTCACTAGCTGAATTGGAGGTGAAATTTTGATTCTGCACTTATTTGGGTGAGTTTTCCCTAAAACCCTAATTTGTAGAAATTTAGGTGTTTTATTTCCTAATGGCTAATTAGGCATGTTAGCAATTGATTATGACCAAAACTATATGTTTTTACAATAGTATAAAGTATTTATGCATGTTGCATGAAACCTAAGGTTATAAATTTTAAAATTGCTAACTTTGCACCTTAAGGCTTTTTTTGGTGCATTTTTCTTTCAATTGATATCAGAGCCACCCTAATTTGCCATTAGGAACATTTAATCATATTATGTGATGTGTGGGACACTAATATATTGCATGAGATGCAAGTGAAAACAAGTAAAAATGAAAGAAAAGTTGCATGAATGCTATTCGGCCATGGTGGAATTACATTCAGCCAAATTTAGAATTTGTTCAAACAATTTTGTTTGGTTGATTCACTTACTTTATGGTGTTTGACATGCATGAGATGCAGTTTAGAACCATGAAAATCCAAGAAAAATCATGACTTTTGAGTGAAGCACCATTATGGCTAAGTTGGTGTGACCATTCCGCCCATGAAGTGTTTAAGGTGTTTCATCACTTTTATGGCTCTTCTTAGTGAATAAAATATTTAATCTAAGTCCCAAAATCAATATAACATGATTGTGAATGTGATTCATGAATGGTAGATTTAATTTTAAATATCAGATATTTGAAATTGAATGGTTTGTTTAAATGTTGAATGTGTGTATTAGCATGAAAGGTGATCATGGACTTTAGGAGACCAATGTGATTGTGTTCTTATTCATTTCTATGGGATTGTAATAATTAATTTTAATTTTTTCCAAGGGTTATATCATAAAGTTATTGTGATAGCCTTAGGTTGTAATTTATTTTTTTGAGCTTGCATGCTCAATTTTCTATTATAACTTTCACCTTAGTATGCCAAGGATAAATATTGTAATTGGCTTGGTGAATTTTACAATAAGATATGGAGTTCAACACATTGATGCAGATCAGTGGGAGTACAAGCTTCAAGAGTTGAAGATTGTCAAAGCAAGCTGTAAATAGATGAATGTTAACCTAGGATGCCCTTCAATTCAATCCTTGTGGCTAGGGTTGAATTCTCATAGAATAGTCCATGATCATGCCTTTTTACATTGCCATTGTATGAATATATGTATGTAGTATGTATATTCATGATGTGTAATGTGCAAAGTGAGACCGAATAGTAAATAGATCAGCCAAAGAAATCTTTTAATAAAATGATTAAGTTGGTAATACTGTAATTTTGGAAATTGCTTCATGGCCTTCCACTAAGGCAATTATTTAAGAAGTTTTTAAACACTTACATTGTTTGCTATGATTACATAGGAATGATATATTTGGTTTAAGAGATCTTTTTGAAATAATTGTTAGGCATGAGATGTTGTGAGTATGTAAGTTCTTTGGTGGCCAAGAATGGATGTACCTGAGGTCATTAGGATTCAAATTTGCATACTTGTTGAATTAGTGGGCTCAACTTAACTAAGAGTTACTCACTTATAAATTATTATGATTCTAAGAATAGATGTACTTGAGGAGGATTATTAGTTTATAAGAATTCAGTCATCCATTAGAAGACCACCCCAACTGGGATTTCCATTTCCTACTTTAAAAGTGTAAGATTTGCCAAATTAGTGGGATGACCAATTTAATTAAAAGATCATAATTATTTTGATAATATACTTGATACAATATATTAGTTTGAATCTTGTTATTTTTTATAGTATTGTAATATGATAAAATGAGTACTCAACCACAACCATCCAACATATTAACAAGCATTCTTGACCATAACGGGCTAACTGTTCCAAACTTCTCAGACTGGTTAAGAAATCTAAGGATTGTCCTGAACCTAAAGCGTATAGGATAAATTCTAGATTCAAAGGTTCCTGGTCCTTTACCTGAAGGAGCCACAAAGAAAGAAAAGGACACCTTAGATAGATGGAAAGAGCACAACATGCGTGCTAGGTGCTATATGCTTGCTTCTATGACCAGTGAGTTATAGAAGTAGCATGAAAAGATGCACAGTGCATCTAAGATCATCAATCACCTACAAGAGTTGTATGGCAAACATAGCCGAAATGCAAGATATGAGATATTTAAGTAATTATTTCGGATGAAGTTAACTGATAGACAGGAAGTGGGAGCCCATGTTCATAAGATGATTAGATTAATAGAGCAATTGGAAGCTCTTGATTTCACTATGGACTTCTAGCTTCAAACGGATTTGATCCCATAGTTCCCACCTAAGTTATTTGAATCTTTTATTACAAATTTCCATATGACTAAATAGGAATGCACCCTAGCTAGTATGCTTAATTTGCTAGTCATTGCCTAAAAGAATATGTCCGGCAATAAGGGAAAAGAGGCAACTTTGGTTGCTTCTTCTTCTACTTGAAGGTCCAAGAAGAAGAAGGGCAACAAGAAAAAAAAAACCTTCTGTCCCCAGTCCATCTAGCAGAATTGCCAAGAACCAGTCCAAAAAGAAGATATTTGAAGCTGTTCCAGACAAGGAAAAGTGTTTTCATTATCAAAAAGAATAACACTGGAAGAGAAATTACCTTGAGTATTTGGTGGCTCTAAAAGACAAGAAGGATAAACCTTCTAAAGATATGTCCATATCTTGTTATTTAGATTCAGATAATACTCACAGTTCATCTATAGCTTGGGTTTTAGATATTGGTGCAAGTTCTCACGTA
This sequence comes from Hevea brasiliensis, assembly GCF_030052815.1. Taxonomy (NCBI): domain Eukaryota; kingdom Viridiplantae; phylum Streptophyta; class Magnoliopsida; order Malpighiales; family Euphorbiaceae; genus Hevea; species Hevea brasiliensis. Next base: position 182,926 of record NW_026614585.1, read on the forward strand.
TGCTTTGATATGCAGGAACTAGCAAGCAGTGAGTGGTTGGACTCATGGGATGTTAGACTCAGACTTGGCAATGGAGCAACAGTTACAGCCTCAACCATAGGGTCTAAATCTTTGTATCAAAATGGACATGTTTTGTATCTTGATCATATGTTGTATATACCTAATGCTTTTAAAAACATCACTTCTATATCTAGTTTGACTAGCAATGGATATGAATTTTGATTCATAGATGATATTTGTAATATTTATTTCAGAAATAAAATTATTGGTATGGGTAATTTATAGGATGGTCTATATTATTTGGATAATAATTACAAAACAGCTCCAAGCAATTTAATTAAATTAAATGCCATTATTGAAATCAAATCAAGTCCAAAACATCTATGGCACTTAAAAAATTAGGTCATATTGCGGAAGATAGGATTACAAAATTAGAGAAAATGGGGATTTTGTCTTCATTGGGTTTTAAACCTACTTCAATTTATGAATCCTGCTTTCAAGGCAAAATGATTAAATCTCCCTTTATTGGATAAGGGTTAAGAGCTAAAGATATTTTGGAGCTAGTACATAGTGATGTATGTGGCCCATTTAAACAAATTGCTAGAGAAGGTTACCACTACTTCATTATCTTTGCTGATGATAAATCAAGGTTTGGGCATTTGTATTTGATGAAATACAAACATAAATCCTTTAAAAAGTTTAAAAAATTCAAATCTGAAGTAGAAAAACAAACAGGAAAAAGTATTAAAACTCTAAGATCATATCAAGGAGGAGAATACTTAAGTACTGCATTTGATGAGTTCTTAAAAGAACAAGGCATTATTTCTCAATCTTGTTCCTAAGTTAACTCCTCCAGGAATGCCACAATTAAATGGTGTGTCTAAAAGGAGAAATCATACCTTATTAGATATGGTACGTAGTATGATGAGCTACATAGATTTACCAATCTCCTTATGGGGATTTGCACTTGAGACAGCTTGATACATTCTTAACAGAGTCCCTTCCAAATCAGTCTCTTCATCCCCATATGAGATATGGCATGGAAGACAACCAAGTCTTAAGCATGTTAAGATTTGGGGTTGTCTAGCTTACAATAAAAAGCTGAAGACTGAGAAATTGAAAACCAAATCAGAAAAAGGATAGTTTGTTGGGTATCCAAAAGATAATTTTGGATATTATTTCTATCTTCCTTCATCACAAAGAGTTGTGATAAGTAGAGATGCCATATTTCTTGAAAAAGAGTTTATTCAAGAAGGCGACACAAGAAGGCAAATAGAATTGGAATTAGAGAATTTTAATCAACTAACAGACCAAATGGATATAAATCCATCTAGTTAGCCTTAGCCTATTGATGATATATCCACAACAAAACCTCGAAGGTTAACCAGAATACCTCATCCATCAGAGAGATATGGATTTCTTCATGAGAATGAATAAGAGTTTTTTGTTCATGAGGAAATGGATCATGGTGATGATCCAATATCAGATATAGACTCTTCAAAATAGATTGAAGCAATGAAATCTAAAAAGGATTCCACGTATAAGAACCAAGTTTGGGATCTTATTGACGCACCTAAAAGAATTGTACCTGTAACACCCCTCACCCGACTACAGTGTAGCCGAGCAAAGTGTGCTACATTCGGTGCCGGAGCACCCTATCTTATCTTACTTTATTCCTTTAATAATTTAATCTCGTTATATTTTAATATCAATTATTTTTCTACGGAGAAACCAGCGGAGTTTCCCCTATTTTATTATCAGTTGACGTATTTTACTATTCATCTGCTTGAAATTTTCAATAATATTTTAAAATAAAAATCTCATTAATAATTCTCATAATCATCTCATCATTTCATACATCATCATTTCTAATAGTGTCCATACATTTCTATTTTTATTCATTACCATGCATATTCATTCATGCTCATTTCATATATCAAAAATTTCAAATTTCCATTAATTACATAATTTACAATTTACATAATATACAAATTAATTACAATTATATAATTTATATTTCAACATGATAACTAATTATAAATACATAAAATAAATTTTGTGAGCCCTATCTACATGCATTGCTGAGGAGGTGACAACTTGAACACTTCTGACACTTCTACAGATCTGGACTCTAAAAATCTCAGTCAAAGTACCTGCGCGAGGAAACAAATCCATCACGCTAAGCATTGTTGCTTAGTGGTGCAATAATATAATAATAAAATAATATATACAAATAAAGAAAAAAAAATAGAGCATAATTTAAGTATTCAGGAATCATTCAGGAATCAATTTGATTTACTATGATGTTTCTAGTATTATCTATCTTACATGCTAACTTGTTCCTCTTTGTTAATACTGAGTTTATACAGTAATAATATTCGATATACAGATTAATTCTAGGAGTATTGTATTTTCGATTCCTATAATTCAGAAAATTTCATTTGTACCACTTGATTCAATTATGTTTCCATTGCTAATTTTTTTTTTCTCATTTCATTCAATACTTTCTAATATTTTTAATTACTAATGTTCTTAAATAATTTTAATAATTTACATTGCCCAGGTAACCTATGACAGGCTGACTAAACTGGATAACGGGTCATTGGCACTGGACACCGCGATGCCTTGGGCTGTCATACCATGGGACGCAGAACATCAACCACGTATGCAGTCAGTATGGCTAAAAAGCCATGATAACACATAATAGGGTATAAAAGCCATGAGTGCAGGCATAAAGCCATAAATACGGGCATAAAGCCATGAATACAAGCATAAAGCCTTTCGCAGTACTGCTAAAACAATACTCTATTGGCATGCCAAACTATCCAATCTGACACACATGTCTAGGCAATACAAGGGCACATAATGTCATTAAATATTAATATATTGTGTTTTATAACTTCATTATTTCATGATAAATTTCAATTATAATGTATACATTCATTTGATCATATATATGACCACAATTCACATCAATTATCCTTTTATATCATTGTATTCAAAGTACTTTTCCTTTCTACAATAATGAGAACTAATGTCTCATTCATACATTAATATGGTTCATTTATTTATTCATTCATTATGTTATTCATAGTGATCATAATTCAAAACAATGGTTCACATGTACCATTGTATTCAAAATATTTTTCCTTTCTCATTTATACATTTTATGAATTCTATTTGTGATGGGCATATAAGCCCTAACTACCTATTCACATCAATTAGGTGGTTTACTTTTCATGTTTCAAGCAATCTATGAACATTTCATAGATTTCAAATTTATGGCCTTAATTTCCCTTTAACAATATAGTTCTTATACTTTGTGTCTTTGTATTACTATTCACATTACTATTCACTCAAATTGTTGACTATTTAATACATAATAAATTTATTGAACCTAAGTTCACCAAGATACCACATTTTGCATTCTAAAGTTGTTGGTATTGGTTGCCAATACCATTTCAAAGCTTAGTGTTGGTTACTTTACAATTTTCAGATTTCAAGCATTAAGTTTACTGTTCCATTGGTTATTTGTACAGTAAAAATTTGATAAAATTGTCTTCATAAAAGTTATTCCTTATTGAGTCTAGTTATATTTCTTTATTTGAATCACTCCATTTGGAGTTTTTTAGCTCAAGTTATGGCCTAAATACCATAACAGGCCGGATTGGACAGAATCCAAAATTCTGGGCAAAACTGGTTCTGCCAGATTTGGTAACCTAAGTTTGGTTGGCAATTTGACTAGGTTATGGTTAGAATTTGGATTTGTGTTCTTCATGAAAGTTGTAAGTCTATGTCTCAGCTTTCTTCTGGTTATCTCAGGTCAATTGGAGCTTTCTACACTAAGTTATGACCAAATGAATAAGCACTGTTCATTTGGTCATTTTGCCCAGGCAGAATGTAAGTCACTCGGATTAGGGTAATTTTTAGGTCAACTTAGTTTGGTTTTCTGGACAGGGTTTCTTCACCAAAGTTGTGCCATTATGTGTCTAGTTTCATGTCCAATTGGCCTTGCACCAATTAAACCTATACAACCCAAGTTATGTCCAAATAACCATAACTGGTTCATTTCCTAATTCTGTCTCTTTAATTAGGTAGATTTTGGCATTACCATTCTCTAATTTAATTGGACATGTTGTAGTTACTTTTAGGCTTAGTGTTCTTCATATAATTTGTTTCCTTATGTCTTATAGTTACTGAAAAATTTTAATTACAATTTTCCAAGTTTTTTAGAATTAATTATACTAATTTCATTGGCTTAGACTCTTGTACCCTGTGTCTTCCAGGTCCAGGATCAAGTCAGTGACTGCAAGTGGATTTTTAAGGTTCGTACGTTCATAATTTGAGCAAGGTTTCTAAAACAAAGTTGGGGCCCTACGTCTTATGTTTCTGGAAAGGTATGGCTCATCCCAAATGGAGTCTAGTGAAAGATATGCTATAAACACTAATCCGGGGTCAGATGAAATTGAGCAAATTTCTAGGTTTGGATGTAACAAGTTATTTTAAGCATTTGACCTAGTTTCTTTGGGTTTTGGGTTTTGGCCAAAAGACCAATATTGTAAACCTATGTCTTATAAAACGTTTTCCATTGGTTCCATTGCATTTGGATTTTTATAGACCAAGTTATGGGCATTTTTCCAAAACTGGTCGGGAGAGCTTTAGTCCAGGAAATTCTAGGCAGAATGGTTCTGGTCAGTTTGGTGACCTCACTTGGGCCAGCAATTTCATTTGGTTAGAGGCATTTTTGGGCTTGGTGTTCTCAATGAAAGTTGTAGTCCTATGTCTAATCTTTCCAATGACAGAAAAATCAGGTTATTTGGACTTGTCTAGAGGAAGTTATGGCCAAATGAACATTTGGTCAATTTTCTGGGTTCAGTGTTTGGATTTCCAAATTGGACCAGCAAATTGGTCAACTTATGGATAGAATTTGGGCAGGATTTCTTCATGAAAAATGGGGTATTTTGAGTGTAGTTTCACCTCCAATTGGTCTCATACCAATTGGAGTCACACAACTTTAGTTATAGATCAAATAATACCCTGGACTCATAGGTCTGAATTTCCTACACATGAAACATCACTTCCAATATTCCATCCTCCTTACTCCCAACTACAATTTATCACTCATAACACTTCAAATGATCAACAAACAGCCTCAACAAGATCAATCTCAAGCTATATCACCAAGGTAACAAAATTAACTGAAACCCTAACATGTATAGTTTGCTTCAAATTTTTTTTTTTTCATTTCATTACTTAATTTGTTAATTTAACAAGAAATAAAGATGTAAAAGAGAACAATAAGGCACTAATCTCAATTGATCACCCTTCTAAGTCTCTAAAACTTCCTTTTTCCTTCTTCTTTTTGCTACCCAAGTATTGCTCTAATGGTGAAGACCAATTTTTGTGAAGCCAACAAGTAATTTTATGGTGTGTTAGCAAGGAAAATTTAGAGAGAAGGAAGAACAAAAATGGTGGTAGTAGAGAGAGATGAGGTTTGGCTGAAATGAGGAAGAAAGCTGCTAGAACTTGTTTTATTTTTGTCCTATTTTTATGTAATTTTTGTCCCTTTAATTTATTTGTCAAATGGTGATTGGGCGGAGCTTTTTAAATGACATCATGTGATGTCAAAATTTTAATTTTCTTTATTTTTCTTTTCTTTTCTTCTCTACTCATTTTCAATTTAATTTTTAGCAATATTTATTCATATTTTATATCATAATAATTATTTACTTAACTAGACAAGTCGGCCAAAAATCATTTCTGAAGACGAAATGACCAAAATACCCTCCATTTGGCTTAATAGACTAAAATTGTCTGTACCGATTGAAAATTTTTTTCTAAACCTTTACTTGGCATTCTAATGCCATAGAACTCTCAATGACTCTTCTCTGGAGTCCCAAAAATTATTTTATGAATTTTCTCCCGGGTTTAGGGCTTCTAGTTGTGAAGACCGCAACTTCCCACTGGATTGCCCATCGCTAGGGTATCGGCTCATTTAACTTAGTTGTATTTTATTTCTAAAATTTTTCATAAATTTTTCTTATTAATATTTGAGTTAATTATGGTTCCTTACTTTAGTTTAAATATTTTTCCAGACATTCTAGCTGTCCGGACCGACACCGGTCACCGAAACAGTAGAATGTACGGAATGGTTACAGTGAGGGTGTTACAATTCTTCCCCTCTAACAAAAATTTCGTCCTCGAAATTTACCTGAGATAATTTTAATAATTTACATTGCCCAGGCAACCTATGACAGACTGACTAAACTGGATAACGGGTCGTTGGCATTGGACACCGCGGTGCCTCAGGCCATCGTACCATGGGACGCGAAACGTCAACCACGTATGCAGTCAGTATGACTAAAAAGCCATGAGTGCGAGCATAAAGCCATGAATACGGGCATAAAGCCATGAATACAGGCATAAAGCCTTTCGCATTACTGCTAAAACAATACCCTATTGGCCAAACTATCCAATCTGACACACATGTCTAGGCAATACAAGGGCACATAATGTCATTAAATATTAATATATTGTGTTTTATGACTTTATTATTTCATGATAAATTTCAATTATAATGTATACATTCATTTGATCATAAATATGATCGCAATTCACATCAATTATCCTTTTATATCATTGTACTCAAAGTACTTTTCCTTTCTACAATAATGAGAACTAATGTCTCATTCATACATTAATATGGTTCATTTATTCATTCATTATGTTATTCATAGTGATCATAATTCAAAACAATGTTTCACATGTACCATTATATTCAAAATATTTTTCCTTTCTCATTTATACATTTTATGAATTCTATTTGTGATGGGCATATAAGCCTTAACTACCTATTCACATCAAATAGGTGGTTTACTTTTCATGTTTCAAGCAATCTATGAACATTTCATGAACATTTCATGGATTTCAAATTTATGGCCTTAATTTCCCTTTAACAATATAGTTCTTACACTTTGTGTCTTTGTATTACTATTCACATTACTATTCACTCAAATTGTTGACTATTTAATACATAATAAATTTATTGAACCTAAGTTCACCAAGATACCACATTTGCCATTCTAAAGTTGTTGGTATTGGTTGCCAATACCATTTCAAAGCTTAGTGTTCGTTACTTTATAATTTTCAGATTTCAAGCATTAAGTTTACTATTCTATTGGTCATTTGTACAGTAGAAATTTGATAAAATTGTCTTCATGAAAGTTGTTTCTTATTGAGCCTAGTTACATTTCTTTTTTTGAATCACTCCATTTGGAGTTTTACAGCTCAAGTTACGGTCATTTTACCATAATTGGCCGAATTGACCTGTACCCAGAATTTCTGGGCAATTAGGTTCTGCCGGATTTGGTGACCTAAGTTTGGTTGGCAATTTGACTAGGTTATGATCAGAATTTGGATTTGTGTTCTGCATGAAAGTAGTAGGTCTAAGTCTCAGCTATTATCTGGTAAAATTTCAGGTCAATTGGACCTTTCTACACTGAGTTATGACCAAATGAATAAACACTGTTTATTTGGTCATTTTGCGCAGGCAGAATGTAAGTCACCCGGATTAGGGCACTTTTTTGGTCAACTTGGTTTGGTTTTCTGGGTAGGGTTTCTTCACTAAAGTTGTGCCATTATGTGTCTATTTTCATTGCTAATTGGCCTTGCACTAATTGAACCTACACAACCCAGGTTATGGCCAAATAACCATAACTGGTTCATTTCCTAATTCTGTCTCTTTAATTAGTCAGATTTTGGCATTAACTTTCTCTAATTTAATTGGACATGTTGTAGTTACTTTTAGGCTTAGTGTTCTTCATATAATTTGTTTCCCTATGTCTTATAGTCACTTAGAAATTTTAATTACAATTTTCCAAGTTTTTTAGAATTAATTATACTAATTTAATTGGCCTAGACTCTCGTACCCTGTGTCTTCCGAGTCCAGGTTCAAGTCAGTGATTGTAAGTGGATTTTTAAGGTTTGTACGTTCATAATTTGAGGAAGTTTTCTAAAACAAAGTTGGGGCCCTACGTCTTATGTTTCTGGAAAGGTATGGCCCATCGCAAATGGAGTTGTCTAGTGAAAGATATGCTATAAACACTAATTTGGGCTTAGATGAAATTGAGCAAATTTCTAGGTTTGGATGTACCAAGTTCTTTTAAGCATTTGACCTAATTCCTTTGGGTTCTGGGTTTTGGCCAAAAGACCAATATTGTAGGCCTATGTCTTATAAAATGTTTTCCATTGGTTTTATTGCATTTGCATTTTTATAGACCAAGTTATGGGTATTTTTCCAAAACTGATCGGGTGAGCTTTAGTCCAGGAAATTCTAGGCAAAATGGTTCTAGTCAGTTTGGTGACCTCACTTAGGCCAGCAATTTCATTTGGTTAGAGGCATTTTTGAGCTTGGTGTTCTCAATGAAAGTTGTAGTCCTATGTCTAATCTTTCCAATGACACAAAAATCAGGTCATTTGGACCTGTCTAGAGGAAGTTATGGCCAAATGAATATGTACTGTTCATTTGGTCAATTTTCTGGGTTCAGTGTTTGGAATTCCAAATTAGACCAGCAAATTGGTCAACTTATGGACAGAATTTGGGCAGGGTTTCTTCATGAAAAATGGGGTATTTTGATTCTAGTTTCACCTCCAATTGGCCTCATACCAATTGGAGTCACACAACTTCAGTTATAGGTCAAACAATACCTTGGACTCATAGGTCCAAATTTCCTGCACATGAAACATCACTTCCAATATTCCATCCTCCTTACTCCCAACTACAATTTATCACTCATAACACTTTAAATGATCAACAAACAGCCTCAACAAGATCAATCTCAAGCCATATCACCAAGGTAACAAAATTAACTGAAACCCTTAACATGTATAGTTTGCTTCAAATTTTTTTTCTTTTCATTTCATTACTTAATTTATTGTTATAACAAGAAATAAAGATGTAAAAGAGAACAATAAGGCACTAACCTCAATTGATCACTCTTCCAAGTCTCCAAAACTTCCTTTTTCCTTCTTCTTTTTGCTACCCAAGTATTGGTCTAATGGTGAAGACCAATTTTTGTGAAGCCAACAAGTAATTTTATGGTGTGTTAGCAAGGAAAATTTAGAGAGAAGGAAGAACAAAAATGGTGGTGGTAAAGAGAGATGAGGTTTGGCTGATGTAACGATCGGGAAGCAACCACTAGATGAATTGTTCACTTTGGCCATAAGCCTCACGGTTTTGTCCCATAGATGGAATGGAGAACTTCCCAGGAGGTCACCCATTCTAGGATTTCTCTCAAGCGAGCACGCTTAACCCTAGAGTTCTTCCAACTCTCCAGGCCATTCCACCAAAAAGCGCCTCTAGTGATTAGTTCCCCCATTTTATATATCATTACTTTTTGAACCCAAGACCATCTCTGTGCTTTGCCGATGTGGGATTTGCCTAAGGGACCTTTCTCCCCCCCTTTCGGCACTCAGCGTCCTCACTGAGGTTTGCCCCACCATCGCTCAAGAGGAAACGCGAGCGGCTCTGATACAAATTGTAATGATTGGGCTCCGACCACTAGAGAAATTGTTCACTTTGGCCATAAGCCTCACAGTTTTGTCCCATAGGTGGAATGGAGAACTTCCCAGGAGGTCACCCATCCTAGGATTTCTCTCAAGCGAGCACGCTTAACCCTGGAGTTCTTCCAACTCTCCAGGCCATTCTACCAAAAGGCACCTCTAGTGATTAGTTCCCCCATTTTATATATCATTACTTTTTGAACCCAAGACCATCTCCGTGCTTTGCCGATGTGAGATTTACCTAAGGGATCTTTTTAGCTCTGATACCACTAAACATGTCACACCCTACTGCTTGTAAGATGTAACATGTTCCCGTAGTACACCTAATGAATTACTGTACTTCACCTACCGGTAACCCATTAAATATACTACAAGGGATTTTAAAACAATTTTTGTTCATTTTAGAATTGGTGGGTAAAATTTTTTTTCAAATTTTAAAAACCTTCATTTAGAGTCCAAACACAAATCAAATTTTTGGATATTTAAAATCTCTGCAATTTTTACAAAAATTTTAGCAGAGTGTCGTCTGTATTTTGAGAAAACAGTTCTTCAAGACCTAAAAATAGAAACACTCCCAATATATTTCTCAATCACAACTCCATTTGTAACCACCAAACTTCAAATCAACAGCAATAGCAATACTTCAATTTAAAATCCAAATTTCAAATCAAAAATTAATATCTCAAAACATTTCATAACTCATGCACATTACATTTTAAATCATTAATTTATAGTCATAAGTTAATTTATAGATGCAAAATATCAAAAATAATATTATTACAATTTTATCTGTATAACTGCTCAAATTACAGAGATACGTATGCATACTATCATATTTACATCAAACTAAACTACCAGGGTATAGACAAATACCCATACAAAAATTCTTCAATTGTGCTCCTCTCTAACTGTAGCAGCTCGCTCTGCTGCTATGTCCTTTTCTCTATCTGCGACAGCAAGTTAAAGCTATCGCTAAGTATATAAATACTCAGTGGTGCACAATAAAGCATAAAATGCATAATATAAAACATTTATGAACAAATCATCATTCAAAAATCTCATAATCGCATTTCACAATTTTTTTTTTCCAAATCACATTTATAACAAATCATAATTTTCAAAGCTTAATATAGCACAACTTGATCAAACAATTTAATAAACATAGTGTTGCCAAACAATAACACAACTTAGGCCATGACACAAAATTTCTGAACATGTCGTGTGTACATCACGACAAGGCATACTCACCCCACTAATCGAAATCAATGAGGGAGGTGGCTAGCTAGCTAATGAGTACTCATCCAAACTCGCCCCTCAGACTGGAAAGCCAGAGAGGGAGGAAAGTGATCAAATATCAAACTCACCCCACAAGTGGAGGAGGAACATATTAGTATTGCCATGCCAAGTGTGAATTAAAAACAATTTAAATCAAGTTATTCAAATATTTTATACAATTCACAAATCATATTTCACTCTAAACTTTTCATTTACAAAGTAGGCAACACACTATTTTTCAAATAAGACTTTCAAAGCTATAACTAAATTCAAAACCATATTTGTTCAAATATTTCATACAAATCAATAATTAATTTTCCTTCCAAATTTTCATTGTAGAATAGGCAACACAACATTCTCGAAATTCATAATGAACAGACACATTCACAATGTATAACAAATCAATTTCCATTATGAAAACTATAATTTAAAATTTTTGTACACAAACATGACGTGAGTCGCCTCTAGGCCTTGACTCAGTCCCTTATACCTTTCGGGTTTTTTTTAGCTGAAACACAACATTTATAGTGTTTCAGTATCTTATTTCACAATAAATCCAATAATTAATTCATAAATACTTAATTCTAGCCCAAATATGCTTAAACTAACATTCTTGGAAATTTTCATTTTAGAGTTACTATTCATGGTACTATTCAAGTCAATTTGTTGACTTTCTAAGGCTTAATAGGTATGGGAATTCCAACTTCACCCACATACCACATTTTGGTCACCAAGCTTGTTGGTTTTGGTTGTTTTCTCAAAACTTAGGTCTTTTAGGCAAAATTGCCAATTTTCAGTTTTGGAGTCCTAAGTTGCACTATTCCCTGGTCATTTTACTGTTGGAATTTGGCAAAACTTTCTTCATAGAAAATGTTCCGTAATGTCTTAAATTTATTCTCCTTTTTGAATCACCCCAATTGGAGTTTTTTAGCTCAAGTTATGGCCATTTGAACCATGGCTGCCGGATTGGATTCAACCCAGAATTCTAGGCAATTTTTGGTGCTAGCAGTTTTGGGTCACCAATTTGGGGTGGCCAAATGACTTGGTTAATGGCATAATTTGGGTTTGTGTTCTTCATAAAAGTTTTAGGTCTATATCTCATCTAACCACTGGTAAAATTTCAGGTCATTTAGACCTGCCTAGCTCAAGTTATGACCAAATGAACAAATACTGTTCATTTGGTTAGTTTATACAGGGCAGACTGCAATTTTCCAACTTTGGTCAATTTGTTCACTACGTTTTGGTCACTTTTTGGGCATGCTTCCTAAATGAAAATTTTGTCATTTAGTGTCTATTTTCATTCCCAATTGGTCTCATACCAATTGGACTTATAAAATTTGATTTTTGGTCCCTCAAAGGTAATTTGGTCATGCTGCCAGCAGCATGACCATACTCCATCCGAATTTGGCTTTGATTTAAACACTTCTAACACACTTAATTAGGTCACAAATGACCATTTTTCACTTCACATTAGGTCAAAGACATCATTTACCACTTCCCCACATTTTTGGTCTCTAAACCCTAATGTTCAAAACCCTAATTCACAAACTTATGCATTTAGCTACTTTCAAAGTCTTTAATCCTAACCATTCAACTAATTAATGTTCCTATACCCATTCAAACCCTTCAAATCATGCAAATCACCCTCCCCTTTATGCTGGCCGAATTTCAGCTTAGTCCCCCTACAATTTGTTTCATTTCATTTTAAGTTTATTTACAAGTTAATTAAGCTAAAAACACAACAAATAAACTAATTTTGCATCTTAATTCACTAACCTTGTTAGGTGTCCTTAAGCTTTCCTTTTTTCTTCTTTCTTTGATGACCAAGCTTCTTCTCAAGTGACTAGAACAAGTTTTTATGAAGCAATTATGGGAGCTTTTAAGGTTTAATGAAGAGTTTTAAGCTTGAGTGCAAGCTTTAGTGGAGGAAAATTCATGGAGAAATGAGGGAGAGTAAGGGCGGCAATGGGATAAGGAAGAAGACAATGAAATCTTTTTTTTTTCTCTTCTTTTCTTTTATTTATTTTGTCTTATGGAAGACCAAAAATCTAATTAATTAAATATATTAATTATTATTTTTATGGCATCATGCATGATGTCATGCATGATGTCATCACCTTTTTAACTTTTTCATTTTCTTTTTTTTTTTCTATTTATTTTTTTATTAGTTCTTTATTTAATTCTCGATTCCGAAATTTTTTTTTCTCCGATTTTATTTGACAATTAGGTCAGGAGTCAGTTCTCGGGGTTAATTGACCAAATTGCCCCTCACCGGTTCATCCCGGTTTGCAAATAATTCAATATTTCTTCTGGCTCCTTGACCTAATTATTTGACTGGCTTAATAGTTCTTTTTCGTGATTTTCTCTTTTCCACTGTGTTCATAAGGGTCCTAAGGACTGCGGCGTCATATTTTACGGTTCGAAATTTGAGTTTAATTCGATTTCGCAGTCGTTCCCGAGAAGGTCACCCATCGTTGTGACTCTTAACTCGTTTAACTTCTTATGTTCTGTTCTTCTTATTTGTACTTAACCAATTGACAATTACTAATTATTTGTGTTTATGGCTTCTTTAGTTGTCTTAAGTGTGGTTCTAATCTCCTTAATTGTCTGGACCGACTCCGGTCACCGGAACAGTGAAATATACTAGGATATGCAAACAGGGGTTTTATAGCTGAAATGAGGAAGAAAGCTGCTGGAACTTGTTTTATTTTTGTCCCATTTTTATGTCATTTTTTTTCCTTTAATTTATTTGTCAAATGGTGATTGGGTGGAGCTTTTTAAATGACATCATTTGATGTCAAATTTTCAATTTTCTTCATTTTTCTTTTCTTTTCTTCTCTACTCATTTTTAATTTAATTTTTAGCAATATTTATTCATATTTTATGTCATAATAATTATTTACTTAACTAGACAAGTCGGCCAAAAATCATCTCTGAAGACGAAATGACCAAAATACCCTCCGTTTGGCTTAACAGACTAAAATTGTCTGTACTGATTGAAAAAAATTTTCTAAACCTTTACTTGGCATTCTAATGCCATAGAACCCTCAATGACTCTTCTCTGGAGTCCCAAAAATTATTTTATGAATTTTCTCCTGGGTTTAGGGCTTCTAGTTGTGAAGACCGCAACTTCCCACTGGATTACCCATCGCTAGGGTACCGGCTCATTTAACTTAGTTGTATTTTATTTCTAAAATTTTTCATAAATTTTTCTTATTAATATTTGAGTTAATTATGGTTCCTCACTTTAGTTTAAATATTTTTCCAGACATTCTAGCTGTCCGGACCGACACCGGTCACCTAAACAGTAGAATGTACGGAATGGTTATAGTGAGGGTGTTACAGTGCCAATAGAGAACAAATGGGTTTTTAAGAAGGAAATTGGTTCTAATGGAAAGGTAGAGACCTATAAAGCAAGGCTAGTTGTGAAAGAGTTTTGCCAAAGGCAGGGGATAGACGATGAGGAGACCTTCTCACCTGTAGCCATGCTTAACTCCATTAAGATTTTATTAGTAATAACAGCATACCATGACTATGAAATTTGGTATATGGATGTCAAAACAGCTTTTCTCAATGGATTTTTTGAGGAAAACATGTTCATGGAACAATCTAGGGGTTTTGAATCCCAAGATGGTTCCAAAATATGCAAGCTAAAATGGTCCATTTATGGTTTAAAATAAGCTTCAAGGAGTTGGAATATCCACTTTGATGAAGCCATTAAATCTTTTAGTTTTATTAAGAATGAGGATAAACCATGTGTATACAAAAAGGTTAGTGGGAGTGCAATCACTTTCCTTGTATTGTATGTAAATGATATCTTATTAATAGGTAATGATGTCGTTATGCTTACTACTGTAAAACTTTGGTTATCCAATATGTTCTCTATGAAAGACTAAAGGAAAGCTACCTATATTCTAGGAATTTGTATATATAGAGATAGATTGAAAAGAATGATAGGTTTATCCCAAAGTCTATACTTGGAAAAGGTGTTAAAGAGGTTTGACATGCTTTATTATAAAAGAGGATTGTTACCAGTAAAGCATGGTATCCACCTTTCCAAGGAGATGTCTCCTAAGACCCCTAAGGAATGAGAGAAAATGGCTAGGATTCCATATGCTTTGGCAATTAGAAGTTTAATGTATGCAATATTGTGTACTAAGCCAGATATCTCTTACGCTGTTAGTTTGACTAGCAGGTTTCAATCCAATTCAGGTTTGGAACACTAGATAGCTATCAAGAATATCCTTATATACTTAAGAAGAACTAAAAATTTATTCTTGATATATGGAGGAGGTGATCTCCAACTAAATGGTTTTACAGATTTTGATTTCAATCAGACATGAATGATAGAAAGTCTATATCTAGTTTTGTGTTCATATGTAATGGAGGCGCAATTAGCTGGAAGAGTTCCAAGCAGACTACAATTGCTGACTCCACTATAGAGGTTAAGTATATTGCTGTATCAGATGCTGCAAAGGAAGCTATTGGACCTAGGTGTCTTAACCCATGTTTTGATGATAAAAAATAATTAGTGTGCTACTAATATGCTTTGGAAGTGTTTGTGTTGAGTTTGTAGGCCCTAGATCCAAAATTGCCAAATTGCTTCAAATCAAGGTTAAGGAAGAGCAAGATAAGGAAGCAAACATTTATGGGACCCCACAATGTAACTTTTATTTATTTTATATCTTGCAAATCTCATTTAATTAATTGTGTTGGCTCAAGTCTAGGTGGTACTAAGAATATCTTGTTCAACTTAGTTTTCACCTAATTCTTTATCTAGGGAAAATTAAATAAATTTTTAAAAAATGCAAAATTAATTTTGAAAAGTATTTTAGTTGTAAAATACATTGAATTAGCTTTCTGTAGTAAACAGAGAATTCAGAAAATTTTCTTTTATATTTCATCATACTAAAATGATTTAAAAGCATTCTAATTTATATACAAAGGCTAGGACTAACTAGGAAACTAATAATAGCTAATAAATATAATGATTCCTAATTATATTCTAATTTACAGGTAATTTACACTGATTAAGGGATTTACACTAATTGAGGGATTCTAACACTCCCCCTCAAGTTGGTTCATGTATGTTACACATGCCCAACTTGCAAACTAGGGTATGAAACCCCTTACAACTTAATCCCTTAGTGAACACATCAGCTAACTGGTCTTTTGACCCTACGTAAGAGATACTTAAGGAACCATTGACAACTTTTTCTTTTATGAAGTGTTCGTCAATCTCTATATGCTTGGTCTGATCATGCTGAACTGGATTGTGAACTATACTGATGGCAGCTTTATTATCATAGAACAGGGACAAACCACTAGTTTCCAGTAATTTTAATTCCTCCATCAACTTTTGTAACCATAATAGTTCACAAATACCTTGAGCCATTCCTCTAAACTCAGCCTCTGCACTGGATCTAGCTGTCACATTTTGCTTCTTGCTTCTCCAATTGATTACATTACCACCAACAAAAGTACAGTAACCAGATGTTGATCTCCTATCATCAAGAGATCCACCCTAATCTGTATATGTAAAGGCCCTAATCTGAAGATGGCCATGCCTTGAGAAAAGAAGTCCTTTCCCAAGTGTAGATTTTAAGTATCGCAAGATGTAGAAAATAGCCTCCAAATGAGATTCACGAGGATCATGCATATACTGACTCACTAGACCCACTGCATATATTATATCTGGTCTGGTATGCGAAAGGAAAACAGTCTGCCAACCAAGCTCTGATATCTCCCAAATCCATGGATATTTCTACTCCAGCTTATAATTTGTGATTTGTCTCAATAGGAGACTCTGCTGGTTTACAACCTAGCATTCTTGTTTCCTCCAACAGATCTAGTATGTACTTTCTTTGAGAAATAAAGATTCCTTTATCTAATCTAGCAATCTCTATTCCAAGAAAGTACTTTAGCCTTCTCAAATCTTTGATTTCAAACTCCTATGGTAGTTTTTCTTTTAGATGAATCATTTCTTCCCTATCATCACCAGTTACCAATAAGCAGAGTGATCTTACCCCTATAGTATTTTATAAACAAGGTGTGATCATCATTGCTTTGGCAGTATCCAAAAGAAACCATAGCCTTACTAAATCTGTCAAACCATTCCCTAGGTGACTGTTTTAAACCATACAGTGCTTTCTTCAATGTGTAAACTTTTCCTTTGGTCTTCCCATTCTCAAACCCTGGAGGGATTTTCATATATACTTATTCTTCCAAATCACCATGTAAAAAGGCATTTTTTACGTCAAACTGTTGCAAATCCCACTCAAGATTTATTGCACATGATAGTAAAATTCTGATGGTATTCATTTTAGCAACAAAAGCAAATGTTTCCTGGTAATCTACACCATATGTCTGTGTGAAGCCTTTTGCTACCAGCCTAGCTTTATACCTTTCAATTGAACCATCATCTCTATGTTTCACAGTGAACACCCACTTGCATCCCCATTCGAAGAGTAACAAGTTTCCATGTCTCATTCTTTGCTAGAGTTTTCATCTCCTCCACCATGGCTGCCTTACATTTTGGATCAAGACATGCTTTCTTCCAATCCTGTGGGATAGAAACAGAGGAAATAGACAATAGAGAGGCTTTATAGGATGGAAACAAAGAATCGTAGGAAATGAAGTTAGAGATGGGATGTATAGTACAAGTTATAACACCTTTTCTGAGAGCAATAGGAATATCAAGGTCATTATTAAAAGAAGGAAGAGTAGACTGGGAATTAAAATTAGACTCTTCGAGAACCAAAGGAGACTCATCACATACCTCATGATGTTCAGGAATTGAATCCAGAGATTCTAGCAGTCTCCTGCTCGATGGCTATATCTGTCTTGTTTTGCCAAGTATAGATTCTCAAATCTGGTCCATTCAGTCTCTCTCAAGATTTAAGTGACTCCCCCTGAGTATCATTATTAGGTATAGGCTTTAGACCCAGATTTTCCCTTTGAAGTTGAAAGTTGGGAGAGCACAAAGAAGAAGAGAAAAACACCTCTTCTTCCTTCCTATGCTCCCCCTGAAAAGGTGGATGGAAATAAGATTCAAATTCCTTAAAGGTAACATTCATGCTCATAAAATATTTTCGTGTAAGAGGGTGATAACACCTATATCCCGTCTGAGCACTAGAATAACCAACAAAGACACACTTGAGGGCTTGAGGTTCTAACTTCCCCCTGCTAGGCTGCTGAATAAAGCAAACACAACCAAAGACCTTTGGAGGAACAGTATATGAATTTTTATCTTGCATAACCTCTAAAGGACTCTTAAACTCTAAAGTCCAAAATGGCATCCTGTTAATAAGATATGCAGTAGAAAGAATTGCATCTCCCTAGTAAGGTTTGGGAATAATCATTGTAAACATAAGAGACCTACAAACCTCAAGTAAATGTCTATTTTTTCTCTCAGACACTCCATTTTGAGCGCTAGTATTAACACAACTAGTCTGATGCAAAATTCTATCTGACTTCAAATATTCCTAAAAAACTCCATTCATATACTTTGTGCCATTATCAGTTCTCAATATTTTAACATGAGCATCAAACTGGGTGCTAATCATTTTGTGAAACTATTGAAAACATGAAAATGCTTCATTTTTCCCTTTCATCAGATATACCCAAGTTAACCTACTGCAATAATCAATAAAGGTTACAAACCATCTATAACCTGATAAAGACACAATTTGAGTAGGCCCCCACACATCAGAATGGATAGTCATAAAAGGAATTGAAGCCTTAGTATTTATTGTAGGATAAGATTATCTAGTATGTTTGGCAAACTCACAAGCATCACATACTAACAATTCAATTTTACATTGCTTAAACAAAAGAGGATAAAGTTTCTCTAAAACAAGTAAATGAAGGATGTCCAAGTCTCCTATGCCAGTGAATAATTCCTTCCTCAATACCCATAGACTATCCTAACATGGCCTGATCACATTCAATAGATATAGCCCATCTTGCAGTCTACCACTGTCAATTGTTCTCCCTGTTATCAACTCCTAAAACACATAGTGAGTGGGAAAAAAATTCAATTTTGCTGTTTAGAGCTTTTGTGGTAGAACTGATAGATAAAAAGTTAATAGGAAAGCTAGGCACATGTAAGATAGAACTAAGTCTTATACTAGTGCATTTAACAAAACCTGTTCCAAAAACATTAGATAAGGATCCATCAGCAATGCAGACTTTTTCTTTGCCTAAACATGGAGAATAGGATATGAATTTATTCGAAGAGCCTATCATATGTTTGTTTGCTACTGAATCTATAACCCAAAATGAATTATTACGATTGGCAAGAAAAACATTACCTGAGTTGACAAAGTTAGAAAAGGCAACTATTGTGGATTACGATTCAAGCTGTGATAGGAATCGTCTCAAATTCTGTACCTTTTCATTGGAAAACATCCCAGTGATAGCAATATCTTCATAAACACTCACAGCCTCAGATACATTTGCTTGTGATCTAGCAGAGCCCATCCTTTTTCCTCCACGCCCTTTAGTTGGGTGGCCATGCAGCTTCCAACATTGTTCTTTGCTATGCCGATATTTCCCACAATAGTCATAATGCAAGTGATCCTTATCTGATAGATCATATGATTGTTCTTGTAAGGAGTTAGCAGCCAGCCCAGCCTTATCAACAGCTGTAGAATTGATCATGACACTCCTTCTGCTCTCCTCTTACTGAACAAAAGAGTATGTTTGCCTTAATTTGGGCAAAGGATCCTTACCAAGCACTTGGACCCGAATCTGATCATACTCCACATTTAGCCCAGCAAGAAAATCATATATGCGCTCCTTCTCAACCAATTTCGAGAACTTAACTGCATCAGTCGGACATGAAGCCTAAAAGTCCTGATAGAAATCCAACTCTTGCCATAGACAACTCAGTTCTGCATAATACTGAGCAACAGTCAACTCACCTTGTTTCATTCCATGAACCTTATTCCTAAGCCCATAAACTTGTGCATCATTCCTAACTTGAGAATAAGTCTGAGAAACGGTACTCCAAATGGTAGCGGCACTGTCCAACAGTAAATACCTATGAGCTATATGAGGTTGCATAAAATTGATGAGCCATGTAACACCCCTTACTCATCTACAGTGTAGCCGAGCAAGATATGTCACACTCGGTGTCGGAACACCCTATCTTATCTTACTTTATTCTTTTAATAATTTGTTCTCGTTATATTTTAATATCAATTATTTTTCTAAGGAGAAACCAGCGGAGTTTCCGATGTTTCTATTACCATTTGGCGTATTTTACTATTCACCTTCTTGAAATTTTCAATAATATTTTACAATAAAAATCTTATCAATTATTCTCATAAATCATCTCATATTTCAAATCTCATTCATATATTTCAATTTCGTATTCATTTTCATGCATTTCCATTCATGCACAATTTATATATAGAAATTATAAAGTTTCATTAATTTACATGATCTACAAATCAATTACAATTCCATAATCTATATTTCAACATACAATTCATAGTTCACATTATAAATAATAACTAATTATAATGTATAAAATATATAAAATGACTTATATAGGCCCTATCTACATGCATTGTTGAGGAGGTGACAACCTTTGACACTCTGCAGATCTGGACTCCAAAATCCCAGTCTAATATCCATTGGGCTTTATCTTCAGTACTTGCGTGAGGAAACAAATCAATCGCGCTAAGCATTGCTGCTTAGTAGTGCGATAATATAACAAAGAAAATAATATACAATAAAGATAAAATCGAAGCAATATTTGGATGCTCAAGAATTAATTTAATTTCGTGTGATATTACTAATATTAATTTTTGATTATCCTAATTTGTCCTTCTTTGAAAATATTTAGTGTATAAACTTTATAGTAATGATATATATACAACATTCAATTATTTAATAATATTAAATTTAGTCTTAATTTATTATGAGAAATGCATTTGTAATATTTATTTACGTTCTACTTCTTTTGCAAATCTTCTTATCATTTCACTAATTTATTTCTAGGTATTTTGAATCATTGCATAGTAAATAAAATTTTAAAACCAATTCTAGTTTCTTTCTTATTCATTCATTTAATTCACATTATTCTCAATAAATTTCACTGCCCAAGTAACCTATGACATGCTGACTAAACTGGATAAGCGGATCGTTGGCACTGGACACTGCAGTGTCTTAGGCCATCATACCATGGGATGTGTAAGCTTAGTACGTCAACCACGTATGCAGTCAGTATAGCTAAAAAGCTATGATAATAAATCAGTATGGCTAAAAGCCATGATAACAAATAATCGGGCATAAAAGCCATGAGTGTGGACATAAAGTCATAAAGCTTTACGCAGTACTGCTCAAACAATACCCTATTGGCAGGCCAATCTATCCAATCTGACACACGTGTCTAGGCAACACATGGGCACATTAGTACCTTTAAGGGTTCATAAGTATCATTTTTTCGTTATATGTTCCAATTATAATTTATAACATTTCAATTTTTATTCCGAGCAGAAGTGTAAATGTCTAAAATATAATTCTACCTAAATTATGCATTCATCCTTTTATTCATTCATTATGTCATTCATATTGATCATAATTTATAATAATTAATTTCATGTGTAATTGTACTCAAAGCATTTTTCCTTATCCTTTATCCAATAATGAGAACTAAAGTCTCATTCATATATTCATTTATTCATTACATTTTGTATATAAATTATCATTCATATTTCAAGTAATCCATGAACATTTCATGGATTTCAAATTTAACTAAATTTTTCTTAAATCCTAGAGTCACTCAACTTCAAGAATTCAAATTCATTAATTACGTTATCTATATTAACCATCCTAATAGTTTTTCTAATTTAGTATACCATTTCCTATATCATTGGGGTTACTATTCACTTGACCATTTCCCTTCAAAGGTTGACTTTTTAATTCGTAATAGATTTATTAAGCCTAAGTTTACCAAGATACCACATTTTGCATTTTATTTTTGTTGGCATTGATTGCCAAACTCAATTCCTAGCCTCCTAGGTTTTATTTCAAATTTTCAGAATTTGAGGTCCAAATTCACTATTTCATTATACCTGGCTACAGTAACAATTTGATAAAACTTTCTTTATGAAAGTTGTTCCTTATTGTGTATTCTTTAATTCCCTTTTTGAATCACTCCATTTGGAGTTTTTTAGCTCAAGTTATGGCCATTTTACTATAACTGGCATAATTGACCTGCCACCCAGGATTCTGGGCAGAATTGGTTCTACCAGATTTGGTGTCCTGAATTTGGTAGACAATTCCATTAGGTTAAGTCCAGAATTTGAGTTTGTGTTTCTACATGAAGGTTGTTCTAAATTGTCTAAGCTTTTCATTGATATAAAATTTAGGTCAATTAGATATTTGTACACTGAGTTATTGCCAAATGAATAAACACTGTTCATTTGGTCACTTTTACCAGGTCCAGAATTTGTTACCCAGATTTGGTCAATTTTTAGGGTATTCTAAGTTTGTTTTCTGGGCAAGGTTTCTTCATCAAAGTTGTGCTATTATGTGTCTAGTTTCATTTCCAATTGGCTTTGCACCAATTGAACCTACACCTCTCAAGTTACAGCTGCCCAAACTTACTAGACTCACATCCAGCACTGCAGGTCACCTAAGAAAGCATACATAACCTCAATTCTATTGGCATAAATCACTTCAATTCCTCATCAAAAATAGCCAAATGGTCACTGATTGACCATTAGGACTCTAATTCCACAACACATGAACAAAACCCTAACTTCATGCCTCAAACCCTAATTCTCAAATGTCCATTTCATACAACCCATGCAAAACTAACATTCTAATCATATATACACACTAAACAACTCCAATAATCACAATTTATTTCATTCAAATTCATCAATTCCCTTAACTCATAAGGGTAAAATTTCTCTTGAATTAAACATGAATAGTTTCTCAATTTCTCTTGAATTTTTTTCCATTTTCCTTGTCACACCTTACCCCTCTGTAAGGCATAACATGATCCTGTAGAATACCTAATGAATTACTGAACTTCACCTATTGATAACTCATTAAGTACCCTACAAGAAATTTTAAAACAATTTTCTTACTTTTATAAGTGGTGAGCATTTCTAGATAGATATTAAAATCATTTATTCAAAGTTTTAAAACTAGTAAAAATTTTTTGCCCATTTTATTTTTCGGCAAACTTTATAAAAATTTTGGCAGAGTGCCGTCTGTATTTTGAGAAAACAGTTCTTCAAATTCCTGTAAAAAGCACTTCCAATAATTTGTCTCAACAACTTCTTTAATTTCACAACCATCCCAATCAATTTCAACATCACTTATCAATTTCCAAAAATTCAAATCAACAATTTCCAATTCAAATATCATCCAAAATATTACTAATTACTTTCATTCAAATTAAAATAAAATACTTTCATTCATATGTAATTAAATGTAAAACAATTTATATACATCATACTAAAAATTTACATTAGGAAAATCCAAACTAAAATTTATTACAAACTTTATACAAACTGCTCAAGACCAGTTTTACATGTCCATACCTTTACATACATTACATACATCAAAATAAATTTTTACAGTCAGGATATAAAATATACCTGATAACTTCAAAGCAGGTAGCTCTTTAATCCTCAGCAGCTCAATCTGCTGCTCCTCTAGTCTCTATATCTGCGACAACAATAACAGCCATCGCTGAGTACTAGGACTCAATGGTGCATAACATACTAAAATAATCTTTATGTAAAATTTAAATCATATTTATTCAAAAATTGAACTGAACATGAGAATTAAATACAAAACATGAATTATGAGATTTTAATTTAAACAATTTCATTTCGAAATGTCAAAACCAATTTCATAAAACCCAAAGTTATATCATGCCATTAGAAACAAATATCATCTCAATAGCCAGAGGCTTATGAGAAGTCACATCTCAAGGCTAACTAGCTCAAATATATGGGAACCCATTCTTTTTCTTCTTTTATTAGCACACACCTCAACACCTCAGCCATAGAAGGAATCAAAATTCAAAACTGATTTCCCCCACTAGTCATGCTAGTGAGGTGTTCAAATATGTGGTCATGACATTGTTGTTTCAAAACTTATCTTAACAATTTACTAAACATGTAACACCCCTTACCCGTGTACAGTATACCCGACTAAGTAATGCCACACGGTGTACCGGCACATTCTAATATACCTTAATTAATTGATACCATGCTTGTGAATATAATTTATTTTAGCCATTTATCAAAAGTATTATTTGTTTGAGGTTCCGAAGATTTTAAAGAAAATCCGGGGGATTACCGGCTAAAAATGGAGAAAACAGTTCTTCGGAACCTGTTAAAAACACTTCCAATATTTGTATTCCATCATCTCAAACTCCAATATCCAAAATCTCAACATTTCAATTTCAATTCTCAGTCATCCATCACATGTGATGATCACATATATATCACAAATAAACATTTACTTTTCCATTTACAAATACAATTTTCATAATTTACATGAACATCAATATACATTACACAAGTTTAATTACATATATAAAAATCAAAATTAATTACAGAATGCCAAAATGACACCTAGTGTCCTACCAATGCACTGCAGAAGTTTAGGTGACAAGGACATCGTGCGTAATCGCAGATGGACTCACCTAGTCTGTGGTCTACTGGGCTCACGATCGGGATCTCCAGTACCTACGCGTGGCAAAAGTAACGCGCTAAGCAATAATGCTTAGTGGTGTAATAATATAATAAAAGAAAATAGCAAGAAAATAAATGTGTATAGAATGTGTATGCTTTCTTTGTTTGGTGTTGGTATATTCATTATTTCATTAACTTTGTTCACTTTTATTCATTTGGTTGCCCCAAGTAACCTACACTAGACGACTGAACTGGATAACGGGTAAACTGGCACTGGGTACCTAGTACCTTGGGCCGTCACACCATCGGTCACATATGCATCTCCTAACAAGTCAGAATAATATCGTGCACAAGGCCAAGTCTCAATACAAAGTCAGAACGGCTAAAAGCCATGAAATCACATAATAGCATATCGCCATGTGCAGTACTGCTAACTGAACCCTATTGGCATGCCAAACTATCCAAACCAATCTTGTTAGGTATACTAGGGCATTCGATACTTTAAAATTCTTCAATCTTTGAATTTCAAGTTTCGGTGTCACTATTCACCTCTTTGGTCAACTAAAATGTTGACTTTTAGGTAGAAATTAGGTACATTGGTTTTGGCACTACCAACATACCACATTTTGCTTTTAACACTTGTTGGGATTGGTCACATTTACCATTTCTAACTTAAAACCAAGAGGGCAGAAAATTTCAGTTTTTGAAGCATATGTTTACTATTCCATTAAACACTGTTGCAGTGGGAATTTGAAGAAATGACAAACATGAAAGTTGTTCCTTATTTTGTCTAGTTGAATTTCTTTTTTTGAATCACTCCATTTGGAGTTTTTTAGCTCCAGATATGGCTCAAAAACCACAGCTGGCCGGATTGCCAATCTGCAGAATTGATCATATCTACAGTAACATGAACAGTGACTGTGATTGCATTTTTGAATTGGTTCTGGCAATAATTTGGGGTATGTTTCTTCATGAAAGTTGTTTGTCTATGTCTTAACTTGTTGCTGTAAAAATTTCAGGTCAATTGACCAAATCTACAGTGAGTTATGGCCAAATGAACAGTTACTGTTCATTTGGTCATTCTGCAGAATCAGTTGCAGGGTATCCGGATTGGGGCCAAGTTTTGGTCCTCTTGCTTTGGTCTTTTGGGCATGGTTTCTTCAGCAAAAATGTGCCATTATAAGCCTAGTTTCATGTACAATTGGCCAAACACCAATTGGACCAACACAGCCAAAGTTATGGCTGTGTAACTGGACTGGATTCTCAGTCCCCATTCTGCTGTCTTTAGGCAGCATAGTCATTCTCTTTGCCAAGCCATTTTTCAGTCCAATTTATGGTCAACATACCTCAAATGGTCACTAATTGACCATTAGAGTGTTCTTTAACAGTTTCATAAGCCAAGTCAAAGTTTCACTTCTCAAAACCCTAATGTCCAACTCAATTTACCCATAAACCTCAATTAGCACACTAGTTCAACATCCATGCATATTCATACCTTAAACACCATTTCTAGCTCACTTTAAGTCCATTAAAACAATCAAAACCATTCCTCTATTAGGGCTGCCGAATTCTATGGTGGACATACACATGAATTTGTTTCATTTATTTCACAATTTCTCATCCATTACAAGCCTCAATCATGGAATTAATGAGTTTAAACTACATATATGCACTAACCTCTTGTAGGGAGATTTTTCCCAAGCTCAAAACTTCACTTTCCTTCTTCTTCTTGGCTGCCAAAAGCTTCCCCAAGTGATATGGTCAAGGTTTAATGAAAGGGGTTAGGGTTTAGTGGTGTAACAAAGGGAGAAATTAAGCTTGATTGAAAAAAAATCAATGGAGGGGTCTAGGGCATGTTTCGGCTGGCTATTGGGGAGGGAGATGACTGTTGCAATTTTTGTTATTTTGGTCTTCTTTTAGTCTCTTTTATTTGTTAGTCAATTAGTTGCTTAAGTGTGATTGGTGGAAAATTTTAAATGACATCACACTGATGTCATAAATAAGTCTTTTTCCCATTTTCCTTTCCTTTCTCCACTACTCATTTTCAATTTAATTTCTAGTAATGTTTATTCATATTTTATGTCATATTAATTATTTACTCAACTAGACAAGTCAGCCAAAAATCACCTCTGAAGGCGAAATGACCAAAATGCCCTCCGTTTGGCTTAACAGGTCAAAATTGTCTGTACCGATTGAAAAATTTTTTTAGGTATTTTCTTGGCATTCTAATGCCATGGGAACCTCAATAACCCTTCTCTGGAGTCCCAAAAATTATTTTATAACCCCGGGTCTAAGGCTTCTCGTTGCGCGAACCGCAACTTCCCTCTGATTACCCATCGCTAGGGCACCGGCTCGTTTAACTTGGTTGTATTTTATTTCTAAAATTTTTACTAAATTTTTCTTATTAATATTTGAGTTAATTATGATTCCCGACTTTAGTTTAAAATATTTTTCCGAACGTTCTAGCTGTCCGGACTGACACCGGTCACCGGAACAGTAGAATGTACGGAGTTGGTACAGGGAGGTGTTACAAAACATTTATGCCATCTCAAATATACACAAATAACTTTCAACAATTTAAATCAAAAGCATAATAAATATTTCATCACAATGATGTCACAATTCAATATTTCAATTTATTCAAAACAATATGCAGAAGAAAATTTACAGAAGTTCTACGTTGTGCACAAACCTTATATGAGTCGCCCTTTGGCCTTGACTCAACACCTCGGGTTCTTTCCTGGTATTATTTTGCACTGAAACACACAGTTTCACAGTTTTTCAGTATCATAACTTATCATAAATCCAAAAATAAATTCAAATTCACTTTTATCTAGCTTATATATGCTAAACTTGATGTTCTTTAAAATTTATGTTTCGGGGTTACTATTTATTACACTATTCAAGTCAATTTATTGACTTTCTAAGGCTTAATAGGTATGGGAATTCCAACTTCACTCACATACCACATTTTGGTTACTAAATTTGTTGGTTTTGGTTGTTTACTCAAATTCTAAGTCTTTTAGGCAAATTTGCAAATTTTCAGTTTTGGGTGTCTTATGTTGCACTGTTTCATTGGTCATTTTACTATTAGAATTTGGCAAAATTTTCTTCATAGAAAATGTTTCCTATTGTCTTAAGTTTATTCTCCATATCGAATCACTCCAATTGGAGTTTTGTAGCTCAAGTTATAGCCATTTGAATCATGGCTGCCAGATTGGACTTAACCTAGATTTATGGGCAAATTCTGATTCTGACAGTTTTAGGTCACCAAATTTGGGTGGCTAAATGACTTGGTTAAGGGCATATTTTGGGTTTGTGTTCTTCATGAAACTTTTAGGTCTATATCTCAGATTTCCACTGGTAAAATTTTAGGTCATTTAGACCTGCCTAGCCCAAGTTATGGCCAAATGAACAAACACTGTTCATTTGGTCATTTTTGGTACAGGTCAGATTGCCAATTTCGGATTTGGTCAATTTATTCGCTAGGTTTTGGTCTCTTTTTGGGCATGATTCCTGCATGAAAAATTTTCCATTTTGTGTCTATTTTCATTCCCAATTGGCCTCACACCAATTGGACTTGTAAATTTTCAGTTTTGGTCCCTGAAAGGGACCTTGGTTTGCTGCCTGCAGCATGACCCTAAGCAATCCGAATTTGCATTTGGTTCCAACACTTCTAACATACTCCAATTGGTCACAAATGACCATTTCTCAGCTCAAACTAGGTCAAACACATCATTTAACAATTTCTCACATTTTTTTCTTCCAAAACCCTAGTTCATGCCATTGATTAATTCCTAATCAAATCATTACACTAATCACATATTCAACATTACCCAAGCTCCAAATCATATTATAACTTCATCAAACACTCCAATTCTCATCAACCCTAGGCTGGCCGAAATTCATGTATAGTCCACATACAATTATGTTTGTTTCATTTTATGTTAATTTCTAAGTTCATTCAATCATAAACACTAGAATTAAACTAAAAATATAAAGTTTAGCTTACTAACCTTTCTTAGAATTTCAAATCCTTCAATTCTCTATCTTTTGCCCTTTCTTTCCTGTTTCAATCTTCTTCTTAAGTTGAGGTAACAAGCTTTGATGAGGTGTTTATGGAAAATATTAGGGTTAAGTGAGAGAATTCAAGCTTGAGTGCAAGCTTCAATGGAGTTTTGGTGAGAAAGAGGGAGAGAGAGGTGAGGGACGGCAAGGATGAAGATGAGTGTTTTCTATTTTTTTTTCTTTTCTTTTTCTTTTATTAGTTTATCCCTTAGGAAGACCAAAATTTAAGTAAAATAAATTTTAATTATAATAATTATTGCATCATGCATGAAGTCATGCATGATGTCATCACTTTTTACTTTTCCTTTTTCTTTTTTTTTTCTATTTATTTTTCCATTAGTTCTTTAATTTAATTTCCAATTATGAAATTTTCTTTTCTCCGATTTTATTTGACAATTAGGTCAGGAGTCAGCTCTCGAGGTCAATTGACCAAACTGCCCCTCGTCGGTTCATCCCAGTTTGAAAATAATTCAATGTTTCTTCCAGATCCCTGACCTAATTATTTGACTGGTTTAACAATTCTTTTTCGTGATTTTCTCTTTTCCATTGTGTTTGCAATAGTCCTAAGGACCGTGGCGTCACATTTTACGGTTTGAAATTTGAGTTTATATCAACTTCACAATCCTTCCCGAGAAGGTCACCCATCACTGTGACTCTCGGCTCATTTAACTTCTTATGTTCTGTTTTTCTTATTTATACTTAACTAATTGACAATTATTAATTATTTGTGTTCAGGGCTTATCTAGTTCTCTTAAGAATGGTTCTAATCCCTTCCGTTGTTCGGACCGACTCCGGTCACCAGAATAATGAAATATACCAGGCTATGCAAATAGGGATGTTACATTCCTACTCAATTACAAGTTTAAACAGGAGAAAGGGAAGAAGGTAGCACTAACCTCACTTGAGTCCCGACTTGAACTTGTTAATCTTCTAAATTTCTCCTTCTAATTACTGCCCCAAGCTTGTTCTAGTTGTAAGGATAAATTTTTGTGAAGACTAGATAGGGTTTTATGGTGATTGAAGGTGGAAATTGAAGCTTGGACAAGAGCTTCAATGGTGGTTTCTTTCTCTAAGAGTTTTCGTCCAAGAAGACAAATGAGGAAGATGAGGAAATTTTGTGTATTTATCTCTAATTTATCTCTTAAACAAATTTATTAAATGGTGATTGGTGGAAGGAATTTTTAATGACATCATGCATTATGTCATAATTGTGATTTTTTTTTCATTTCCTTTTTCTTTTCTTTTCTACTTATTTTTAATTAAATTTTCATAAATTTTTATTCATATTTTATATCATATAATTCATTTACTTGGCATTCTAATGCTACCTAGGGTACCGTAACTCTTCTCTAGCATCCCATAAATTATTTCACTGGGTTTCCCTCAGGTTTAGGGCTACTAGCTATTTTTAGAGCAACTTCCCGTTAGGTCACCTATCATCGGGGCACCGGCTCATTTAACTTTATTATATTTCATTTCTAAAATTTTTCCTTAATTTTTCCTTACCATTATTTGGGTTATTTATGACTCCTCACTCTAGTTTACATATAGTTCCAGACATTCCGACTGTCTAGATCAACATTAATCGCCGGAACAGTCGAATGCACAGACTAGCTAAAGTGAGGGTGTTACAAGCCATGACATAATAAGAGAGTTCTCGGACTCCCACTGGCTATAGGTAAAACTAGTACTTTCTGGCTTTTTTCTATCTCTAGTGATATACTCCTGCGGTCCTATAGCTTGAATGAATAGTAAACAAGATTCAGACCATGCCAAATAATTAGTTTCATCCAACTTTATAGAACTAATTTGTAAAGAGGGATTATCACCAACAAATCCAGCCTTTGTTAGTTTTAGAGGCTTTCTTTTTTTCATCAGTCATTTTTCAATTAAAGAAATAAGTACTGAGACAGAAAGCAAGAAAATGGGCAACAAAAGGTACCCAAAAAAATAAATGTGCAAACCAAGTGTGGAAACATGTTTTTAAGAGGCGCACCTCACAAGGAAGGTCATCGACAAGAGGCGCAGTCGAAGAAATCACCAAAAAAAAAGGGTGCACGTGCCGAATTGTGAAGAATGATATGAGACTTCTAGAGGTGCGTGAGCTCATGCGCTTCACTGGACAGCAGCGAGACTCTGGGCGTAGGCCGATCGGCTGGTGTCCTTCCTCCTCAAGTGGGTGGTGGCAGTCACCTCCCTTCCTAGAACGACGTAGAAGCTTGACCCAAAAAAAATTACCCAGAACTACACTATTCACACTAATAAATTTTGGCACTACTCTGATACCATGTAGTAAACAGAGAATTTGAAAATTTTTCTTTTATATTTCTTTATACTAAAATGATTTACAAGCATTCTAATTTATATACAAAAGCTAGGACTAACTAGGAAACTAATAATAGCCAATAAATATAATGATTCTTAATTATATTCTAATTTATAGCTAATTTACATTGATTAAGGGATTTACACTAATTGAGGGATTCTAACACTTTCCAATGGTTCAAACGGATTAAAAGTTCGAGTTCAGATTAAAAAGTTATGAGTTTTTAAATTCTTAATTTCTTAGTGTCTTTACTTGTAACTTTTTCTTAACTAAGGGGGAATAAAATGAAATTTTCACATTTGGGAAATGAAAATTTGTTTTTGAAAGTGTTTTCATTAAAAAGTTTATCAAATTAGCTTTCCAACGGTTCAACAGATCAAAAATTCGAGTTCCGATCGAAAAGTTATGCATTTCCGAAGCCTAAGTGCCCTTTTGACACACTTTCTGTCCAGAGAGCACTACGGCAGCCAAAAGTGGGAAGTTCGACTACCGAAGTTCACTCTTTAAATCATGGTTTTTTAGTGTTAAAAGTCATTTAGTCCAGAGAGCACTCCAACAGCCAAAAGTGGAAACTTCAACAGTCGAAAGTGACTTTTCAAAAGCTATTTTTTGGCCCTCCAACCTTTGGCAGCCGAAGTAAATAACTTCGGTAGCCGAACCTGAGTTTCTGTAACTCAATAAAACAAAGCTTTGGGTGGTTGAATGGCTAATTTAGCATTTAATGCACCCCCAATGGCTATTTTCTTGCAAAAACTATAAATAGGCACTATTTATGACTGGAAACAAGCTTTATAACAACAATCTTTTGAAAATTTATTGTGTTCTAAAGATTTTCTTCATTCTCTCTCTCTAGAACTTGAGCTACCATAGCTAATGTTGAGAACTTGATATTTGAGTTGTAAAGTCCTTGTTCTGAGAGTTCATTCAAGGTTATTGTGTGCACTTATTGTAATTTTGAGTGTGATAGAGCTTTAAATAGCTCTTGAGTATAAAGGGATTTGTAAAAGAGCAAGGGTTTGCTCTTATGATGATTGTAAAGGGTTTATTATTCACTCAAAGAAGAATTTTAGTTGAGTTAACTCTCAAGGAGGGCCTTGAGGAGAGGACGTAGGCTTGGGATAGCCAAACCTCTATAAATTTCTTGTGTCGTCATTCTTCCTCTACTCTTCTTTGTGTTTAAATTTCTTTTAATCTTTAATTTTGCAATTAGAAACCAATTCACCCCACCCCCCACCCCCCTTCCCTCTTGGGTTGCTACAAGGGACAATAAGTGGCATCAAAGCTGCTCTCCATTCAAAGACTTAATCATCTTGGAGCAAAGATCAATGGCAACCCTTAATGCACAAGAAGGTCAATCGATAGTAAAACCCCCTTTTTTTTTTATAGACATGATTTTCTCTATTAGAAGAATATGATGTATTACTTCCTTAAATCAAAAGGAGTGGATTTATGGGATATAATTGAAAATGGTCCTTTTATTCCTATCAAAGTAGTAGATGGTGAGCTTGTGCCAAAGACAAAGGGTGAATGGAGTAAGCATGATAAGTATATGTTTTCTTTGAATATAAGAGCTATGCATATGTTGAGAATTTCTTTAAATGATTTTTCTTATGCTAAAATTTCTAAATGCTCCAATGCTAAAGATATATGGGATTCTCTTGATTCTATGGATAATTCTAACCATTGTTGTCAAGTTGATGAAGTTGAGTACACCAAAAACTATTCCTCTCATCAACAAATGGAGCAAATGCAGCAAGTGGATAACGCTCATGAACAAAGCTTCAAAGAACACTCCATGATTCACATTTGCTTAATTACTTTGGAAGATGACAAAAAAGAATCAAGAAGAACAAGAAGCATGGAATGTTCAATATCCACAAGATGTGAAGGTGAAGAGATCAATGATGAAGTTGCCAACATGTGCTTCATGGCAATGGAGGAAAGCTCCAATGAGTTAACTTTAAATGATGATGTTGTTGAATTTTCTTATTATGAACTAGTTAATGCGCTTAAAGTTATGAATGATGAAGTCATAAGAAAAATAAGCTCTTGAAAAAGGAAGTAATTTATTTGAGGAAAGAAAATGAGACCTTAACTAAGGATGATAAACTTTTAGGTGATGATATGCAAAAATCCTTAGATGACCTCTCATTAGAAAATGAGAAGTTGAAAAATGAAATTATTGAGCTAAAAACTTCTCTTTCCAAATTTGCTAAAAGGAAGGACAAACTTGATGCAATTTTGGACTCTTAAAGGTCTTCTAGCATCAAGTATGGACTTGGCTATAGTAAATTTACCCAAGCACCTCCTTCCATGACCATCTTTGTTAAAGCATCTAGTTCTAATGAGCCTAGTCCCCAAGTGCCTAGTCCAAAGGTGTCCAATCCTAATGGACAAGAGCCAAAGAAATCTTGTGGTAATGAAACTAGAAAGACTTCATTTCATAAATATGCTCCCAAACAAAATGTAAATAGGACATATACATCTAGGAGAGTTGCATCTAGGCCAAACCTTCATAGGGGACATGCTACTAGGACTCATAACTATTATCACACTCACCATGCCTCTTGCTCACATTCACATAATGAACATAAAATGATTGGTCATATGAGAACATTTGCTCACCCTCATACACATAGAAGGTTCAATGGACATTGTCACTATTATGGCAAGATTGGTCACACCAACTATAGGTGTGCCATTAGGAAAATCCATCTTGGATATGGTAGAATATTTGATTTTAATGATGGAACTCCTAACCCCTAAGAACCCAAGTACAATTAGGTACCTAAAGTAAATTAAATTATCATGTGTAGATGTGCTTGAAATCCTCAAAGCTTGAAAGTAAGTGGTACTTAGATAGTGGATGTTCAAGACACATGACTAGAAATGCCAATCTCTTCCTTTCACTTGAAAAGAAAAATGGAGGTGGGCAAGTGACTTTTGATGATAATGGTAAAGGTAAAATTGTAGGAATAGGTAAGGTTGGTAAGGAAAACTCCCCTATTCTTGACAAAGTGCTTTTGGTTGATGGTTTAAAACATAATTTGCTTAGTGTTAGTCAATTATGTGATAAGGGCTGTAGAGTTATTTTGGAGTCCAAATCTTGCTTTGTGTATAGGATGAGTGATAACAAAATGTTGTTTATTGGTGAAAGAATTGAAAATATTTATGTTATTGATTTGCATGCTTTGTCTAACAAAGATGTTAAGTGTTTTGCTTCTATTAGTGATGACTATTGGACTTAGCATAGAAGGCTTGCACATGTTAGCATGGACCTTCTTGCAAACTTAAACAAGGATGAGCTAGTTGATGGGCTACCAAAGCTCAAGTTTCAAAAGGATAAGGTGTGTAATGCATGCCAAATGGGTAAGCAAGTTAAGAGCTCTTTTAAATCAATTCATAAGGTATCTACTTCTAGACCCCTTCAATTGTTGCTTATGGATTTATTTAGTCCTACTAGAGTGGCTAGCTTAAGTGGTGCATATTATGCTTTAGTGATTGTTGATGACTACTCTAGGTATACTTGGGTTGCATTCCTTGCTCATAAAGATGAATGTTTTGATATTTTTGAGAGATTTTCAAAAAGGGTTCAACATGAAAAGGGTTTTCAAATCTCTTCTATTATGAGTGATCATGGTAGAGAATTTGAAAATGAGAAATTTGATAAGTTTTGTAACTCACTAGGGATCACTCACAATTTTTTTTCTCCTAGGACTCCCCAACAAAATGGTGTTGTTGAAAGAAAAAATAGAACTCTTTTAGACATGGGGAGGACTATGTTAAATGAATATAATTTTCCTACTTATTTTTGGGCGGAAGCCATTAATACGGCTTGTTATGTTTTAAATAGAGTTTTGATTAGACCTGTTTTGAAGAAAACCCCTTATGAGCTATGGAATGGCAAGAAACCTAAAATAGGTTATTTTAGAGTTTTTAGTTGTAAATGCTTCATTTTGAATATCAAAGATAATTTAGATAAATTTAGCTCCAAAACTTATGAAGGTATCTTCTTAGAGTACTCTACATTTAGTAAAGCATATAGAGTCTTCAATAAGAGAACCTTAGTTGTTGAGGAGTCAGTGCAAGTTGTATTTGATGAAGCTAACCCCTTTGGTCCTAGAAAGGATATTTCTTGTGATGATGATGTTGTAGGTAATCTTGGTGAGTTGACTCTTGAGAGATCCTCAATCTAGTGGAATTCAAGATCAACACATGGAAGATCCCTTAAAGGACTTGGGAGTTGATCAAGTTGAGCCTCAAGAGCAACAAGGTCAACTAGTTCTATATCAAAAAGTTCAACAAGATCTACCCAAAAATTGGACATTCAAGAAGGATCATCCTAAACACCTAATCATTAGTGATACATCAAAAGGGGTAACAACCAGATCCTCTCTTAGAAATATATGTAATAACCTTGCATTCATTTCTCAAATAGAGCCTAGAAGCATAGATGAGGCCATTAATGATGAGAGTTGGGTACTTGCAATGCAAGAGTAGCTCAATCAGTTTGAAAGGAATAAGGTTTGGACCTTAGGTCCTAGGCTAAAGGACCATCCATCCATAGACACCAAATGGGTGATTAGAAACAAATTAGATGAGGATGGGACATAACTAGGAATAAAGCTAGGTTAGTAGCCAAAGGATATAACCAAGAGGAGGGCATTAACTATGATGAAACCTTTTTCCCTAAAGCTAGATTAGAAGTCATTAGAATCTTGCTTGCATATGTATCATACATGAATTTTAAACTTTTTCAAATGGATGTTAAAAGTGCTTTTCCAAATGGTTTTATTGATGAGGAGGTATATGTTGAGAAACCTCATAATTTTGAAAATCATGAGTTTCCAAACCATGTTTTTAAGTTGACTAAGGCCTTGTATGGTTTGAAACATGCTCCTAGAGCTTGGTATGAAAGGCTTAGCAACTTTCTTTTACAAAATGGTTTTTTAAAAGAAAAAGTTGATACCACTCTTTTTGTTAAAAATCATGTAAATGATATCCTTATAGTACAAATATATGTCGATGATATTATATTTGGTGCTACTAATGAGTGTTTGTGTGAAGAGTTTGCTAAAACCATGAAGAGTGAGTTTGAGATGAGTATGATGAGAGAACTCAAGTTCTTCCTGAGGCTTCAAATCAAGCAAGCTAAGGATGGCATCTTCATCAACCAAGCCAAGTACACCAAAGAATTGATCAAGAGGTTTGGAATGTAGAATAGTAAGCCGAGTAGAACTCCAATGAGCACAAACACCAAACTTGAAAAGGATGAAAAAGGAAAACCGATTGATAAAAAGCTCTATAGAGGTATGATTGGTAGTCTCTTATATCTCACAGCTAGTAGACCGGACATTATGTTTTTCATATGTTTATGTGCACATTTTCAATCATGTCCTAAAAAGTCTCATTTGCATGTTGTAAAACGTATTCTCAAATACTTGAATGGTGCATTGCATTTAGGTCTATGGTATCCTAGAAATGCATCCTTTGATTTATGTTCCTACTCGGATGCCGACTTTGCTTGAAGCATCCTTGATAGGAAGAGTACCTCAGGTACTTGTCAACTCCTAGGACACTCTTTAGTTTCTTAGTGTAGCAAGAAACAAAACTCGATTGCACTTTTCACGGCCGAAGCCGAATATGTGGCTATGGGTCTTTGTTATAGCCAAATACTTTGAATCAAGCAACAATTAAGAGACTTCAAAGTATGTCTTGATCACATTCCCATTGAATGTGATGACATAAGTGCAATCAATTTGACCAAGAACCCCATTCATCATTCTAGAACTAAGCATATAGATATTATACATCATTTTATACGTGATCATGTATTGAACAGTGATGTTCTTGAGTTTGTTGAAACACATCACCAATTTGCTGATATCTTTATAAAACCTTTGTGTGATGATAGGTCTAATTTCATTATGAGAGAATTAGGCATGCTTGACAACCTTGATACTTGAGATTGTGATTTACTATTTATATTACTGTTCACGTTACTGTTCATGTAAACAAAAATATTGGTTTTCTATTTTTGGCTGCCATATGATAACAATACCATTCTTCATTAATTTAAAATGTTCTCCTTAATTGTTCTTCTATAAAGGTTATTTGCCAAAATTCTATTATTGCTTTGAATAGAATCCAAGATGGTTTTACAAGTCCTATGCAAATGAAATTAGTAAATTTGTATTGTAGTCTTCTTGGCTCTATGTAGGCTATTCTTTAGAATAATTGTTATGTTACCTCTAGATTAAACATATACTATACATGTGTTCTAAGTGTCTCAATGACATAATTATACTCATGTTAAGTTTCAAATCAAGTTAATTATGCACATTTGCTTAGCTACCATATAACTACCTTAATGGTATCACTTTCTGTGCTCAAATGTAAACCTTCTAATTGGAGTTATCCTTGAAATGCTTACTGAATTGACAATAATGCTAAAAGCTTAAGCTTTTGGCACGGTGGTATGCCTTTGAATGATGCCATAATTTTTGTATATCTTTCCTTTTATAGTGCATTTTGATGATGCCAAAATGGGAAGATATATGGCTAGTGGATGAATTTGCTAGTGGATGATATATAGCTAGTGGATGAATAGTTCCAAATTTTAGGCTTTAAACATGATATATAAATGATGATTTAGTGAGATACATGTTTTGGGTATACTTATGTGATGCTTCTTGGTAATCCTTTGATACATATTCTGAATTTTTTTTAATATAAAAATAACTTTGCATCATCATTCACCTAGGACTCATGGCATTGCATTCATTGAGTCAAAGCCTCTCTTATGTTGTAACACCTTCACTTTAGGTAGTCCGTACATTCTACTGTTCCAGTGATTAAAGTCTATCCGGACAGCTAGAATGTTTGGAACTACAGTTAAACTAGAGTAAGGAGGCATAAATTGACTAAATAAAAATTAAGAAAAATCAAGAAAAAATAAAAGAAGCAAAGTGCAACTCGGTTAAACGAGCCGGGGGCCGCGGCGATAGATGACCTTACCCGGAAGCAACTGCAGAGATAGTTGCCAATCTCAGATACGTAGGGAAACCCTATAAGATAAATAATATGACTAAATTGAAGGCTTTAGGAGGTTTAAAAGGCACTAAAAATACCAAAGAAAAAAATTAAAAAAATTTAGTAAATTGATACAAACAAATATAACCTGGTAAGCCCGATGAAGGGCATTTTGGTCATTTCAACCCCAGAGTTGAATTTTGACCTAAATGTTAATTAAAATAAGAGAGAATAAAATATATAAATAAATTAAAATGTATGACTTATGGTAGGAAAATGAGAAAAATAAAAGAAAAGAAGAGGAAAAAGGAAAGAAATAAAAATTTAAATGCATTTATTATGTGAGCATGGCATAGGGATGAATTAATTAAAAAAAAATTTAACTCTATTAAATTAAAACAAATATATATATATATATATATATATATATATATAAGACAAATTTTGTTTAATGCCTTCTTATTTCCTTCGGTCTTCTTCTCCCTTCTCCCTGACTTAGCCGATCCACCATGGAAACATAGTTCCCACCATTTTCTTGATTTTAAAGCTTAAATTCCTCTCTTTCCATCCAAATAAATCCCCAAAGCCCTTCACAAAAATTCATTCCCACATCAAAAGAAACATTTTGATTATCATAAAGTGAAGAAATTCAAGGTTTATACAAGCCAAGAAAGAGATCAAAGAGGTTAGTGCACTAAACAACTTTCTCTTCTTCTTTAACTAGTAAAAGCATGCCAAACTAAGTGTAAATCTTATGAAAATTAAAAGAAATCTTGAGAATATGAGAACTTAATTTTTGGCAGCCATGAGGGTTGTGTGAAATTGATGACTTTAATGGTTTTAAATTGGTTAGTGAGGACATGTGATGAGATTATATATGTTAGAAATTAAAGTGAATGGGAATTTCATGTGTTGTGAAGTGTTGAGTTAGGATTTTGAATTAATTTTGATACCTTGGTGTTATGGCTTGAGATTGATCTTGTTGAGATTGTTTGTTGATCATTTGAAGTATTATGAATGATAAATTGTAGTTTTGGAGTAAGAAGGAATGAATTTTGGGAGTGCTTCTCTTATGCAGGAAATCGGACCTATGAGTCTAGTATACTGTTTGAGTTACAACGGAAGTTGTATGGCTCCAATTGGTATGAGGCCAATTGAAGGTGAAACTAGCCTCAAAATCTCCATTTTTCATGAAGAAAAAAATACCCAAATCTTAACCTAATTACTGTCCCAATCTGGCTTACCAAATCTTGAGTCCAGAAAATTGACCTACATGTTCATTTGGCCATAACTCCCTCTAGACATGTCCAAATGACCTGAATTTTATACTATTGGAAAGCTTAGACATAGGAATACAACTTTTATTAAGAACACCAAGCCCATAAATGCCTCTAACCAAATGAAATTACTAACCCAAGTTAGGTCACCAAACTGACCATAATCAATTCTGCCCAGAATTTCCTGGACATAGACTATTCGATCAGTTTTGGAAAAATGGCCATAACTTGGTCTATAAAAATTCAAATGCAATGAAACTAATGGAAAAAATTTTATAAGACATAGGTCTACAATATTTGTCTTTTGACCAAAACCCAAAACTCAAAGGAAGTAGGTCAAATGGTTAGAAGAATTTAAAACATCAAAACCTGGAGTTGACCAGATTACATTTGACCCCAGAATAGTTTTTATAGTATATCTTCTACTAGAAAACTCCAATTAGGATGAGCCATACTGATCTGGAACCCTAAGAAACAGGGTTCCAACTTTGTTTTAGACATGATCCTCAAATTATAAACATAAGAACCCTAAAATAGGAGTCAAATTTTCTAACCTGAACATGAATCCTGGTAAAATAGGGCACATGAGTCCAGGCCAATGATTTGGCCATAATTAATTTTACAAAACTTGGAAAACTGTAATTAAAATTTTTAAGTGACCCTAAGACATAGGAAAATAAATTATATGCAGAACACTAAGCCGAAAAGTGTCTACAACATGTTCAAGTAATTAGGTAAAGATTAAGCCCAAAATCTGCCTATTTAAGGAACCAAATTAAGAAATGAATCAGTTATGGTTATTTGACAACTTGAGTTCTAAAACTTTAAATGACATTATTTAAAAGCGAAACCAAAGACAAGACATAGAGGAACAACTTCCATGAAAGAAGTGTAGCCAAATAAGGGCCACATCTTGGCTAAATTGCTAGGTGAATCTAAGATAATAAACCTGGACCTTGAGAAAGGTTCCTAATATGATTTGGCATATGAGATAAAATAAATTACAATGACTTGCTAAGCATGAAAATGACATGAATCAATGAAACTATGAGTATTAAATAACATTATTTTTCCCTGAGTATACCTAGACTCATTTATATAGCTTGGATCGATTGGTATACCAATTAGAGACTACATATTGCAATAATGCCCACAGGGATAATCATTGACAGACAACATATGTCTAAGATGATTGTTCTACTGGCTTTATGCCTGCTCGATGGCCATAGTACTAATTTTCATTATCACTGGCTTATGCCTACCCGCTGGCCTTCTGCCTGATATGACCATTGTATACTGGGTAGACATACGGATGTCTAACTAGTATACTTCCATGTATCCAGTTTTTATAGTCTGTTATAGGTTACTTGGACATAGTTATGAGAAATAAAATTTTAAATTCAAAAAAGTACATGAGAGAACCATTAATATAAATTATATAAGACCGAATATAATATACATGACTAAAAAGATCCCAATTAACTTAATTACATCCAAAAGACTGTAAATTCATATAATTGTATATTTCTTTATAATGTTATACGCAGGATAATTATTTTAATTATTTAGATATTCTTATTTCAATTTATGCACCACTAAGCAATATGCTTAGTACGTTGGTTCTTACCACGCGTAGGTACTGGAGAGCAGCAGCAGCAATAGGGCCTAGACCGGACTTGGTCCAGATCTGCTATAGTATGGGTTGTCACCTCATCAGTTATTTTTGGTAGGGCTCATATATATATTAGATTTTGCATTTTGGTATTGTATATAATTAAATGATGTAAATAATTTTGGATTGTATATAAATTGTAAATATTGTACTTGACTCTATATGAATGAAATGAGTTATTATATTTTCTTGAAAAATTTATATGAGCAAATGAGACATGATGTGATGAATGAATAGATGAAATGGATATAAATTATTTTAACAGCTAACAGCAAAACCCTCCATGCACTAATTAAAAATAGGGGAGACTCTGTCTGCGTCTCCATAAAAATGAAATGAGAGAAAAAAAAATTTTATACACGTAAAATAATATAATTAAATTAATATTGTATAACACAGGGTAAAATAGGGTGCTCCGGCACCGAATGTAGCATGCCTCACTCGACTTTGTTACAGACCGGGTAAGGGGTGTTACATTTATTGGTATCAGAGCAAAGGTTTGGGCGTTCCTAGGCATAGATAGAGAGAAAGATATAGAGTGCTCTGGCACCGAATGTGTCACACCTTACCCCTCTATAAGGCATAACATGATCCCATATAATACCTAATGAACTACTAAACTTCACCTACCGATAACTCATTAAGTACCCTACAAGAGATTTTAAAATCATTTTCTTACTTTTTAGAAGTGGTGAGCATTTTCTAATAGGTATTAAAACTTTTAATTAGAGTTTGAAAATTAGTTAAAATTTTTGTCCCTTTTTATTTTTCCGCAAATTTTAGAAAAATTTCGGCAGAGTGCCGCCTGTATTTTGATAAAACAGCTCTTCAAATATCTAAAAAAAAACACTTCCAATGATTTATCTCATCAACTCAACAACTTCAACATCCACCAGAAAAAATGTCAACATCATTTCTCAAATTTCAAAATTCAAATCAATAATTTCTAATTCAATATCATCCAAAATAATACTAAGTAATTTCATTCAAATTAAAACAAAAAAATTTCATTCCCAATTTCATTAAAGTTAAAACAATTTACATTCAGCAATCCATAATTTACATCAGAAAAATCCAAACTAATATTACTACAAACTTTATACAACTGCTCATGACTAGTTATACATGTACGTACATTTACATACATCAAAATAATTATTACAATCAGGGTATAAAATATACCCGATAGAACTTTAGGGAAGGTGGCTCCACAATCCTTAGCAGCTCACTCTGCTGCTCCTCTAGTCTCAATATCTATGACAGCAATAACAGCAATCACTGAGTATTATGACTCAGTGGTGCACAACATACTAAAATAACCGTTATGCAGAATTTAAATCATACTTATTCAAAAACTGAACTGAATATGAGAAATAAATACAAACATGTTTTACAAGCTTTTAATCCAAATAATTTCATTTCGAAAGTCTCAAAACAAATTTCATAAAAACACACAGTTATATCATGCCATTCGAAACAATAATCATTTCAATAGCCAGAGGCTTATAAGAAGTCACATCACAAGGTTAGCTAGCTCAAATATATGGATATCCATTCAATTTCTTTTTCTACTGGCACACACCTCAACACTTCAGCCAGAGAAGGAATTAAAATTCGAAACTGATTTCCCCCACTAGTCATGCGAGTGAGGCATTCAAATATATGGTCATGACACTGTGGTTTCAAAACTGTCTTAGTAATTTACTAAACATTTATTGCCATTTCAAACACAAACAAATAAACTTTCAATAATTTAAGTCAAAAGCATAATACACATTTCATGCACTTTGTAAATGAATTTTAAAGAATATTGATGTTATGCACAAACCTTATTCGAGTCGCCTCTTGGCCTTGACTCGATGTCTCGGGTTCTTTCCCGGTATTCTTTTCCACTGAAACACATAATTTCACAGTGTTTCAGTATCATAATTTATCATAACTCTACAAATAAATTCAATCATAATTTATCATAACTCCAAAAATAAATTCAAATCTACTTATACCTAGCTTTAATATGCTAAACTTGACGTTCTTTAAAATTTGTATTTCGGGGTTACTATTCATGATATTATTCAAATCAATTTGTTGACTTTTTAAAGCTTAATAAGTATGGGAATTCTAATTTCACCCACATACCACATTTTGGTTACCTAATTTATTGGTTTTGGTTGTTTTCTCAAATCTTAAGTCTTTTAGGCACAAATTTCAAATTTTTAGTTTTGGTGTCCTATTTTGTACTGTTCCATTAGTCATACTGCTGTTAGAATTTGGCTAAGTTTTATTCATAGAAGTTGTTCCTTATTGTCTTAAATTTATTTCCCTTTTTGAATCACTCCATTTGGAGTTTTGTAGCTCAAGTTATAGCCATCTGAACATGGCTGGCCGGATTGGTCTAACCCAGATTTTCTGGGCAACTAATTTGGTTTTAGCAGTTTTAGGTTACTAATTTTGGGTGGCTAAATGACTTATTTAAGGGCATAATTTGGACTTGTGCTCATCATGAAAGTTGTAGGGATATGTCTCAGCTTTCTACTGGTAAAATTTCAGGTCATTTGGACCTGCCTAGCCCAAGTTATGGCTAAATGAACAAATACTATTCATTTGGTCATTTTTGTACAGGTCAGTTTGCCTAATCCAGATTTAGCAAATTTGTTCACTAAGTTATGGTCACTTTCTGGGCATGATTCCTAAATGAAAAATGTGTCATTTTGTGTCTAGTTTCATTTTCAATTAGCCTCATACCAATTGGGTTTGTAAATTTTCATTTTTGGTCCCTGAAAGGGACCTTGGTCATGCTACTTGCAGAATGACCATGAGCAATTCGAATTCAAACTTAATTCCAACACTTCCTACACAGTACAATTGGTCACACATGACCATTTCTCAACTCCAGCAAGGTCAAACACATTATTTGGCTAATTCTCACATTTTTATCTCCCAAACCCTAGGTGCCAAAACCCTAATTTTCATGCTTAGCTCAATTGATGAAATCTAAATGCATAATTAGTACTTATACACTCATTTACACTTAACTACTTCATTATTTGCATCAAAATCATTCATTCTCAACCCTACATACTGCTGGCCAAAATTCATGTAGTTCTTAACATATCATTTTATTTCATTTTTCAACAAATCATCACTCAATCAAGTTGCCTAAATACGAATATAAAGATACAAAAAGCGAAATCAAACTAACCTTTATGCAGAATTTTTCACCTCTTCAAAACTTCTTCCTTTCTTTTTTTTTTTTTTTATTCAAGCTCCTTATCAAGGTTTCAATACAAGATTTAATGATGGAAATTTAAGTTTCTATGGTGGGATTTAGGGTTTATGGAGCTTGGATTGAGTGCTCTAATGGAGTTATGTGAGAGAGAGAGAAGGGAGAAGGTGTTACGGCAACAAGAAGAAAAAGAGTGATTTTTTTCTTTTCTTTTATGTATTTTTAACTCTTTAGTAAGACACAATTATCTTAAAATTTCAAATTTTTTTATTATTAAGTTTATTGCATTATGCATGATGTCATGCATGATGTAATAAACTTTTACAACTTTTTCTTTTTCTTTCTTTTTTCATTTATTTTTCTTTAGTTCTTTAATTTAATTCTTGATCCCGAAATTTTCTTTTCTCCGATTTTATTGGACAGTTAGGTCAGGAGTCAGCTCTATGGGTGAATTGACCAAATTGTCCCTCGCCGGTTCTACCCGATTTGTAAGTAATTCAATATTTCTTCTAAAGTGCTAACCTAATTATTTGACCTGCTTAACCATTCTTTTCTGTGATTTTCTCTTTTCCACTATGTTCGCTATAGTCCTAAGGACCGCGGCATCACATTTTACGGTTCAAAATTTGAGTTTAAATCGACCTCAAAGTCCTTTCCGAGAAGGTCACCCATCGCTGTGACTCTCGGCTCATTTAACTTCTTGTGTTCTGTTTTTCTTATTTATACTTAACCATTTGACAATTACTAATTTTTTG
Source organism: Hevea brasiliensis (assembly GCF_030052815.1). Classification (NCBI taxonomy): domain Eukaryota; kingdom Viridiplantae; phylum Streptophyta; class Magnoliopsida; order Malpighiales; family Euphorbiaceae; genus Hevea; species Hevea brasiliensis. Next base: position 227,785 of record NW_026614585.1, read on the forward strand.
TTTTCAGGGTTTATCTACTTATTTTAGATGTGGTTCTAATCTCCTCAATTATCCGGATCAACACCAGTCATTGAAACAGTGAAATATACCAGGTTATACAAATAGGGGTGTTACAATTCTCCCCCCCATAAATAAATTTCATCTCGAAATTTTACCTAGTATCAATTTCTGAACAGCTGTGGGTGCTATCTCCTCATATCCTCCTCTCGTTCCCAAGTAGCTTCTTGGCCCGAATGATAGTTCCACAACACTTTCACTAACGGTATCTGCTTGGTCCGTAGTTACTTCACCTCATAAGCCAGAATCTCTATGAGTTCTTCCTCATATGTGAGGTCTGGATTCACTTCAATTTCTTCTACTGATAGTACATGAGATGGGTTTGATCGATACCTCCTCAATATGGACACATGGAAGACATTATCTATCTTCTCCAACTCTGGAGGTAATGCCAAACGATATGCCAAAGGACCCACTCTTTCCAGAACCTCGTATGGCCCAATGAAACGAGGACTCAGTTTCCCCTTTCTGCCGAATCTCATAATTCTCTTCCAAGGGGAAACCCTGAGGAATACTTTCTCACCCACTGCATACTCAATATCCCTTCTCTTTAAATCAATGTAGGACTTCTGACGGTCTATTGCAGCTTTGAGTCGATCTCTGATCAACCTGATCTTCTCCTCGGTCTGCTGAATAATTTTGAGCCCAATCATCTTCCTTTCACCTACTTCATCCCAACACAGGGGAGTTCTGCACTTTCTGCCATACAAAGCTTCATATGGAGCCATCCCAATGCTTGATTGGTAGCTATTGTTGGCAGACTTGGTCAGTCTGTCAACAATGACCCATACTGCATCATGACTCTTTTGTGTCCTCAGAAGTCCCATCACAAAATCCATCGTTATTCTTTCCTATTTCCATTCTGGTACTGGTAGTAGATGTAACAAACCAGCTGGTACTTGATGCTCTGCCTTCACTTGCTGATAAGTTAGGCATTTGAAAACAAATTCTGCCACATCTCTTATTATACCCATCCACCAGTAATGCTCCTTTAGCCCTCTATGCATTTTTATGCCACCAGGGTGCATAGAAAAAGGAGACTCATGTGCTTCCTTCAAAATGATCTGTCTCAAGTCAACGTCATTAGGAATGCACATTCTGCCCTGGTGAAGCAGTAGACCGTCCTCTCTTACTGAGAATTCTGGTTTCTTACCCATTCTGACTTCTTCAATAGCTTCTGATACTTCTGATCATTTTGAGCAGCCATTCTTATATGATCAATCAACACTGGCTATACGTGCCATGCAACTGTTGTCTGCCCCTCATCATTAATCTCTAAACTGGCATGCAATACTCTCAATTCATGCACTATAGACAGAGGAGAAACTCGTAGACTTGCCATAGTCTTCCAACTTAAGGCGTCAGCCATAACATTAGCTTCCCCTGGCTGATAGTCCATCAGACAATCATAGTCTTTTATCAACTCTAACCATCTCCTCTGTCTCAAATTCAACTCCTTCTGAGTGCCCAAATATTTCAAACCCATATGATCTGCATAGATGTAGCACTTCTCCCCATACAAATAATGTCTCCAGATCTTAAGAGTGAACACAATAGCCGCAAGCTCCAAGTGTCACACCTTATCTCTCTGTAAGGCATAACATGATCCCGTAGAATACCTAATAAACTACCAAACTTCACCTACCGATAACTCATTAAGTATCCTACAAGGGATTTTAAAACAATTTTCTTATTTTTGATAAGTGGTGAGCATTTTCTAATAGGTATTTAAAATATTTAATTAAATTTAAAACTAGTTATTATTTTTGGTCTGTTTTATTTTTTCGTAAATTTTATAAAAATTTTGGCAGAGTTCCGTTTGTATTTTGAGAAAAAAATTCTTCAAATACCTGTAAAAAAAGCACTTCCAAAAATTTTTCAACTACTTCTTCAAATTCACAATCAATCTCAACCATTTTCTCAAATTTCAAAATTCAACAATTCTCAAAATACTGTCAATCAATATCATTCATTCATATTTCATTATAGATAAACAATTTATATATACATCATACTAAAATTTACATTCATAAATTCCAAACTAAAATTTATTACAAATTTTATATAAACTTTGTACAAGCTGCTCAAGACCGAATTTACATGTCCATACATTTATGTGCAATACATACATCAAAATAAATATTTACAGGCAGGGTATAAATTATACCCGATAACTTTAAGCTGATAAATCCTCAATCCTCAATCCTCAACAGCTCAGTCTGCTGCTCCTCTAGTCTCTATATCCATGACAAAGAATAAAAGCTATCACGAGTAATCGGGGCTCTGGTGCACAACATACTAAAATAATCTTTATGCAGAACTTAAATCACATTTATTCAAAAATTTGACTGAATATGAGAATTAAATACAAATCATGCATTATGAGATTTTAATCCCAAACAATTTCATTTTGAAGTATCAAATCACATTTCATAAAACCCACTGTTAGATCATGCCATTCGAACAAATAGAATCTCCATAGCCAGAGGCTAAAGAGAAATCACATCACAAGGCTAGCTAGCTCAAATATATGGATATCCATTCACATCCTCTTATACTGGCACACCTCGACACTTCTCCAGAGAAGGAATCAAAATTTGAAGCTAATTACCCCCACTAGTCGTGCTAGTGAGGTGTTCAAATATATGGTCATGACACTGTGGTTTCAAAACTTATCTTAACAATTTGCTAAAAATTGTCATTTCAAATATACACAATAACTTTCACAATTTAAATCAAAACATCATAAATAAGGTCACAATAAACTTTCAACAATTCAAAGAAAAAGTAAAATGCATATTTCATTCACTTTATCAATGAATTTTAAAGCATAGTGATGTTGTGCGCAAACCTCAAGCGAATCGCCTCTTGGCCTTGACTCGGTTCCTCGAGTTCTTTCTCGGTATTCTTTTCAACTGAAACACACAATTTTATAGTGTTTCAGTACCATAACTTAGCATAAATCCAAAAATAAATTTAACTTCACTTTTACCTAACTCTAACGTGTTTAAACTCGACGTTCTTGAAATTTTGTGTTTTGGGTTACTATTCACTACACTATTCAAGTCAAATTGTTGACTTTCTAAGGCTTAATAGGAATGGAAATTCCAACTTCACCCACATACCACATTTTGGTCACCAAATTTGTTGGTTTTGGTTGTTTTCTCAAAACTTAGGTCTTTTAGGCAAAATTGCCAATTTTCAGTTTTGGAGTCCTAAGTTGCACTGTTCCATTGGTCACTTTACTGTTGGAATTTGGCAAAACTTTCTTCATAGAAATGTTCCCTAATGTCTTAAGTTTATTCTCCTTTTTGAATCACCCCAATTGGAGTTTTGTAGCTCAAGTTATGGCTATTTGAACCATGGCTGCCGGATTAGATTCAACCCAGTTTTCTGGGCAAATTTTGGTTCTGGCAGTTTTAAGTCACCAACTTGGGGTGGCCAAATGACTTGGTTAATGGCATAATTTGGGTTTATGTTCTTTATGAAAGTTTAGGTCTATATCTCATCTAACCACTGGTAAAATTTCAGGTCATTTAGACCTGCCTAGCTTGAGTTATGGCCAAATGAACAAACATTGTTCATTTGGTCAGTTTGTATAGGATAGCCTGCAATTTTCCAACTTTGGTCAATTTGTTCAGTAGGTTTTGGTCACTTTTTAGGCATGCCTCCTGAATTAAAATTGTGTCATTTAGTGTCTATTTTCATCCCCAATTGGTCCCATACCAATTGGACTTGGAAATTTTCATTTTTGGTCCCTCAAAGGAAATTTTGGTCATGTTGCTAGCAGCATGACCACACTCCCTCCGAATTTGGCTTTAATTCCAACACTTCTAACACACTTAATTAGGTCACAAATGATAATTTTTCACTTTACATTAGGTCAAAGACACCATTTACCACTTCCTCACATTTTTTGTCTCTAAGCCCTAATGTCCAAAACCCTAAGTTGCCAATTTCTTGCATTTAGCTACTTTCTAACTCTTTAATCATAACCATTCACTAATTCAAGGTTCATATACCCATTCAAGTAAATCAGACCATGCAAATCACCCTCCCCCTCTTGCTGGCTAAAATTTTAGTTTAGTCCCTCAATAAATTTTTCTTTTCATTTTAAGTTTATTTCTATGTTCTTGATGCTATACATACACTAATTAAACTAAAAATTTGATGTTTGCATTACTAACCTTAAGTGAAGTCTTTGATCTTCACTTTCTCTAAATTTTCTTTAATTCTTTGATGACAAATCTTCCTCTCAAGTGACTAAATCAAGTTTTTGTGAAGCAAGTATGGAAGAAGATGAGATTTAGTGAGGGTTTCAAAGCTTGAGTGCAAGCTTTAATGGAGTTAGCAATGGTGAGGGAGAGAGAGATGGAAGGCGGCAAGGGATAAGAAGAATAAGGCTTTTTTTTTTCTTTTCTTTTCTTTTCTTTTGTCTTTTTATGTCTTAGGAAGACCCAAAAATCCAATTAATTAAATATATTAATTATTACTTTTATGGCATCATGCATGAGGTCATGCATGATGTCATCACCTTTTTTACTTTTTCATTTTCTTTTTTTCTATTTATTTTTCTATTAGTTCTTTAATTTAATTCTCGATTCTGAAATTTTCTTTTCACCGATTTTATTTGACAGTTAGGTCAGGAGTCAGCTCTCAGGGTCAATTGACCAAATTGCCCCTCGCCGGCTTGACCCAGTTTGAGAAATAATTCAATATTTCTTCCAGATCCCTGACCTAATTATTTGACTGGCTTAACAATTCTTTTTCATGATTTTCTCTTTTCCACTGTGTTCGTAATGGTCCTAAGGACCGCGGCGTCACATTTTATGGTTCAAAATTTTAGTTTAAATCGACTTCGCAGTCGTTCCCAAGAAGGTCACCCATCGCAGTGACTCTCGGCTCATTTAACTTCTTATGTTCTGTTTTTCTTATTTATACTTAACTAATTGAACATTCCTAATTATTTGTGTTTATGGCTTCTCTAGTTGTCTTAAGTGTGGTTCTAATCTCCTTAATTGTCCGGACCGACACCGGTCACCGAAACAGTGAAATATACCAGGCTATGCAAATAGGAGTGTTATAATTCTCCTCCCCCCCCCTTAAAATAAATTTCGTCTCTAAATTTTACCTGATATTAATCTCTGAACAGCTGTGGGTGCTGTGTCCTCATGTCCTCCTCTCGTTCCCAAGAAGTCTCCCAGCCCGAATGATGGTTCCACAGCACTTTTACCAATGTTATCTGCTTGTTTCGTAGCTGCTTCACCTTATAAGCCAGAATCACTATGGGTTCTTCCTCATATGTGAGGTTTGGATTCACTTCAATTTCCTCTACTGGTAGTACATGAGATGGGTCTGATCGATACCTCCTCAACATCGATACATGGAAGACATTATGTATCTTCTCCAACTCTAGAGGTAGTGCCAACCGATATGCCAAAGGACCCACTCTTTCCAGAACCTCATATGGCCCAATGAAATGAGGACTCAGTTTCCCCTTTCTGTCGAATCTCATAATTCTCTTCCAAGGAGAAACCTTGAGGAAAACTTTCTCACCCACTGTATACTCAATATCCCTTCTCTTCAGATCAATGTAGGACTTCTAACGGTCTGATGTTGTCTTAAGTCGATCTCTGATCTCCCTGATCTTCTCCGCCGTTTGCTGAACAATTATGGGTCCAATCATCTTTCTTTCACCCATGTCATCCCAACATAACAGGGTTCTACATTTTTTGCCATACAAAGCTTCATATAGAGGCATCCCAATACTTGATTGGTAGCTGTTGTTGTAAGCAAACTCAATCAAAGGCAAGTGTGTATCCTAATTGCCCTCAAATTCAATCACACAAGCCCGTAGCATGTCCTCCAAGATCTGAATTACCCTCTCAGACTAGCCATATGTCTGTGGGTGGAATGTCGTACTGAAGTTCAATCTAGTTCCTAGGGCTCTCTAAAGACTACCCTAGAATCTAGAAGTGAACCTAGGATCTCTGTTTGATACGATGGATACTGGCACTCCATGAAGTCTCACAATCTCATCAATGTACAACTTGGCCAATCTTTCTAAACTGTAATCCATCCGAACTGGCAGAAAATGAGCATACTTGGTCAGTCTGTCAACAATGACCCATACTGCATCATGACTCTTCTGTGTCCTCAGAAGTCCCATCACAAAATCCATCATTATTCTCTCCCATTTCTATTCTGGTACTGGCAGTGGATGTAACAACCCAGTGGGTACTTGATGCTCTACCTTTACTTGCTGACAAGTTAGCCATTTGGAAATAAACTCTGCCGCATCTCTTTTCATACCCATCCACCAGTAATGCTCCTTTAGCCCTCTATACATTTTTGTGCCACCAGGGTGCATGGCAAAAGGAGACTCATGTGTTTCCTTCAAAATGATTTGCCTCAAATCGACATCATTAGGAACACACATTCTACCTTGGTGTAGCAGTAAACCATCATCTCTAACTGAGAACTCAGGTTTCTTGCCCTGTCGGACTTCTTCCATCACCACGATACTTCGATCATTACGAGCGACCATTCTAATCTGATCAATCAACACTGGCTGGACATGCCATGCAACTGATGTCTGCCCATCATCATTAATCTCTAAGCTGGCATGCAATGATCTTAACTCATGTACCAAAGACAAAGGAGTAACCCGTAGACTTACCATAGTCTTGCGACTTAAGGCATCAGCCACAACATTAGCTTTTCCTGGCTGATAGTCTATTAGACATTCATAGTCTTTTATCAACTCTAACCATCTCTTCTGTCTTAAATTCAGCTCTTTTTGGGTGCCCAAATACTTCAAACTCTTATGATCTGTGTAGATGTAACATTTCTCCCCATACAAATAGTGTCTCCAGATCTTAAGAGCAAACACAATAGCTACAAGCTCCAAGTCATGTGTCGGATAGTTCCTCTCATGCGGCTTTAGCTGGCGTGATGCATAGGCAATGACATTCCGATCTTGCATCAATACGTAGCCTAATCCATTGTGAGAAGCATCACTATAAACTGTGTATTCTTTACCCGAAGTAGGTAAAGTAAGAACTGGAGCTTCAGTTAAACATCTTTTCAATTCATCAAAACTCTTTTGGCATTTATCCGTCCACTGAAATTTTACATCTTTTTGGAGTAGCTTAGTCAATGGAGATGCCAACATGGAAAATACCTTTACAAATCTATGGTAGTATCCAGCTAAACTTAGAAAACTGCGAATCTCTGTGACATTTCTGGGTGGCCTCTAATTAAGGACAGCTTCAATCTTACTTGGATCTACCTTGATGCCCTCTTCTGATATTACATGCCCCAAGAAAGATATTTCCTTCAGCCAAAATTCACACTTTGACAATTTGGCATATAGTTGTTTCTCCCTCAAAGTCTGCAGTACAATCTGCAGATGTCTATCATGCTCTTCTGCATTCCTTGAATAAACTAATATATCATCAACGAATACCACCACAAACTGGTCGAGGTATGGTCTGAAGATAGTGTTCATCAGATCCATAAAAGTAGCCAGAGCATTATTTAACCCGAATGGCATAACCAAAAACTCATAATGGCCATAACGGGTTCTGCAGGCAGTTTTAGGAATACTCTGCTCTTGTACTTTCAGCTAATAATAACCTGATCTTAGATCAATTTTGGAGAACACAGCTGCACCCCTTAACTGATCAAACAAGTCATCAATTCAGGGCAATGGATATCTATTCTTTATAGTCACCTTATTCAACTGTCGATAATCAATACACAAGGGGAGAGTGCCATCCTTCTTCTTAACAAACAACACTGGTGCTCCCCAAGGTGACACACTAGGGAGAATAAAGCCCTTGTCAAGCAATTCTTGCAACTGCACTTTCAACTCTTTCAATTCTGCAAGTCTCATTCTATATGGTGTTATGGAGATTGGGTCCACACCAGGCATAACATCAATCTCAAACTGCACCTCTCTTTCTGGAGGTAATCCTGGCAATTCATCAGGAAACACATCTGGAAAGTCACATACAGTAGGGATGTCCTTTAGTGCTAGGCTCCCCACATGGGTGTCTATCACATGTGCCAAGTATGCTTCACACCCCTTTCTGATCATTCTTCTGGCTAGTGTAGCCAAAATGATGTTTGATGGCAGTAAATGCCTCTCCCCATGTATTACCACATCACCATACAAAGGGAGACCAAAAGTGACTGTCTTCAGTGTACAGTCAATCATGGCGTGATGCCTGGCTAACCAATCCATGCCCAAGATGATATCATACTCTCTAAAGGGCATTTCAATCAAATCTGATAGAAAAACATGTCCTTGGATCACCAAAGGACAGTCCCTATAAATTCTGTTGACCCGGACCTCTTGTCCTAACGGACTAGTTACTAGCACTTCAAAATCCATTTGCACACATGGAACAGCAAGTGAACTGACTATGCTAGCATTAACATATGAATGGGTTGAACCCGGATCAAATAACACAAACACATCATGATCATAGATAGAGAATGTACCAGCTACCACATCGGAAGTCTCAGCCTCTTCTCGCTGTCTCATTATGTAGACTCTGGCTGACGCACTTCCTTGTGCAAACTGACCAACTGTGCCTTGACTACAAGAAGCAGTGCCTCTACCACTGCCTCTTCCTCCGCCAACTGATTGTGAACTTCTGGGAGCAGGACTCTAAATATATCCCTCGGCAGTAGTAGGAGCTAGACCATATCTCGAAGACGGAGCACTAGTGCAGTCTCTTGCTAAATGACCCTTGCCTCTGCAGTTAAAGCAAGCTCCAGTGGCCCAATAACACTCCCCCCCCATGAATCTTGCCACAAGTCTCACAGGCGAGAATGTGAACTCGCTGATCACGACTGGACCTAGGGGTCTCTGTCCGAAAAATCTGCCCCTACCAAATCTTCCACCTCGACCCCTGCTGGCTCCACTAAATTTCTTTTTTTTCCCAGAAGTCCCACCAGAACTCGGCTCTACTGATTTTTCCCCCTTGTCTTTCTCTGATTTCTCAGCTTTCTTTGATTTTTCTTTTATTGGGGTCGCCTCTGATTCAATCCTTTCTAGCTCAAGTGCTTGAGACATGAGTTCTAAAAAATTGCTGTGCCTGAATCCCACTACTTGCATTCTCAAACTGGGCTTCAAACCCGTCTCAAATCTCTTGCACCTTGCCTTGCTGGTGGAAAGGAGACTCCCAGCATAATGACTTAAGCGGGAGAACTCCCTCTCATTCTCTGCTACTGTTCTGTTGCCTTATTTTAGACTCAGAAACTCTTGTAACTTCTTATCAACATATGTATCTGGGATGTATTTCTGTCTGAACTCTCTGATAAAGTCATCCCAAGTCAGCACTGGTGGTTCAGCTAAGCTGTGGGGGATGGTCGTCCACCAATCATACGCATCTCCTTGCAGTAGCGACACGGAATACTCAAACTTTAGTTCATCTTGGCAGTGCAGCTTCTTAAATACTCTGTCCATTTTTTCAAGCCATTGCTCTGCCTCTAAAGGGTCCACTGTACCCTTAAATTCTGCAGCCCCATACTTCAATAACTTGTCATACAGTCTGGCTGGAGGAAGTGGTTGTGCCACAGGTGGTTGGGGTGGAGCTTGAAAAGGCATACCCCCAGCCATTTGTTGAAACATCGCAGCCATCTACTGTGCAAACTGTGCAGGAAACTACGGCATTTGTGGGGCTGGTGCTACAGATCCACTAACATTCTGCAAAGCTGGGGCTTCCTCTTATGCCTCAGCTTCAACAGACTGCTCAACTGAGCGATCCCCTTCTTCCATTTCAGTCTGAAATTAGGGTATCTTCTGAACAAATAACATAAGAAGATTTCCTTCCGCTAGTTCATATTTATGATGTAATGCACTGTATGTAACAAATATGGACATTGAGCAGTTGTACTTAACAAGGAAAAGACACAAATTCTCAAGTCAAAACATACTTGAAAAAAATTTGCTCTGATACCACTAAAATATGTCACACCTTATCCCTCTGTAAGGCATAACATAATCCCGTAGAATACCTAATGAACTATCGAACTTCACCTACCGATAACTCATTAAGTATCCTACAAAGGATTTTGAAACAATTTTCTTATTTTTGATAAGTGGTGAGCATTTTCTAATAGGTATTTAAAACATTTAATTAAATTTAAAACTAGTTAATATTTTTGGTCCGTTTTATTTTTCCACAAATTTTATAAAAATTTTGGCAGAGTTCCATTTATATTTCGAGAAAAAAATTCTTCAAATACCTGTAAAAAAAGCACTTCCAAAAATTTTTCAATTACTTCTTTAAATTCACAATCAATCTCAACCATTTTCTCAAATTTCAAAATTCAACAATTCTCAAGATACTGTCAATCAATATCATTCATTCATATTTCATTATAGACAAACAATTTATATATACATCATACTAAAATTTACATTCAGAAATTCCAAACTAAAATTTATTACAAATTTTATATAAACTTTGTACAAGCTGCTCAAGACCGAATTTACATGTCCATACATTTATGTGCAATACATATATCAAAATAAATATTTACAGGCAGGGTATAAATTATACCCGATAACTTCAAGCTGATAAATCCTCAATCCTCAGCAGCTCAGTCTGCTGCTCCTCTAGTCTCTGTATCTGACAAAGAATAAAGCTATCACGAGCATCGGGACTCTGGTGCACAACATACTAAAATAATCTTTATGCAGAACTTAAATCACATTTATTCAAAAATTTGACTGAATATGAGAATTAAATACAAATCATGCATTATGAGATTTTAATCCCAAACAATTTCATTTTGAAGTATCAAATCACATTTCATAAAACCCACAGTTAGATCATGCCATTCGAAATAAATAGAATCTCAATAGCTAGAGGCTAAAGAGAAATCACATCACAAGGCTAGCTAGCTCAAATATATGGATATCTATTCACATCCTCTTCTACTGGCACACCTCAACACTTCTACAGAGAAGGAATCAAAATTCGAAACTAATTACCCCCACTAGTCGTGCTAGTGAGGTGTTCAAATATATGGTCATGACACTATCGTTTCAAAACTTATCCCAACAATTTGCTAAATATTGTCATTTCAAATATACACAATAACTTTCACAATTTAAATCAAAACATCATAAACAAGGTCACAATAAACTTTCAACAATTCAAAGAAAAAGTAAAATGTATATTTCATTCACTTTATCAATGAATTTTAAAGCATAGTGATGTTGTGCACAAATCTCAAGCGAGTCGCCTCTTGGCCTTGACTCAGTTCCTCGGGTTCTTTCTCGGTATTCTTTTTAACTGAAACACACAATTTTACAGTGTTTCAGTACCATAACTTAGCATAAATAACAAAAATAAATTTAACTTCACTTTTACCTAACTCTAACGGGTTAAACTCGACGTTCTTGAAATTTTGTGTTTTGGGTTACTATTCACTATACTATTCAAGTCAAATTGTTGACTTTCTAAGGCTTAATGGGTATGGGAATTCCAACTTTACCCACATACCACACTTTGGTCACTAAATTTGTTGGTTTTGGTTGTTTTCTCAAAACTTAGGTCTTTTAGGCAAAATTGCCAATTTTCAGTTTTGGAGTCCTAAGTTGCACTGTTCCATTGGTCACTTTACTGTTAAAATTTGGCAAAACTTTCTTCATAGAAAATGTTCCCTAATGTCTTAAGTTTATTCTCATTTCTGAATCACCCCAATTGGAGTTTTGTAGCTCAAGTTATGGCCATTTGAACCATGGCTGCTGCCGGATTGGATTCAACCCAGTTTTCTGGGCAAATTTTGGTTCTGACAGTTTTAGGTCACCATTTTGGGGTGTCCAAATGACTTGGTTAATGGCATAATTTGGGTTTGTGTTCTTCATGAAAGTTTTAGATCTATATCTCATCTAACCACTGGTAAAATTTCAGGTCATTTAGACTTGCCTAGCTCGAGTTATGGCAAAATGAACAAACACTGTTCATTTGGTCAGTTTGTACAGGACAGCCTGCAATTTTCCAACTTTGGTCAATTTGTTCACTAGGTTTTGGTCACTTTTTATGCATGCTTCCTAAATGAAAATTGTGTCATTTAGTGTCTATTTTCATCCCCAATTAGTCCCATACCAATTGGACTTGTAAAATTTCATTCGAATTTGGCTTTAATTCCAACACTTCTAACACACTTAATTAGGTCACAAATGACCATTTTTCACTTCACATTAGGTCAAAGACACCATTTACCACTTCCTCACATTTTTTGTCTCTAAGCCCTAATGTCCAAAACCCTAAGTTGCCAATTTCTTGCATTTAGCTACTTTCAAACTCTTTAATCATAACCATTCACTAATTCAAGATTCATATACCCATTCAAGTAAATCAAACCATGTAAATCACCCTCCCCCTCATGCTGGCTGAAATTTTAGTTTAGTCCCTCAACAAATTTTTCTTTTCATTTTAAGTTTATTTCTATGTTCTTGATGCTATACATACACTAATTAAACTAAAAATTTGAAGTTTGCATTACTAACCTTAGGTGAAGTCTTTGATCTTCACTTCCTCTAAATTTTCTTCAATTCTTTAATGAAAAATCTTCCTCTCAAGTGACTAAATCAAGTTTTTATGTAGCAAGTATGGACGAAGTTGAGATTTAGTGAGGGTTTCAAAGCTTAAGTGCAAGCTTTAATGGAGTTAGCAATGGTGAGAGAGGGAGAGAGATGGGAGGCAGCAAGGGATAAGAAGAAGAAGGCTTTTTTGATTTTTTTTTCTTTTCTTTTCTTTTGTCTTTTTATGTCTTAGGGAGACCCAAAAAGTTAATTAATTAAATATATTAATTATTACTTTTATGGCATCATGCATGAGGTCATGCATGATGTCATCACCTTTTTAACTTTTTCATTTTCTTTTTTTTTCTATTTATTTTTCTATTAGTTCTTTAATTTAATTCTCAATTTCAAAATTTTCTTTTCTTCGATTTTATTTGATAGTTAGGTCAGGAGTCAGCTCTCGGGGTCAATTGACCAAATTGCCCCTCGCCGGTTCGACCCGGTTTGCAAAAAATTCAATATTTCTTCTGGATCCCTGACCTAATTATTTGACTGGCTTAACAATTCTTTTTCGTGATTTTCTCTTTTCCACTGTGTTCATAATGGTCCTAAGGACTGCAGCGTCACATTTTACAGTTCAAAATTTTAGTTTAAATCGACTTCGCAGTCGTTCCCGATAATGTCACACATCGTTGTGACTCTCGACTCGTTTAACTTCTTATGTTCAATTTTTTTTATTTATACTTAACTAATTAAACATTACTAATTATTTGTGTTTGTGGCTTCTCTAGTTGTCTTAAGTGTGGTTCTAATCCTCTTAATTGTCCGGACCGACACCGGTCACCGGAACAGTGAAAATATACCAGGCTATGCAAATAGGGGTGTTACACCAAGTCATGTGTCGGATAATTCCTCTCATGCTGTTTCAGCTGGCGTGATGCATAGGCAATGACATTTCGCTCTTGCATCAATACACAGCCTAACCCATTGTGAGAAGCGTCACTGTAAACAATATAGTTTTTACCTGAGGTAGGTAAAGTAAGGACTAGAGCCTCAGTTAAACATCTCTTCAACTCATCAAAACTCTGTTGGCATTTATCCTTCCACTGAAATTTCACATCTTTTCGAAGTAGCTTGGTCAATGGAGATGCCAGCATGGAGAATCCCTTCACAAATCGATGGTAGTATCTAGCTAAACCCAGAAAACTGTGAATCTCCATGGTATTTATGGGTGGCCTCCTATTAAGGACAGCTTCTATCTTACTTGGATCTACCTTGATGCCCTCTATCGATACTACGTGCCCCAAGAAGGATATTTCCTTCAGCCAAAATTCACACTTCGATAATTTGGCATATAGCTGTTTCTCCCTCAAAGTCTGTAGTACAATTCGCAGATGTCTATCATGCTCTTTTGCACTCCTTGAATAGACCAATATATCATCTATGAATACCACAATAAACTGATCGAGGTATGGTTTGAAGATAGTGTTCATCAAATCCATAAAAGCAGCCGGAGCATTAGTTAACCCGAATGGCATGACCAATAACTCATAATGGCCATAACAGGTTCTAAAGGCAGTTTTAAGAATACTATGCTCTTGTACTTTCAACTGGTAATAACCTGATCTCAGGTCAATTTTGGAGAACACAGCTGCACCCCTCAACTGATCAAACAAGTCATCAATGCAGAGCAATGGGTATTTGTTTTTTATTGTTACCTTATTCAACTGCTGATAGTCAATATATAAGCAGAGAGTGCCATCTTTCTTCTTAACAAACAACACTGGCGCTCTTCAAGGTGACACACTAGGGCGGATAAAGCCTTTGTCAAGCAGCTCTTGCAACTGCACTTTCAACTCTTTCAGTTCTGCTGGTGCCATTCTATATGGTGTTATGGAGATTGGGTCCACACCAGGTATAACATCAATCTCAAACTGCACTTCTCTTTCTGGAGGTAATCCTGGCAATTCATTAGGAAACACATCCGGAAAGTCACATACTATAGGAATGTCCCTTAGTGTTGGACTCCCCACTTCGGTGTCTATCACATGTGCCAAGTATGCTTCACACCCCTTTCTGATCATTCTTCTGGCTAGTGCGGCCGAAATGATGTTTGATGTTAGTAACTACCTCTCCCCATGTATTACCACATCACCGTATAGAGGGAGACCAAAAGTGATTGTCTTCAGTCTATAGTCAATCATGGCATGATGCCTGGCTAGCCAATCCATGCCCAAGATGATATCATAATCTCTAAAGGGCATTTCTATCAAATCTGACAGAAAAATATGTCCTTGGATCACCAAAGGACAATCTCTATAGATTCTGTTGACCCGAACCTCTTGTCCTAATCGACTAGTTACTAGCACTTCAAAATCCATTTTGACACATGGAACAGCAACTGAATTGACTATGCTAGCACTAACATATGAGTGGATTGAACCCGGATCAAATAACACAAATACTTCTTGATTAGAGATAGAGAATGTACCGGCTACAACATCGGAAGTCTCAGCCTCTTCTCGCTGTCTCATCGTATAAACCCTGGTCAAAGCACTCCCTTATGCTGCTTGGTTAACAGTACCCTGACTGCCAGAAGCATTACCTCTACCTGCCTTTTCCTCTGCTAACCGGTTGTGAACCTCTGATAGCAGGACTCTGAACAGACCCTTCTGCAGTTGTAGGAGCTGGCCCAAATCTAGGGGCACTGGTGCAGTCCTTAGCAAGATGGCCTTTGCCTCCACAGTTAAAGCAAGCTCTTGTTGCCCAATAGCATTCTCCCCCATGAATCTTACCATAGGTCTCACAGGGGCGGGAAGGATATGAACTCCTGGTCGACTGCTGACCAGATCTAGGGGGTCTCTGTCTAGAGAATTTACCCCTTCCAAACCTTCCACCTCTATCTCTGCTAGGTCCCCCAAATTTCTTATTCTTTCTAGAGGTACCACTAGGACTTTGTTCAACTGATTTTTCACCTTTTTATTTTTCTGATTTCTCAGTCTTCTCTGATTTCTCTTTTGCAGGTGTCGCTTCTAATTCAATCTTTTCCAACTCAAGTGCTTGAGAGATGAGCTCAGAGAAGTTACTGTGTCTGAATCCCACTACTTGTATCTGCAGACTGGGCTTCAAACCCGTCTCAAATCTCTTGCACATTTCTTTGCTGGTAGAAAGGAGACTCCCAGCATAGTGGCTAAGCGGGAGAACTCCCTCTTATATTCTGCCACTATTCTGTTGCCTTGTTTCAAACTTAGAAATTCCTGTAGTTTCTGATCCACATATGCATCTGGGACATATTTCTGTCTAAACTCTCTGATGAAGTCATCCCAGGTCAGTACTGATAGTTCAGCCAAGCTATGGGGGATGGTGTTCCACCAATCATAAGCATCCCCTTGTAGCAAAGATACCAAATATTCAAATTTCAGCTGATCTTGGCAGTGCAATTTCTTGAATACTCAGTCCATTCTTTCCAGCCATTGGTCTGCCTCTAGTGGGTCTACTGTACCTTTAAATTTCGTGGCCCATACTTCAATAACTTATCATACTGTCTGACTGGAGTTTGAGGTTGCACTACAGAAGTTTGGGGTGGAGCTTGAGCAAGCATACCCCCAGCCATTTATTGAAACATTGCCGCCATCTGTTGTGCGAACTGTGCAGAAAATTGCAGCATTTGTGGGGCTGGTGCCATTGACCCACTAACATTTTGTAGAGCTGGGGCTTTCCCTTGTGCCTCAGTTTCAACAGATTGCTCAACAGAGCGATCCCCTTCTTCCATATCAGTCTGGAGTAAGATATCTCCTGAACAAATAACACAAGGAGATTTCCCTCCGTTAGTTCATATTTATGATATAATGCACTGTATGTAACAAATAAGGACATTAAGCAGTTGTACTTAGCAAAGAAAAGACACAAATTCACAAGTTAAAACATACTTTAAAAATTTGCTCTCATACCACTAAAACATGTCACACCTTACCCCTCTGTAAGGCATAACATGATCCCATAGAATACCTAATGAACTACCGAACTTCACCCACCGATAACTCATTAAGTACCCTACAAGGGATTTTAAAATCATTTTCTTACTTTTTAGAAGTGGTGAACATTTTCTAATAGGTATTAAAACATTTAATTAGAGTTTGAAAACTAGTTAAAATTTTTGCCCCTTTTTATTTTTCCGTAAATTTTAGAAAATTTCGGCAGAGTGCCGTCTATATTTTGATAAAACAGTTCTTCAAATACCTAAAAAAAACACTTCCAATAATTTATCTCATCAACTCAACAACTTTAACATCCACCACAACAAATTTCAACATCATTTCTCAAATTCCAAAATTCAAATCAATAATTTCCAATTCAATATCATCCAAAATAATACTAAGTAATTTCATTCAAATTAAAACAAAATAATTTCATTCCCAATTTTATTAAAGTTAAAACAATTTACATTCAGTAATCCAGAATTTACATTAGAAAAATCCAAACTAATATTATTACAAACTTTATACAACTGCTCATGACCAGTTCTACATGTACATACATTTACATACATCAAAATAATTATTACAATTAGGGTATAAAATATACCCGATAGAACTTTAGGGAAGGTGGCTCCACAATCCTTAGCAGCTCACTCTGCTGCTCCTCTAGTCTCAATATCTGTGACAGCAATAACAGCCATCACTGAGTATTATGACTCAGTAGTGCACAACATACTAAAATAACCGTTATGCAGAATTTAAATCATACTTATTCAAAAACTAAACTGAATATGAGAAATAAATACAAACATAATTTATAAGCTTTTAATCCATTTCATTTCAAAAGTCTCAAAACAAATTTCATAAAAACACACAGTTATATCATGTCATTTGAAATAATAATCATCTCAATAGCCAGAGGCTTATGAGAAGTCACATCACAAGGCTAGCTAACTCAAATATATGGATATCCATTTAATTTCTTTTTCTACTGGCACACACCTCAATACTTCAGCCAGAGAAGGAATCAAAAATCGAAACTGATTTCCCCCACTAGTTATGCTAGTGAGGCATTCAAATATATAGTTATGATACTGTAATTTCAAAACTGTCTTAGCAATTTACTAAACATTTATTGCCATTTCAAACACAAACAAATAAACTTTCAATAATTTAAGTCAAAAGCATAATACACATTTCATGCACTTTGTAAATGAATTTTAAAGAATATTGATGTTGTGCACAAACCTTATTCGAGTCGCCTCTTGGCCTTGACTCGATGCCCTGGGTTCTTTTCCGGTATTTTTTTTCCAATCAAACATACAATTTCACAGTGTTTCAGTATCATAATTTATCATAACTCCAAAAATAAATTCAAATCTACTTATACCTAGCTTTAATATGCTAAACTTGACGTTCTTTAAAATTTGTATTTCGGGGTTGCTATTCATGACACTATTCAAGTCAATTTGTTGACTTTTAAAAGCTTAATAGGTATGGGAATTCTAATTTCACCCACATACCACATTTTGGTTACCTAATCTGTTGGTTTGGGTTGTTTTCTCAAATCTTATGTCTTTTAGGCACAAATTTCAAATTTTTAGTTTTGGTGTCATGTTTGTACTGTTCCATTGGTCATGTTGCTGTTAGAATTTAGCTAAGTTCTCTTCATAGAAGTTGTTCTTTATTGTCTTAACTTTATTTCCCTTTTTGAATCACTCCATTTGGAGTTTTTAAGCCCAAGTTATAGCCATTTGAACATGGCTGGCTGGATTGGTCTAACCCAGATTTTCTGGGCAACTAATGTGGTTCTGGCAGTTTTAGATCACTAAATTTGGGTGGCTAAATGACTTGGTTAAGGGCATAATTTGGACTTGTGTTCTTCATGAAAGTTGTAGGGCTATGTCTCAGCTTTCTACTGGTAAAATTTTAAGTCATTTGGACCTGCCTAGCCCAAGTTATGGCCAAATGAAGAAACACTGTTCATTTAGTCATTTTTATACAAGTCAGTATGCCTAATACGGATTTGCCCAATTTGTTCACTAAGTTATGGTCACTTTATGGGCATGATTCCTCAATAAAAAATGTGTCATTTTGTGTCTAGTTTCATTCCCAATTGGCCTCATACCTTTTGGGTTTGTAAATTTTTAGTTTTGATCCCTGAAAGAGACCTTAGTCATGCTGCTTGCAGAATGACCATGAGCAATCCAAATTCAAACTTAATTCCAACACTTCCTACACATCACAATTGGTCATACATGACCATTTCTCAACTCCAGCAAGGTAAAACACATCATTTGGCCAATTCTCACATTTGTATCTCCCAAACCCTAGGTGCCAAAACCCTAATTTTCATGCTTAGCTCAATTGATGAAATCTAAATGCATAATTAGTACTTATACACTCATTTACACTTAACTACTTCATTATTTGCATCAAAATCATTCATTCTCAACCCTACATACTGCTGGCCGAAATTCATGTAGTTCTTTAACATATCATTTTGTTTCATTTTTCAATAAATCATCACTCAATCAAGTTGCCTAAGTATGAACATAAAGATACAAAAAGAGAAATCAAACTAACCTTTATGCAGAATTTTTCACCTCTTCAATCCTTTCTTTTTTTTTTTTTAAGCTCCTTATCAAGGTTTGAATACAAGATTAAATGGTGGAAATTTAAGTTTCTATGGTGGGATTTAGGGTTTATGGAGCTTGGGTTGAGTGCTCTAATGGAGTTATGTGAGAAAGAGAGAAGGGAGAAGGTGTTAAGGCAACAAGAAGAAGAAGAGTGAATTTTGTTTTTTTTTTTCTTTTCTTTTATGTATTTTTAACTCCTTAGTGAGACACAATTATCTTAAAATTTCAAATTTTTTTGTTATTAGGTTTATTTCATCATGCATGATGTCATACATGATGTAATAAACTTTTTCAACTTTTTCTTTTTCTTTTTTTATTTATTTATTTTTCTTTAGTTCTATAATTTAATTCTTGATCCCGATATTTTCTTTTCTCCGATTTTATTGGACAATTAGGTCAGGAGTCAGCTCTAGTAGTGAATTGACCATATTGCCCCTCGCTGGTTTGACTCGGTTTGTAAGTAATTCAATATTTCTTCCGGAGTCCTGACCTAATTATTTGACCTGCTTAACCATTCTTTTCTGTGATTTTTTCTTTTCCACTATGTTCGAAATAGTCCTAAGGATCGTGGCGTCATATTTTACGGTTCGAAATTTGAGTTAAATCAACCTCGCAGTCCTTCTCGATAAGGTCACCCATCGCTGTGACTTTCGGCTCATTTAATTTCTTGTGTTCTTTTTTTTTTATATACTTAACCATTTGACAATTACTAATTATTTGTTTTCAGGGCTTATCTAGTTGTCTTAGATGTGGTTCTAATCCCTTTAATTATCTAGACAGACACCGGTCACCAGAACAGTAAAATATACCAGGCTATACAAATAGGAGTGTTACAGAAAGTAGCACGCCTCACTCGACTATACTATAGACCGAGTAAAGGGTGTTACATATGTGCTCTCCAAATTCTATTTAGTAAGGTACAAACTATTTTTGAAAGTGAAAGTACATTATGGGGGAGAATTTCTGAAAAACACACACTTCACTTGTACTTAATTTTCCTCATCCACTAATTGTTTGTCATCATCAAAAAGGGGGAGATTGTTGGACCTAGGTGTCTTAACCCATATTTTGATGATAATAAACAATTAGTATGCTACTAATATACTTTGAAAGTATTTGTATTGAGTTTGTAGGCCCTATATCAAAAATTGCCAAATTGCTTCAAATCAAGGTTAAGGAAGAGCAAGATAAGGAAGTAAACATTTATGGGACCTTACAATGTAACTTTTTTTTATTTTATATCTTGTAAATCTCATTTAATTAATTGAGTTGGCTCAAGTCTAAGTGGTACTAAGAATATCTTGCTCAACTTAGTTTTTACCTAATTCTTTATCAAGGGAAAATTAAATAAATTTTTTCAAAAATGCAAAATTAATTTTGAAAATTATTTTAGTTATAAAATACATTGAATTAGCTTTCCAATAGTTCAAACAGATCAAAAATCTGAGTTTGGATCAAAAAGTTATGAGTTTGCCAAACTCTTAATTTCTTAGTGTCTTTATTTGTAATTTTTTCTTAACTAAGGGGGACTAAAATGAAATTTTCACATTTGGAAAATGAAAATTTGTTTTTGAAATTGTTTTCATTGAAAATTTTATCAAATTAGCTTTCTAACAATTCAAACCGATTGAAAATCCGAGTTCTAGTTAAAAAGTTATGCATTTCCAAAGCCTAAGTGCCCTTTTGACACTTTCTGTCCAGAGAGCACTTTGGCAGCCGAAAGTGGGAAGTTCGGCTACCGTAGTTCACTTTTTAAATCATGATTTTTTAGCGTTAAAAGCCATTTTGTCCAAAGAGCACTTCGGCAGCCAAAAGCAGAAACTTCGACAGCTGAAAGTGAATTTTCAAAAGTTGTTTTTTAGCGCTCCAACCTTCGATAGCCAAACCTGAGTTTTTGTAACTCGATAAAATAGAGCTTTGGGTGGTTGAACAGCTAGTTTAGCATTTAATGCACCCCAATGGCTATTTTCTTTCAAAAACTATAAATAAGCACTATTTGTGACTGGAAACAAGTTTTACAACAATAATCTTTTGGAAATTTATTGTGTTTTAAAGATTTTCTTCATTCTCTCTCTCTAAAACTTGAGCTACCATAGTTAATGTTGAGAACTTGATATTTGAGTTGTAAATTTCTTGTTCTGAGAGTTCATTCAAGGTTGTTATGTGCACTTATTATAATTTTGAGTGTGATAGAGCTTTAAATAGCTCTTGAGTGTAAAGGGATTTGTAAAAGAGCAAGGGTTTGCTCTTGTGGTGATTGTAAGGGGCTTATTCTTCACCCAAAGAAGAATTTTAGTGGAGTTAACTCTCAATGAGGGCCTTGAGGAGAGGACGTAGGCTTGGGATAGCCGAACCTTTATAAATTTCTTATGTCATCATTCTTCCTCTACTCTTCTTTGTGTTTAAATTTCTTTTAATCTTTAATTTTGCAATTAGAATGTAACACCCCTATTTGCATAGCCTGGTATATTTCACTGTTCCGGTAACCGGAGTCGGTCCGGACAATTAAGGGGATTATAACCATACTTAAGACAACTAGATAAACCATAAACACAAATAATTAGTAATGTCCAATTAGTTAAGTATAAACAAGAAAAACTGAACATAAAAAGTTAAATGAGCCAAGAGTTACAGCGATGGGTGACCTTCTCTGGAATGACTGCGAAGTCAATTTAAACTCAAATTTTGAACCGTAAAATGTGACGCCGCGGTCCTTAGGACCGTTATAAACATAGTGGAAAAGAGAAAATTACAAAAAAGAACTGTTAAGCCAGTCAAATAATTAGGTCAGGGAGCCGGAAGAAATATGGAATTATTTGCAAACCGGGTTGAACCGGCGAAGGGCAATTTGGTCAATTAACCCCGAGAGCTGACTCTTGACCTAACTGTCAAATAAAATCAGAGAAAAAAAAATTTCGAAATCGAGAATTAAATTAAAGAACTAATAGAAAAAAAAAGATGAGAAAATTAAAAAGTTAAAAAGGTGTAGGAAGATGACATCATGCATGATATCATGCATGATGCCATAAGTCATATAATTAATAAATTAATTAAATGGATTTTTGAGTCTTCCATAAGGATAAAAACAAAAGAAAAGAAAAGAAAAGAAAAAAAAAAGTAAAGACCCTCATCTTCCTCACCATTTACGTTTCTCTCTCCCTCACCATTGTAAACCTCCATTAAAGCTTGCTTCAAGCTTTGAAACCACCATTAAACCCCAAATCCTCCCATACTTGCTTCATAAAAACTTGATTTAATCACTTGAGAGGAAGATTGGTCATCAAAGAATTGAAGAAAATTGAGAGGAAGTGAAAGTTCAAAGACACCAAAAAAGGTAAGTAATGCAAACTTCAAGTTTTTAGTTTAATTAGTGTATGTATAGCATCAAGAGCATAGAAATAAACTTAAAATAAAAAAAAAAAATATGTGTGAGGGACTAAACTGAAATTCGTCCAGCAGGGAGGGGAGAGTGATTTGCATGAGTTTGATTGAGTTAAACATGTTAAGATGCTTGAATAAGTTGAAAGATTGTATTTATATGCTTTGAATTAGTTAATTGCAATGGATTAGAGTGGTAAGGGTTTGAGACCTAGGATTTTGAGGAAAAAGTTTGTAGAAATTTGTAAATGGTGTCTTTGACCTAATATGAAGTGAAAAATGGTCATTTGTGACCAAATGAGGTGTGTTAAAAGTGTTGGAATTAAAAGCCAATTCGGATTGGATAAGGTCAAGTGCTGGCAGCATGACCAAAATTCCCTTTGAGGGACCAAAAATGAAATTTTACAAATCCAATGGATATGGGACCAATTGGGGATGAAAATAGGCACTAAATGACACAATTTGCATTCAGGAAGCATGCCCAAAAAGTGACTAAAACCTAGTGAACAAATTGATCAAAGTTGAAAAATTGCAGGCTGCCACTGCACAAACTAACTACGTCATAACTTGAGTTAGGAAGGTCTAAATGACCTGAAATTTTACCAGTGGGTAGATGAGATATAGATCTAAAACTTTTATGAAGAATATAAACCCAAATTATGCCATTAACCAAATCAAATTACTGAGCAAATTTGGGTCACTGAATCTGCAGACTGCAGATTTGCCATTTGAACAGTAAAGTTTCAATGGCTATAACTCTCTCTAGAAAACTCCAATTTAGGTGATTCTTGAACCGATGGAAACCTAAGACATAGTAGAACATTTCGTATGAAGAAAATTAGACTAAATTATGGATGTAACTTGATCAAATTACTGAACGAAGTTTGATCGATAATCTGCTAGAACCAAAATCTGCAGCATGAATAGTACACGTGAATAGTAACTGTATTTTGGCTATAACTTGAGCTACAAAACTCCAATTGGGGTGATTCAAAAAGCAAAATAAACTTAAGACAATGGGAAACATTTTCTATGAAGAAAGTTTTGCCAAATTCCAACAATAAAAAGATCAATGGAACAGTGCAACTTAGGACTCCAAAACTGAAATTTACCAAATTTGCCTAAAAGACTTAGAATTTGAGTAAACAACCAAAACCAACAAGTTTGGTGACCAAAATGTGGTATGTAGGTGAAGTTGGAATTCCCTTACCGATTAAGCCTTAGAAAATCAACAATTTGACTTGAATAGTGTAATGAATAGTAACTCCAAAATGAAAATTTCCAGGAACGTTAGTTTAAGCATATTTGGGCTAGAATTAAGTATTTATGAATTAATTATTGGATTTATGCTAAGTTATGATACTAAAACACTGTGAAACTGTGTGTTTCAGTGGAAAAGAACACCGGGAAAGAACCCGAGGAATTGAGTCAAGGCCGATAGGCGACTCGCATCAGGTTTGTGCACAAAAATTTATAAATTATAGTTTTCACAATGAAAATTGATTTGTTATACATTGTGAATATGTTTATTTTATTATGAATTTCGAGAATGTTGTGCTACCTATTTTACAATGGAGATTTGAAATGAAGCTTGTTTAATTTTCTGCATTGTGAAATTTTTGTGTTAATTATTGGTTTTAAGTGCTACGGTGTTGCCACTTGTGAATGAAAATTTAACTTTAGAAATTGATTGTGTTTCGTATAAAATATTTGAGTAACTTGATTTAAATTGTTTTAATTCACACTTAGCATGGCAATATTAATATGTTCCTCATCCACTTGTGGGGTGAGTTTGATATTTGATCAGTTTCTTCTCTCTCTGGCTTCCCAGTCTGAGGGGCGAGTTTGGATGAGTACTCATTAGCTAGCTAGCCACCTCTCTCATTGATTTCGATTAGTGAGGGTGTTTACCTTGTCGTGATGTACACACGGCATGTTTGGAAATTTTGTGTCATGGCCTAAGTTGTGTTATTGATTGGCAACACTATCTTTATTAAATTATTTGATTAAAGTTTTGTCGTGTTAAGCTTTGAAAATTATGATTTGTTATAAATGTGATTTGAAAATTTGAAATATGATTGTGAAATATTTGAATTATGAATTGTTAATGAATGTTTTAAATTATATATTTTACGTTTTATTGTGCACCACTGAGTATCTTTATACTCAGCGATAGCTTTAACTTACTGTCGCAGATAGAGAAAAAGACATAGCAAGAGAGTGAGTCATTCTGATCGAGAGAGGAGCACGGTTGAAGAAATTCTGTACGGGTATTGTCTATACCCTAGCAGTTTAGTTTGATGTAAATATGATAGTATGTATATGTATCTCTGTAGTTTGAGCAGTTACACAGATAAAATTGTAATAATAATATTTTTGAGATTTTGTGTTTGTAAATTAAATAGTGAATGTAAATTAAATATTTAAAATGCAATGTGCATGAGTTTATGAAATGTTTTGAGTAATTAATTTTTTATTTGAAATTTGGATTTTGAGTTGCAAGGGTTGTTGATTTGAAGTTTGGTGGTTGCAAATGAAGTTGTGATTGAGTAATATATTGGAAGTGTTTTTATTTTTAGGTTTTGAAGAACTGTTTTCTCAAAATACAGACGGCACTCTACTGAAATTTTTGTAAAAATTGCGGAGATTTTAAATATCCAAAAATTTGATTTGTGTTTGGACTTTAAATAAAGGTTTTTAATAATTGAAAAAAAATTTTACCCACCAATTCCATAATGAACGAAAATTGTTTTAAAATCCCTTGTAGTATATTTAATGGGTTACCGGTAGGTGAAGTACGGTAATTCATTAGGTGTACTACGGGAACAAGTTACATCTTACGAGGAGTAGGGTGTGACATGTTTAGTGGTATCAGAGCAAAGGTTTTAAAATAAATTTTGAACTGTGAATTTGAAATATTTTATAGGTAAATACAACTGCTCAAATGTTTGATACATATGACATATTTATATCATGAATATGCACTGACGGAGGTCAACCTCCTTGTGTTTGTTCTCAGAGAGTAGAAAACTTCTGGAAAACGGAATGAAAGGGGGAGATCATTCCGTAGAGCAATCTGTCGAGGCTGAGGTTCAAAGAGAAGCCCCAGCACTCCAGAATGTGCGTGGGTCAACCACTCCAGCTCCTCCTCAAGCACCGCAGTTCCCTGCTCAGTTTGCACAGCAGATGGCTGAATTCTTTCAGCAAATGGCGAGAAGTGTGCCACCCCAAGCTCAGATGCAAGCACCTGTAGCACAACCACAGTCACCAGCTCAGCAATATGAGAAGTTAATGAAATTTGGGGCTATAGAATTCAAAGGAACAGTGGATCCACTGGAAGCAGAACAGTGGTTAGAGAGGATGGAACGGGTTTTCAGAAAATTACAGTGTCCTAAAGAGTTGAATTTTGAATATTCAGTATCACTTCTGCACGGAGATGCATATAAGTGGTGGAAGACCATCCCCTACAGTCTGGTAGAGCCACCAGTCTTCACATGGGTAGACTTTTTAAGGGAATTTCGGCAAAAATAGGTCCCCGATACTTATGTAGATATGAAGCTGCAAGAGTTTTTAAGTTTGAAGCAAGGGGATAGAACTGTAGCAGAGTATGAGCGGGACTTTTCAAGGCTAAGCCATTATGCTGGAAGCTTAGTCACCACCCCTAGAGACCGGTGTAAGAGATTTGAGGCTGGGTTGAGGCCTAGCTTGAGAATGCAAGTGGTAGGGTTCCAACACCAGAATTTTTCTGAATTGATTTCATAAGCCCTGGAACTGGAAAGGATAGAATCAAAATGGGCAGTGAAAAAGAGTACACAAGAGAAAGAAAAAACTGAAAAGGTTACTGGCCAAGCTACTGATAGTGGCTCTGGGAAAAGAAAACATTTTGGAGGGTCTAGCTCGCGCCAATCAGGTAGAGGTAGATCTTCTGGACAGAAACCATCCCAATCCGATCAGCAAACTCAACAGACACGCAGAAAAACGCTGTCGGATCGACTTTGCGAGACTTGTGGTAAACCACATAGTGGAGTATGTTATAGAGCTGTAGGAGCATGTTTCAATTGTGGAGGGACTGGTCATTTTGCTAAGGATTGCATAAGTCCACGCCGTTATGGATCATTTACCACGTCAAAAGGATCAGCTCAAGTTTCTACCCCGAAGAGTTCACCAGCAGTTGGTAGAGACAGAGGCAGAGGTAGGGGTAGTACACCTGGAAGTCAGAGTACTGTGAATCAACCAGGACAAGGTGATGCTCCAGTGAGAGTATATACTATGCGACAGAGGAATGAGGATGAAACTTCTAACATGGTTGCTAGTATTTTCTCGATTCTTGACTAAGATATGACTATGTATTAAAATAATAATAATAATAATAATAATAATAATAATAATAATAATAATTTTGATATGTTAGTGACTAGTCTTTTTAAAATTAATTTTGGAAGAGTTTGTTAATGAAAAGTATTTGCTAGCACACAAGAATTTGTAAAGTTAATTAGTAAGCCTAATTAGGTAAGGTAAGAGAACCTAAAAGTAAGTTATAGTAATATAGCTACCTTAGATGCGGGTAAGGGTATTACTGCTGATAGATGTCAGTGTGTACCATAATCAACATAAGTTCGAGATATTAGTTGTAACACCCCTAAGTTCGGTAGTGCGTTCTGCTGCTTCGGTGACCAATGTTGTCCGGACAGCTAGGATGCCTAGAACTACACTTCAATATGAGTGAGGAGACATAAAATAATAAAATACAAGAAAAGAAAATACAAGAAAAACAAAGGAAAAATAATAGCAAAGAAATGTAACCAAGTTAAGCGAGCCGAGAACCCTAGCGATGGGTGACCGCACCGGGAAGTCACGGCGTGGACCGTTGACTAGCCCTGGACTACGGGGAACCCTGGAAAACATTTTTAGGACTTAAATAGACCCTTATTGAAGAATAAATCTCATTAGAAAGATCAAAGAAAAATTAAATAATTAGTACAAAGAAAAGTGAGAAATCGAAAAATAGACAAAACCCGGTGTTACCGAAAAATCGGGAATGCAACCCGAACAGGGGCATTATGGTCATTTGACACCCCGAATTATCTTTTGACCTATATTTCCATTAAAAATAAATAATATTACACTTAGAAAATAAAATGAAAAATTAATTTGGGGGTACCTAATATAAATAGCCAAAAGTGGAGTGAAAATGGTGTAAATAACACATTTAACTTATTATATGATTTAATAAGTGGAAGTGGACCACTAAAGGAATAAACTAAGGATAATGGGGCAGGTGTACACCCATTATACCTTCTGCATTTCATCTTCCTCATTTGGATTCAAAGTTGCCGAAATGGAGAGCTAAGGAAGAACTCCATGGGCGTTTTCTTCAAGCTCTCTTAACTCCTCCATTTTAACTCCAATCACTTAGGGTTCTTCATTAAAGTTTGTCTAAACATCATAAGGAAGAACTTGATACCAAATTTAAGAAGTTTAATCAAGGTTTGGCAAGTTCCAACCATATGGTAAGTTAGCATTTTTGAAGATAGCTTTGTTAAACTTTGTGTTCATGTTATGGGTGTTGGTTTTGTGAAGAAAATTTTTAAGTTTGAAGAGTTATTGAAATGTTCATTTTGGAGAGCCATGGAGTTATGTATTTGATGAAATATTTGTGCATATATTTGATGAGAAATGATGTTGGTTATGGTGATTTAATATCCTAGTAAATTACTTCATATGTATATGGTGATTTTTGCACTTGGATGGAAATTGATGAATTGTAGGACACTTTGGTATTGAGAAACATTTTCGGCAGCCTTGGGACACTTGGATAAATGTGTGTGTTCATGAAGGTGTTGGCAGAATATTGACATAGAAGGTTAACGGACATGTATATAGATTGATTGTGTAAAGTGTATGTAAGAACTAGTAAGGTTTAGGTGTGTATGTGATTGTATTTAGACTTTGTAAATGTAAATTTTAATTGGTATATTAAGGATGTTCTAATCTGCCCAAAGTGATGTTAATGTAAAGTGGAATATGGTTTTGGTAATGAACCAAAACAGAAATGGTAAGGGAAGTAGACATATAGTAATGTAAGAGTGTAATTGATGTATGTTTAAGTAAGGTAGTTAAGGGCAGAATGCATTTTAGTCAATAACTTTAAATGTGTAACCTCAATTGGTATGAGACCAATTGGAGGTGGAACTAGGCACAAAATGTGCCAACTTTCATTGAGAAAGCATACCAAAATTCTGCTTGCAAGGTGATATGAAAAATGACCAATTCGGATTGAGTACATTTGAGGCCTGAAATTTGACCAATTGGCCAGCAGCTAGTGTTTAGGCCATAACTCACTCAAAACAGGTCCAATTGACCTGAAATTTTAACCATGAATAGTTAAGACCCATACCTACAAGTCTTATGAAGACACCAAAACCCATAAATGACCAGAAGCAAGTCAAAAAGCTTTCACAAGTTCGGGTCCAAAAACTGGCCGAACCAAAGTTGACCAAATTGACCTAAAATTGACCTAATTTGATGCCATTTGACCAGCAATAGTATAATGACCATAACTTGGTCTACTTAACTCAGATTGACCTAAAATTTTACCCCGCGTTCCATAAGACATAGATTTACAAGTTTGTAGTTTTGACCGAAACCCGAAAACCGAGGGAACTAGGTCTTCCGGCTAGGTCAAACTAGTATCCCGGAACCCAGCAAATTGCAAGAAAATGCACTAAACAAGGAAATGAGTTTGGTAAAACGTACCAACCCTAAAACCCTATCGAATGTGACATATTAAGGACACCAAAACCTAATTTACCTAAAACGCATCGAGGGTCGGTATATTAGGTAATTGAGCAAATAATAACCTTCAGTGAATTACTTATCGAACATTATCGTTAGAGACAGTTTAATTTAGCATCTTGAAACACTTCAAATTGTGTTTCTCGATACCAAAGACTCGTGAAAAGGGAAGGAAATCTCGAGTCCGCACTGCAGACAGTCATCAGAGGTTTGTGCACAATAGCTAATTCCTTTGAATTATTTTCAATTGAAATGAATTATGACTATTTGTACATTATTGTTTTAAATTGTGGAAATGTGTTTGAATGGATATTTAATTCTTGAAAAGCATTGTAAATGATTTGAAATTGTGAGAAATTGTTTGAATGATATTGATGGATACTTATTGATTGAAAAGCACTGTAATTGGTTTGAAACCACAGCTATCATGTACATTGATTGTATTCATCGCTAGCTTGTCTAGTGGGATGAATTGAATTCCCTCTCTGGCTGAAGTGTTGAGGTGTGTGCCTGTTGAGGACGAATAGAATGAGTACTCATATTTTTGCTAGCTAGCTATGTTATTCCTCATTAGTCATCGACTTTTGGGATGAATTGAATACCTCATTAGCTATTGGCTTTTGGGATGAATTGAACTTTGGAACATGATTAAAGCTGTGTGTGATTTATTGATGCATATTGTAAGATTGTAAAATGAGTTTAAATTCTTATTGACATTCACTGTCTTTTGAATTTAGCTATGTTTTGATTACTGAGATTTATTGTAATATTGTGTTAAATTCCTTATGACATTATTGTCTTGAATTTAACTACAGTTTTAAGTATCCACTGTTTACATGACTTATGAATTGCGTTTTAAATTGTATTTGGTTAATGTTGTGCACCACTGAGACATTGTCTCAGCGATAGCTTTTTATTGCTGTCGCAGGTAGACAGACCGACAGGGCAGCAGATTAGGCTGCTAGTACCTCCAACGAGAGACTACCGGGTATAATGAGTATACCAGTATTTTGTATTTTGTAATGTAATGTATGTTCACTATATGTACATATTGTTTTTGGTTTTGTGCAGTTGTAAATAAAAATTGTACATTGAAGCTGTAAAATAATTATGAGTTATTTTGGCTTGTAAAAATTGTATTATATCTCTTTTATCTCAGTCTTTGAAAAATCACTGTGGATTTGAGTTGAGTAATGTGTTGTGTTAAGAAAAATATTGGAGTTGAGATTTGGAAATCTATTGAAGTGCTTTTTACAGGTTTTCTGAAGAACTGTTTTATCCAAAATACAGATGGCACTCTGCCAAAAATTTTTATAGAAATTCCAAATAATTCAAATGTATTGGTTCTATCACTACAATTTAAAAAGGTTTTTAATACCTGTAAATAGTGCTCACCACTGTAAAAGAAGTAAGAAAAGTTTTTAAAATCCCTTGTAGTGTATTTAATGGGTTATCAGTAGACGGAGTTGGTAATTCATTAGGTATACTACGGGATCATGTTATGCCTTACAGAGGGGTAGGGTGTGACATTAGTGGATTTGAAAGAAATAATATATAGGGAAGTTTAATCTATTGGGATGTATCGTAGTAACTATGCAATATTCTTAATGTTTGTGCTGAAAGCTGCAGATTATAGTACTGACTTGGGATTTATTGTGTAGAGCTATGTACTACCCAATAGTATACAAGGATAAGAATAGTCGCAAACGACATCTATTTTGGTACAGTTATAATAAAATAAAGTTTTCTTATTAGAAAGGAGTTTGAAAATCCTAACCTAGAATTTAAAACTCTAAAGTTAGAATATTGTAAGGTTATAGTTCAGTACAAAAGAAAATAATGATTACGCATTAGTGCAAAATAAGCTATAGAATATCGATAAAAAGAAAGAAATAAATAGAACAGTAAGAAACATGAAAAATACTAGATGAGAATTTGCCACCAGGGCAAACAACTTACTTAAGACGCGTAATGATATCCCGAACTATTTTATCAAGAAGGAAATAAGCTAAACAAAAGCAAACAAAATAATGCAAAATAGCACATAGGCCTTAGTCATAAATGAAGATAGTAAGATAATGGTTATGGACCTATGGCCAAGAAAAAGATAAGCAGTTCATAAATGACCAATAAGGTCATTTAAGAAAAAAGACTATAAAGGAAAATAATTGTTAAAACAACAACAAAAAAAGACTAAAATATTCTAAACTAAACTGAAGGTTTCATCAAATGATCAAGAGATTTGATAAGAAAAGAGTAAAACTAAGTTCTCACCCATAGGACCATACGAGGTTCTAGAAAGAGTGGATCCACTAGCACACAGATTTGCTTACCTCTAAAATTGAAATGAATTTGAATCTAACTTATGACAGAAGCTCATAAGAAACTTGGCACACGATGTGAGCAATCGATGAGTAAATAGTATAGGTTAAAGTGCTGTGGAACCATCATTCAGGCTAGGAAGCTACTAAGGAGCGTGAATAGGACATGAGGAGACAGCACCCACAACTGTTCAGAGTCTAATACCAGGTAAAATTTTGAGGACGAAATTATTTTAAGGGGGGGAGAATTGTAACACCTCTATTTGCATAGCCTGGTATATTTCACTGTTCCGGTGACTGGAGTCGGTCCGGACAATTAAGGGGATTAGAACCATACTTAAGACAACTAGATAAACCATAAACACAAATAATTAGTAATATCCATTTAGTTAAGTATAAACAAGAAAAACTGAACATAAGAAGTTAAATGAGCCGAGAGTCACAGCGATGGGTGACCTTCTCAGGAATGACTACGAAGTCGATTTAAACTCAAATTTCGAACCGTAAAATGTGACGCCGCGGTCCTTAGGACCCTTATAAACACAGTGGAAAAGAGAAAATCATGAAAAAGAACTGTTAAGCCAGTCAAATAATTAGGTCAGGGAGCCGGAAGAAATATGGAATTATTTGCAAACCGGGTTGAACCGGCGAAGGGCAATTTGGTCAATTGACCCCGAGAGCTGACTCCTGACCTAACTGTCAAATAAAATCAGAGAAAAGAAAATTTCAGAATCGAGAATTAAATTAAAGAACTAATAGAAAAAAAAAAGAGAAAATGAAAAAGTTAAAAAGGTGTAGGAAGATGTCATCATGCATGATATCATGCATGATGCCATAAGTCATATAATTAATAAATTAATTAAATTGATTTTTGAGTCTTCCATAAGGGTAAAACACAAAAGACAAGAAAAGAAAAAAAAAAGTAAAAAACCTCATCTTCCTCACCATTTACGTTTCTCTCTCCCTCACCATTGTAAACCTCCATTAAAGCTTGCTTCAAGCTTTGAAACCACCATTAAACCCCAAATCCTCCCATACTTGCTTCACAAAAACTTGATTTAATCACTTGAGAGGAAGATTGGTCATCAAAGAATTGAAGAAAATTGAGAGGAAGTGAAAGTTCAAAGACAACTAACAAGGTAAGTAATGCAGACTTCAAGTTTTTAGTTTAATTAGTGTATGTATAGCATCAAGAGCATAGAAATAAACTTAAAATAAATAAAAAAATATGTGTGAGGTACTAAACTGAAATTCATCCAGCAGGAAGGGGAGAGTGATTTGCATGAGTTTGATTGAGTTAAACATGTTAAGATGCTTGAATAAGTTGAAAGATTGTGTTTATATGCTTTGAATTAGTTAATTGCAATGGATTAGAGTGGTTAGGGTTTGAGACCTAGGGTTTTGAGCCAAAGTTTGGAGAAATTTGTAAATGGTGTCTTTGACCTAATGTGAAGTGAAAAATGGTCATTTGTGACTAAATGAGGTGTGTTAGAAGTGTTGGAATTAAAAGCCAATTCGGATTGGATAAGGTCATGTGCTGGCAGCATGACCAAAATTTCCTTTGAGGGACCAAAAATAAAATTTTACAAATCCAAAGGATATGGGACCAATTTGGGATGAAAATAGGCACTAAATGACACAATTTTCATTTAGGAAGCATGCCTAAAAAGTGACTAAACCTAGTGAACAAATTGATCAAAGTTGAAAAATTGCAGGCTGCCACTGCACAAACTCACCAAATGAATAGTGTTTATTCATTTTGTCATAACTCGAGCTAGGAAGGTCTAAATGACCTGAAATTTTACCAGTGGTTAGATGAGATATAGATCGAAAACTTTTATGAAGAATATGAACCAAATTATGCCAATAACCAAACCAAATTACTGAGCAAAGTTGGGTCACTGAATCTGCAGATTGTAGATTTGCCATTTGAACAGTAAAGTTTCAATGGCTATAACTCTCTCTAGAAAACTCTAATTTAGGTGATTCTTGAACCGATGGAAACCTAAAACATAGTAGAACATTTCGTATGAAGAAAATTAGACTAAATTATGGATGTAACTTGATCAAATTGCTGAACGAAGTTGGATTGATAATCTGCCAGAACCAAAATCTGCAGCATGAATAGTACACGTGAACAGTAACTGTATTTTGGCTATAACTTGAGCTACAAAACTCCAATTGGGGTGATTCAAAAAGGAAAATAAACTTAAGACAATGGGGAACATTTTCTATGAAGAAAGTTTTGCCAAATTTCAACAATAAGGTGACCAATGGAACAGTGCAACTTAGGACTCCGAAACTGAAATTTACCAAATTTGCCTAAAAGACTTAGAATTTGAGTAAACAACCAAAACCAACAAGTTTGGTGACCAAAATGTGGTATGTGGGTGAAGTTGGAATTCCCTTACCTATTAAGCCTTAGAAAATCAACAATTTGACTTGAATAGTGTAATGAATAGTAACTCCGAAATGAAAATTTCCAAAAACATTAGTTTAAGCATATTTGGGCTAGAATTAAGTATTTATGAATTAATTATTGGATTTATGCTAAGTTATGATACTGAAACACTGTGAAACTATGTGTTTCAGTGGAAAAGAACACCGGAAAAGAACCCGAGGAATTGAGTCAAGGCCGATAGGCGACTCGCATCAGGTTTGTTCACAAAAATTTATAAATTATAGTTTTCACAATGAAAATTGATTTGTTATACATTGTGAATATGTTTATTTTATTATGAATTTTGAGAATGTTGTGCTACCTATTTTACAATGGAGATTTGAAATGAAGCTTGTTTAATTTTCTGCATTGTGAAATTTTTGTGTTAATTATGGGTTTTAAGTACTACGGTGTTGACACTTGTGAATGAAAATTTGACTTTAGAAATTGATTGTGTTTCGCATAAAATATTTGAATAACTTGATTTAAATTGTTTTAATTCACACTTGGCATGACAATATTAATATGTTCCTCATCCACTTATGGGGTGAGTTTGATATTTGAACAGTTTCCTCTCTCTCTGGCTTCCCGGTCTGAGGAGCGAGTTTGGATGAGTACTCATTAGCTAGCTAGCCACCTCTCTCATTGATTTCGATTGGTAAGGGTGTTTGCCTTATCGTGATGTACACACGGCATGTTCGGAAATTTTGTGTCATGGCCTAAGTTGTGTTATTGATTGGCAACACTATCTTTATTAAATTATTTGATTAAAGTTTTGTCGTGTTAAGCTTTGAAAATTATGATTTGTTATAAATGTGATTTGAAAATTTGAAATATGATTGTGAAATATTTGAATTATGAATTGTTAATGAATGTTTTAAATTATATATTTTACGTTTTATTGTGCACCACTGAGTATCTTTATACTCAGCGATAGCTTTAACTTACTGTCGCAGATAGAGAAAAGGACATAGCGAGAGTGAGTCTACTGATCGAGAGAGAACACGATTGAAGAAATGCATGCGGGTATTGTCTATACCCTAGTAGTTTAGTTTGATGTAAATATGATAGTATGCATATGTATCTACGTAGTTTGAGCGGTTATGAGATAAAATTGTAATAATATTATTTTTAAGATTTTGTGTTTGTAAATTAAATAGTGAATGTAAATTAAATATTTAAAATGCAATGTGCATGAGTTTATGAAATGTTTTGAGTAATTAATTTTTTATTTGAAATTTGGATTTTGAGTTGCAAGGGTTGTTGATTTGAAGTTTGGTGGTTGCAAATGAAGTTGTGATTGAGTAATATATTGGAAGTGTTTTTATTTTCAGGTTTTGAAGAACTGTTTTCTCAAAATACAGACAGCACTCTGCCGAAATTTTTGTAAAAATTGCGAAGATTTTAAATATCCAAAAATTTGATTTGTGTTTGGACTTTAAATAAAAGTTTTTAATAATTGAAAAAAAAATTTTACCCACCAATTCCATAATGAACGAAAATTGTTTTAAAATCCCTTGTAGTATATTTAATGGGTTACCGGTATATGAAGTACGGTAATTCATTAGGTGTACTACGGGAACATGTTACATCTTACGAGAAGCAGGGTGTGACATAGAATCCAATTCACCCCCCTTCTTGGGTTGTTACAAGGGACAACAAAAGCTATTTGGATTAAAAAGTTCATAACAGAACTTGGAGTGGTTCCTTCAATTGAGTCACCAATTCCATTATATTGTGATAACAATGGTGTTTTGATCCAAGCAAAGGAACCCCGATCCCACTAAAAATCTAAACATATATAAAGGCACTACCATCTTATCAAAGAAATAGTTGTAAAAGACTATATAACTATGCAGAAAATAGCATCAGTTGAGAATCTGACTAATCCCTTCACCAAGGCCATAACACAATACCAGTTGGATCAACATCTTGAGAAGATAGGTCTGAGATTTTGTAATGAATGGTTGTATGCAAGTGCAAGATTGTTAACAGTATGCCCTAGAGCATATCATTGTATTGTATTATGTAAACCTTTATTCCCATTTAATGGCAATTATTATTTTCTTTTAAATTTGAATGGTTTGAATTTAATTGAAAAGGTTCTTTAATATCTTGTTAGATGTTCTATTCTTAAGTTGTTAAGAATATAAATGACAGAATATTCTAGTATAAGATATTATAAATTTGGTTTACAATCTAAGATACCTCATTGGGCATGATTTATCTGGATAGATCATCACTTTATGTTTGGGCATGATTTATCTGGATAGATTATTACTGTATGTTTGTGTCCATGGATTAGTATGAGATATTAATGGGATGGAATGGTGAGTCTCATGCCATAAGACAATTATGGTGGGTACTTATAAGATAACTAGGCCAAACAAGTGACACAAGATGACTTGTATATGGAGTTTACTCTTGTCAATACAAAGTCATCTTGATCATAATAGTCTATATAATCTCTTGACCTGAGATAACATAGTTATCTTGTATATAGGTGGTTTGAGTTTGACACTGCTTTCATACTTGTACTATGTATAAGTATATGGGCATGTGTTGGCTCCGACTAATTATATATGGAGATAGGTGTTAGTCAAGATAGGAACCATTGCCCTAAGTAAATAGGGATAAAATCCTATGTCCATTTAATTATTTTTTGTGAATTCAAGTTCCTGGCCATGACAGATATACTTAGTCAGAAAAGAGTTTCTGATAAGATAGTCTTATTAATCAAGAATTATAATTAAAAGAGGACATATGATTCCAAGCAAAAGAGTTTGACATGAACTATGACTCTAGCTAGAATTGAGATTTTATAACAGAGAGATTTTAGTGCATGGTATGTATGATCAAGGTTCATGAATTGAGGAATTAATTTAGAACTAATTGGGTTGTCATGGTATATTATGCTAGATACCAACCATAATTTATGAGAACTTAAATGAAAAGGAAATTTAATTTTAAGTTTGGAATGGTTCCAATAATATCAAGGAGTTAATATTATTCTCATTGCTAATTAGTAATGAACCTAGTAAGTTACACACAAAAGAGCACCATGATCAAAGCAAAATTAATTTGATTAATTAATTAAATAATTTAATTAATTAATTAAATTAATAAATTTAATTTGTAATTAGATTATAAAGTCTCTAGCATGACTTGAAATTAAATTTACCAATGGAAGTATTCAAGTTAATGTTTAAAGTATTTAAATATAAACATGAAAAATCAAGCACATGTAAAATTAAGTTTAAGGAAGAAATCAAATTTTGGCTAATTTGACTAAGTTAAAATTTGACAATTTAACCATTTGACTTGGTAAAAAATGGGAGGTAAAATGTTAATTAATTAATTGTTAATTAATTGGTTAATTAGTATTTAGAATACTGATTAATTAAGTTTAATTTTCTTAATTAATATTAAAGCCATGACAAATGGGCCAATTAGAGTTAGAAAACTCATTTGGTCTTTAAATCAAAAGTTGACAGTTGTCATCTTAATTTTAATTAAAGAAAATTAACTTAAATATAAAGGATAATGAAAAGAGATAATTATCCATCTTCTTCCCCCTTTGGTTGTCCACCTCCTCTCTCTCTAAGTTTAAGTTTCTTCCATCTTCCTTGTTTGAAATTCAAGAGAAACATGTTGACCTTGAATAAAGCCTTGAGAAAGTGTTTCTCACTACTTCTTTTCAATCAAACCTAAAAGAAACATACTCTCTTGATTCTCCCATCTTGGCTGAACCTAAAAGAGGATAAAGGGAAGGTTCTTGGTTGATTGAAGCTTACTTTGATCAAGGGCTTGTGTGGACAAGCTACAGAGCCAACACTTGGTGGCTTCACTACTCGGATTAGAGGTGGAATTTTGATTTTGTACTTATTTGGGTGAGTTTTCCCTAAAACCCTAATTTGTAAGAATTTAGGGGTTTTGTTTCCTAAGTGCTAATTAGGTATGTTAGCTATTGATTATGACCAAAACTATGTGATTTTGTAATAGTATAAAGTGTTTATGCTTGTTGCATGAAACTTATGGTTATAAATTTTAAAATTTCTAACTTTGCACCTTAAGGCTTATTTTGGTGCATTTTTCTTTCATCCTCCACCATGAGCTTGCATCACTATTATTACTGAAGACAGTTTTGGGAAGCATGGTTAGGGCTTTAGAGGTTGTATTTAAAAAATCTTTTAGGATTTCATGCAAACATACAAGTGTATTATGATCCTATCCAACAACTAATGGCCTAAAGTATGTCAAAACACTCTTTTAACATGCATTTGATATTCATTTGCCATCAAGGATTGTTGATTAACTATTAATCAAACCAAACCCTAGCTTTAATAGGGATTGAAGAAGACTAACTTTAAAGGCATGGAATCACACTTCTTACTCCCTTAGGTAGTCTCCAAGAGCTCCACTTGTAGCTTCTCTAGCTTGTCCACCACAAGCTACCACCAAGATCACCTTTGACAACCCAAATCCTCTCTTAGGTGTTTGCCAACCACTAACTATTAGGGTGTTTGCTTTAGGTGATATTTAATTGGATGTATTTAGGCTAGAAACCCTTTTTAGTGATTTTGATTCAAAAGAAAACAAGTTTTTCTTTGTGAATCCATGGAAGAAAAACAAAAGGAGAAAGAAACCCTCTTATTGCATTCCAAAGGTGAGAGGGGAAGAAGACTGAAGTTTTCTTCTTATCTTCCATTTATATACAAGAGATAAAAACATTAAATGGTTGCCACATGTCATCATCCAATTTAATCTTGCTTTTAAGTTGTCTTAATCTCATTAATCCACTTGTCAAAGCAAGATTAAATCATCTAAATGTCATCTTCCATCACATGGAAGACAAATGGCACATATCAATGGGTGCCATGTGTCACTATCTCATGGTGCCACGTGTCACCATGTGGAATTATCATATTGCCCTTGTGTTGAATTTTGAGTTCTCAACCCAAAATAGTAATTTCTCTCTCTATTTAATTTATGTCACATATAAATTAATTAATCAATTAATCTCCATTAATTAATTTCACTATTAAATTCATATTTAAACTCTTTAAATATAAATTCAACTTTTATCATACATCCAATATTCAAGATTTGGTTTCAAGTCATGCTAAGGACTTTGCAATCTTATTGCAAACCATTTAATTAATTAATTAAACTCTTTAATTAATCAATTAAATCATGATTAACTTGGTGGTTAACTTGTGTAGGTGTGTGACTTACTAGGCTCATTACTAACTGGTAATGAGAAATGATATTAACTCTTAATATCATTAAAACTCTTCCATTCCACAAATGATTTCCCCAAATCATTTTAGGTATCTCATAGACCATGGTTGACACCTAGCATAGCATGCCATGGTAACCCAATTAACAATAAGAAATATCTTAAAATGAACCTTTAATCATACATCACCATGCACTAAAATCCTTCCGTATTATATCCCAATCCCATTAAGGGTCATGGATGAGTCAAATCCCTTATTGTGGAATCTTATGGACTTATTTGAAATCTGATTCTTGACACATAAGACTTTACCATCCAGAAACATTTTTCCTAACAAAGTCATCCGTCCTAGCCAGGAACTTAATCTTGTCAAGAACAGCTCAAATCTGCATAGGACTTTTAACCCTGTTTACTCAAGGCTACGGATCCCCTCTTGACTGAAAACCTGTCCTAACATATGACCAATTTGAGCCAACACACACCAAAATACCCATACATAGTACAGATATATAAATGGTATCAAACTCGAACCAGCCATATAAGAGACAACCATGTCGTCTCAGGTCTGAGGATTATATACACTAGTATGACACAGATAACATTTTATTGACTTGAGTAAATACCATGTTCATGTTATTTGTACGTCACAAGTTCGACCTACTTATCTCATAAGTGCCCACTGTATTTATTCCGATACTTATATCAGATGGCATGAGACTCACCATTCCATATACATCAGTATCTCATACTGATCAATGGAGATAAAAAGAGGTGACAGCTCTTTGGATATAATGTGCCCACAAAAATATCCTTTAGCTACGAACTCTGATTTATAGCAAATATTCCATATATTCTGTCACTCATATTCTTATCTCATAAGAATAGAATATATAATATATTGCTAATGGACAATTTCAAATAAATATGTTATTAAATATACACAACATTTAAATGAAATGTTTATCGCCATTAAAATATTTACAATGTTACTTACAAGTTACAAGATCAGTGCATGCTCTAGGGCACACATAACCAACAATCTCCCACTTGGCCTAGAGCCATTCACTATAGTATCTAAGACCCATCTTCTCAAGATGTTTGTCTAACTGTTACTGTGTCATGGCCTTGGTCAGTGGATCAGCTGGGTTGTCAGCCGAAGCTACTTTTTGCATGGCAATATCGCCTCTTCCAACTATCTCTCTGATAATATGAAATCGTCACTCTATGTGTTTGGATCGCTGGTGAGACCTAGGCTCCTTTGCCTGAGCAATGGCTCCATTATTTTCACAGTAGAGAGGAACTGCTGACTCAATGGAAGAAACCACTTCCAGTTCTGAAATGAACTTTTTGATCCAAACAACCTCTTTCACAGCATGACATGCAGCAACATATTCGGCTTACGTGGTGGAGTCTGCTATAGTCATCTGTTTGGAACTCTTCCAACAGACAGCAACTCCATTACATAAAAATGCATACCCAGAGACAGACTTTTTGTCATCAATATCTGATTAGAAATCAGAATCTGTAAATCCTTCTCATTGAAGTTCACCTCCTCCATATATCAAAAATAAATCCTTAGTCCTTCTCAAGTACTTAAAGATATTCTTGACAGCTATCCAGTGTTCCAAACCTGGATTGGATTGAAACCTGCTAGTCACACTAATAGCATAGGCAATATCAAGCCTAGTACACAGCATGGCATACATTAGGCTTCCTATAGCCTAAGCATAAGGAATTTTGGCCATCTTTTCCCTTTCTTTAGCAGTCTCGGGAGACTATTCCTTAGAAAGGTAAATTCCATGCCTAACTGGTAATAATCCTCTTAATCAATCATGTTGAACCTCTTCAACACCTTTTCCAAGTAAAGCCTTTGGGATAAACCTATTATTCTTTTTGGTCTATCTCTATAGATCCAAATTCCCAGAATATAGGTAGCTTCCCCAAGGTCTTTCATAGAGAAAGTACTTGACAACCAAGTTTTTATAGATTTTAGCATACCAATATCATTGCCTATCAATAATATATCATCCACATATAACACTAGAAAGGTAGTCATACTCCCACTAGTCTTCTTATACACACATGGCTTATCAATGTTTTGAAAAAAATCGAAAGTTTTAATGGCTTCATCAAAACATTTATTCCAGCTTCTAGAAGCTTGCTTAAGACTATATAAATGGATCTCTTAAGCTTGAACTCCTTGGAACCTTCCTTGAATTGAAAACCCTTGGGTTGTTCTATGTATATGTTTTCCTTAATAACACCATTGAGAAAAGTGGTTTTGACATCTATTTGCCAAACCTCATAATCACAGTGTGCTGCAATAGCTAGAAGAATCCTTATGGATTTAAGCATGGCTACGGGAGTGAATGTTTCTTCATAATCAATTCCTTTCCTTTGGCAAAACCCTTTCACTACAAGCCTAGCTTTGGAGGTCTCTACCTTCCCATCATGACCAATCTTTCTCTTGAAAACCCATTTACATCCTATGGGTACAATACCCTCAGGTGGGTCTACAAGATCCCAAACTTGATTCTTATGCATGGAATCCATTTCAGATTTCATTGCTTACTTATCACAACTTTGTGTGATTGTGGAAGATAGAAATAATATCCAAAACTATCTTTTGGATATCCAACAAACCTACCTTTTTTGACCTAGTTTCTAATTTATCAGTTTTCAGCTTTTTGATAAAAGCTGGACAACCCCATATTTTAACATGTTTAAGAGATGGTTGTCTTCCATGCCATATCTCATATGGTGTGGAAGAAATTGATTTAGTTAGAACTCTGTTAAGAATATACAGTGTAGTCTCTAATGCGTATCCCCATAAGGAAATAGGCAAATCAGTGAAGCTCATCATGCTGCATACCATGTCCAACAAAGTATAATTTCTTCTCTTCGACACACCATTCAACTGTGGTGTGGCAGGAGGGATCAATTGTGAAATTATGCCCTATTCCCGAAGGAACTCATCAAACTCTGCACTTAAGTATTCACCACCTCGATCAGATCGAAGAGCTTTAATACTTTTTCCTGTTTGATTTTCTACTTCAACCTTGAATTCTTTGAACTTTTCAAAGGATTCAGACTTGTATTTCATTAAATACAAATACCCAAACTAAGATTTATCATCAGTGAAGGTAATGAAGTAGTTATATCCACCTCTAGCCATTTCTTTAAATGGCCCACATACATCACTATGTATGAGTTCTAAAATATCTTCAGCTCTTTTCCCTTGTCCCACAAAAGGAGATCTGGTCATCTTACCCTGAAGGCAGGACTCACAAGTTGGTGATGGTTCATTTCCCAAAGTGGATAAAATCCCTATCCTTTCCAACTTCATGATCCTATCTTCTGCTACATGACCCAATCTTAAGTGCTAAAGTTGTTTTAGATTAAAATTGACATTTTCTATTGCATTAATTTCATATTCGGTGCTTGAAACTGTTTTGCATTCATTATCAACATAATAAAGACCATTTTACAAATAACCCAAACATAAAACTTTATTACCATAATAAACTATACATACATCATTTATGAATCTAAATTCATAATCGTCTCTAGTCAAACTAGATACAGAAATGATGTTTTTATACATGTTAGGTACATACAAAACATCCTTTAAATACAAAACATCATCATTAAAATGATTATTTACAATAAGAGAAGCAAATCCGATGGCTTTCGCATCAACACTTGATCCATCACCAATCTTCAATCTCACTTCTCCATGATCCAGGCTCCTAAGATTTACTAGTTCCTGCACATCAGAAATTATATGTGAATTAGAACCAGTATCAATGACCCAAGCAGAATTAGTATGACAAGCAATACTAAAATCTAAGAAACAAAAAATAGCTATACCTTCAAAAGGTCTTGCCTTCTTATTCTTTACCAACTCCAGGTATTTTGGTCAGTTTCTCTTCCCATGCCCATCCTTTTGACAGTGGAAACACTTTCCTTTGTCAACAGGAGCCACTTCTGCCTTTTTCTTCACAGTTTGGCTCTTTTTGCCCACTCTACCAGAAGGACCAAGGACAGAAGATGGCTTCTTCTTATTATTTTTCTTCTTTTTCTTGGTCTTACTAGAAGAAGAAGAAGCAACAAGTGCCACTTCCTTTCCTTTCCTGCCAGGCATATTGCCTTAGGCAATTACAAGAATGTTCAGAAGACCAGCCAGAGTGCATTCTTGTTTAGTCATATGGAAGTTTGTGATAAAGCTTCCAAAAGACTCCGGCAAGGATTGAAGGATCAAATCCGTTTGAAGAGAAAAATCCATAGAGAAATCCAATGCCTCCA
This sequence comes from Hevea brasiliensis, assembly GCF_030052815.1. Classification (NCBI taxonomy): domain Eukaryota; kingdom Viridiplantae; phylum Streptophyta; class Magnoliopsida; order Malpighiales; family Euphorbiaceae; genus Hevea; species Hevea brasiliensis. The sequence continues at coordinate 271,486 of NW_026614585.1, forward strand.
GCTGCTCTATAAGCCGAATCACGATATGGACATGTTCTCCCACATCCTGGCCTTCATGCATTTTCATTCTGAACAGTTGTTTAGATATCTCATATCTAGCCAACCTCCTATTTTTACCAAACAACTCTTGAAGGTGACTCAGTATTTCAAAAGAAGTTTGCATTTTCTCATGTTACTTTTGTAACTGATTAGTCATAGAAGCAAGCATATAGCACTTGGCTTGCATGTCATCTTCATGCCACTTTTTCAAAGTGTCATGTTCTTCTTCTATGGCCTCAAGTGGTAGTAGACTAGGAATTTTAGAATCAAGAACGTATCCTATACGCTCAAGATTGAGAACAATTCTCAAATTCCTCAGCCAGTTAGAGAAGTTAGGTCTGGTGAGCCTATTTTCATCTAGTATGAGCGATAACGGGTTGGACCTTTGTGCCATAATTATCAGATATTATTACTGCAAAAAAAGAAACATTCAAATTAGTCATCTTGTATCAAGTAAATTAACCACCAATATGATTATAGTCTTTTAATCAAATTGGTTCTCCCACTAACTTAGTGAATCCTACACTTCCATAGTAAGAAACGAAAATCCTAGTTAGATGGATTTCTAGTGAGTGATTGAATTCTTATATACTTTAAATATCCTCAAATCACATTTTCTTGGATACTATTAACAATACATAAGTGAACAACACTTGTTCAACACATCTTATGTGAAATTTAATCAATAGATTTGGCCCCTAATGCTCAAGCCTCTAGTACATCCATTATTGGCCTATCTTTTATTAGTTAAGTTGAGCCCACTAGGCCAGTGAATATGGAAGTTTGAACCTTGATAACCTCAAGTACATCCATTCTTGATTACCAAAGTGCCCACGTACTCACAACATCATATGTTTTAACAATTAAATTTAGAAAATCTCTTAGACTATAAAAACCATCCTTATGTAACCATAATCGACAGTTTAAGTGTCTAAAATTTCCAAATTTAATTACCCTAGTGGAGAGCCATGATATAATTACCATAATTATACCATTACCAACTTAATCATTGAATTGGAAGATTTTGTAGTCAGCTTAATTACTATTAAGGTCTCACTTTGCACATTATCCATTTGGCATGCATATATCTCATACAAGCATCCATTCATATGCATCTTATGCATACATGGATAATTAAATAAAATGGCATAATCATGGACTTTCTAAGGGATTCAATTCTGAGCCACCAAGAATTGAATTAAGGCATTTCCTAGGTGCATTTCATCTATTCTATTACAAGAGATGTTGAAGGAGTACATAAATCAACACTTGGTCTTGATGTGCTCCCACTGGTTCCACTAATGTTCCTGATCTCCTTATCCTTCTTGGAATCCAATTACAAAGTAACCCTTGGCATACCAAGGTGAATTTACAAGAATTTGGACTTAAAAGTCCTTAAATAAATGAAATTACATCCTATGTAATACAACACTTATATTACATGCCATTATAAATAAAATTAATTATTATATCCTGAAGAAAATAAAAGAATTAAATCCAATCGCATTGGTCATTTAGTGTCCATGATCATCCATTATACATATTAACATTTAACACTTAAACATAAATATACATTCTAAATTAAATTGAATATCATATATTTAATTAGAACATAATTTGAATCTTATTCAAATTAATTTTGAATTTAGGATCTTTTCTCAAATTTAATTTTCATTCATAATTCATTTGCATGATTGGAAATCCTAATTAAACCATTTAATTAGGTCTAGGCATGATTTTGGGTCATCAATTATACAACAATTGCATAAAAGTCCCTAAAACCACCCATAACACGCCCTTCCATGTAAAACACGCCCCGTGTTAAATAACACGGCCTGTGTAATAATTACATGGCCTGAGGCGTTAAATTGCATGGCCTGTGTAACAATTACACGGCCTGAGACGTTAAATTACACAGCTCGTGTAAATCAATAAATTGGCTCGTGGAACCTTCTGCCCATTCAGTGTGCCATGAACCCATAAACACGGCCCGTGGCCTGGGACACGCCCGGGCCGTGTTTCTTGCAGCAATAAGGTTTTTCTTAGGTTTTTTAAATCCAAATCTCATTCAAATCACCCAAACCTCATCCAATCACACAATTAAGTTCCATAACCAATCCTAATGGCAAATATAGTGGCTTTGATATCAATTAAAGGCAGTTTTGGAAAGCGTGGTTAGGGCCTTACAGGTTGGATTTCAAACCAAACCCTAGCTTTAATAGGGATTGAAGAAGACTAACCTTAAAGGCGTTGAATCACACTTCTTAGTCCCTTAGGTAGCTAAGAGCTCCACTTGTAGCTCCTCTAGCTTGTCCACCACAAGCTACCACCATGATCACCTTTGACAACCTAAATTCTCTCTTAGGTGTTTGCCAACCACTAACTATTAGGGTGTTTGCTTTAGGTGATATTTTATTGGATGTATTTAGGCTAGAAACCCTTTCTAGTGATTTTGATTCAAAAGAAAACAAGTTTTTCTTTGTAAATCCATGGAAGAAAAACAAAAGGAGAGAGAAACCCTCTTGTTGCCATCCAAAGGTGAGAGAGGAAGAAGAATTAAGTTTTCTTCTTATCTTCCATTTATATAAACTCAACTTAACTCAACTCAACTAAGCCTTTATCCCAAAAATTTGGGGTCGGCTATATGGATTCGTTTTCTCCACTCTGAACGATTTTGGGTTAAATCCTCAGAAATATGTAATTTATCTTCCATTTATATACAAGTGACAAAAACATTAAATGGTTGCCTCATGTCATCAGCCAATTCAATCTTGCTTTTAAGTTATCTTAATCTCATTAATCCACTTGTCAAAGCAAGATTAAATCATCTAAATGTCATCTTCCATCACATGGAAGACAAATGGCACACATCAATGGGTGCCACATATCACCATGTGAAATTATCATTTTGCCCTTGTGTTGAATTTTGAGTTCTCAACCCAAAATAGTAATTTCTCTCTCTATTTAATTTATATCACATATAAATTAATTAATCAATTAATCTCTATTAATTAATTTCACTATTAAATTCATATTTAAACTCTTTAAATATAAATTCAACTTTTATCATACATCCAATATTCAAGATTTGGTTTCAAATCATGCTAGAGACTTTACAATCTTATTGCAAACCAAATCTATTTAATTAATTAGTTAAACTCTTTAATTAATTAATTAAATCATAATTAACTTGGTGGTTAACTTGTGTAGGTGTGTGACTTACTAGGCTCATTACTAACTGGTAATAAGAAATGATATTAACTCTTAACATCATTAGAACTCTTCCATTCCACAAATGATTTCCCCAAATCATTTTAGGCATCTCATATACCATAGTTGACACTTAGCATAGCATGCCATGGCCACCCAATTAGCAATAAGAAATATCTTAAAATGAACCTTTAATCATCACCATGCACTAAAATCCTTTTGTATTATATCTCAATCCCGTTAAGGGTCATGGATGAGTCAAACCTCTTATTGTGGAATCTTATGGACTCATTTGAAATCTGATTCTTGACATATAAGACTTTACCATCAAGAAACATTTTTCCTAACAAAGTCATCCGTCCTGGCCAGGAACTTAATCTTGTCAAGAATAGCTCAAATCTGCATAGGACTTTTAACCCTGTTTACTCAAGGCTACGGATCCCTCTTGATTGAACACCTATCCCAACATATAATCAATCTGAGCCAACACACACCGAAATATCCATACACAGTACAGATATATAAGTGGTATCAAACTCAAACCAGCCATATAAGAGACAATTGTGTCATCTCAGGTCTGAGGATTATATATACTAGTATGACACATATAACATTTTATTGACTCGAGTAAACACCATGTTCATGTTATCTGTACGTCACAAGTTCGACTTACTTATCTCATAAGTGCCCACTGTATTTATCTCAATATCTCATATCAGATGGCATGAGACTCACCATTCCATATACATCAGTATCTCATACTGATCAATGGAGATAAAAAGAGGTGACAGCTCTTTGTATATAATGTGCCCACCATACTATCCTTCAGCTGCGAACTTTGATTTATAGCAAATATTCCATATATTCTGTCACTCATATTCTTATCTCATAAGAATAGAATATATAATATATTGCTAATGGACAATTTCAAATAAATATGCTATTAAATATACACAACATTTAAATGAAATGTTTATCACCATTAAAATATTTACAATATTACTTACAAGTTACAAGATCAGTGCATGCTCTAGGGCACACATAACTAACAATTACACGTATGATTTCTACATGTCATAGTAGCTTCATCTTCAACTAAACTCAAAAAGATCATCCTCAAGCTCTGATACCAATTTTTGTGCACCGTGAAAACATGTAAACCACAAAAAAAAACAAATCAAACAAATAAAATACTAATATTTATATGGTTCACCCTCTCTATATCAGGCTACGTCCACTGGCATGTCATCTTCCACTATCAATAAAATAAAATAATTAAACAATTACAAGCTCAAAGCCAAGTACTCATCAACCTAATTACACTCAAGAGAACTCTCGCTACATAAATGCTCATAGTAAATACATTAGTTAGTCCTCTCATTCTCCTTTAGATATAATCAAATATATTTACTATTTTAACTAAATTATACACCACAAAGAGTGTCTTTAACTACAATGGATAATAGTTCCTTCCTCTAAGACTATACCCTTCTTCACCTTAGGCCGAAGCCTTTCTTTCTCCATAGAACTATAAACCTCTCTTCCTCCATAGAATTGTAAAGGGCAAGAGCTTCTCTTCACAATAGGCAAAAGCCCTTTTTCACAATGTTGAAAGCCCTCTCTACAATGGGTAAGAGCCCCTTTTCTACAATGAGCAAGAGCTAAATAATCTCTCTATAATACTCCTATTTATAGTATTAGTCTCCCCTATCCTAATCTAATTAGAAATCTAACTCAACTTAGGAATACCATTATAATAAGAATTCTAGTCTATCTAGGAAATAATCTTTCATCCTATCAAAAAATATTTCTTTCATTTAAATTAGAAAAATGTCTCTTCCAAATCTATTAGGATTTTGAGTAATAAATCTAATTGGAGATAATAAAGAAAGAAGAGTAACAAAAGAAAAAAAAAGAAATAAATAAAGAAATATTTTTATTAATATATGGTATAAAATATTATTTTTATTTCAATTTTGACTTTTTTACTAACAAAATAAAATTATAAAAAAATGTTTTAATTTGCCATAACTTATTAAAATTAAAACTAATAAATTGAATTATAATTTATATTTTTTCCATATATTATGTATCAATTGTCAAACGAATAAGTGTAATAATATTAATATATTAAATATGAATTTAATAAGATACTAAAACAGTATAAGAGTATATGAAATTATTTTGTTTACAATGGGTAAGAGCCCCTTTCTGCAATGAGCAAGAGCCAAATAATCTCTCCATAATACTCCTAGTTATAGTATTAGTCCCCTCTATCCTAATATGTTATCATAAGCACACAATTCTAAGGCACACACACAAATCGCACAATCACACAGTATAAAATAAAGAAGAAGAATAACACAGGATTTAACATAGTTCAACCGTAAGGTCTATGTCCATAGGCAAGATGAAAGAAAAAAGGTTCCACTACGATGAAAAGAGCAAGCTACTATCACTCAGAACTCTTAAACCCTAACCCAAGTGTGTTTCCCGAATATCACACAACTCTACTGCAAATTGTAGAATATTACAATATTTATACTTGTCACACCCTACTCCTCGTAAGATGTAACATGTTCCCGTAGTACACCTAATGAATTACTGTACTTCAACTACCGGTAACCCATTAAATATACTACAAGGGATTTTAAAACAATTTTCATTCATTGTAGAATTGGTGGGTAAAATTTTTTTTCAAATTTTAAAAACCTTCATTTAGAGTCCAAACAAAAATCAAATTTTTGGATATTTAAAATCTCCACAATTTTTACAAAAATTTCGACAGAGTGTCGTCTGTATTTTGAGAAAATAGTTCTTCAAAACCTGAAAATAGAAACACTCCCAATATATTTCTCAATCACAACTCCATTTGCAACCACCAAACTTCAAATCAACAACAACAATAGCAACACTTCAATTTAAAATCCAAATTTCAAATCAAGAATTAATATCTCAAAACATTTCATAACTAATGCACATTGCATTTTAAATCATTAATTTACAGTCATAAGTTAATTTACAGATGCAAAATCTCAAAAATAATATTATTACAATTTTAACTGTACAACTGCTCAAATTACAGAGATACATATGCATACTATCATATTTACATCAAACTAAACTACCAGGGTATACACAAATACCCGTACAAAAATTCTTCAATTGTGCTCTTCTCTAACTGTAGCAGCTCGCTCTGCTGCTAAGTCCTTTTCCCTATCTGCGACAGTAAGTTAAAGCTATCGCTGAGTATAAAAATACTCAGTGATGCACAATAAAGTATAAAATGCAAAATATAAAACATTTATGAACAAATCGTCATTCAAAAATCTCATAATCGCATTTCACATTTTTTTTTTCAAATCACATTTATAACAAATCATAATTTTCAAAACTTAATATAGCACAACTTGTTCAAACAATTTAATAAACATAGTGTTGCCAAACAATAACACAACTTAGACTATGATACAAAATTTTCGAACATACCGTGTGTACATCACGACAAGGCAAACACCCCCACTAATCGAAATCAATGAGGGTGGTGGCTAGCTAGCTAATGAGTACTCATCCACACTCACCCCTCAGACTGGGAAGCCAGAGAGGGAGGAAAGTGATCAAATATCATACTCACCCCACAAGTGGAGGAGGAACATATTAATATTGTCATGCCAAGTGTGAACTAAAAACAATTTAAATCAAGTTATTCAAATATTTTATACAATTCACAAATCATATTTCACTCTAAACTTTTCATTTATAAAGTAGGCAACACACTATTTTTCAAATAAGATTTTCAAAGCCATAACTAAATTCAAAACCATATTGTTCAAATATTTCATACAAATCAATAATTAATTTTCGTTCCAAATTTTCATTGTAGAATAGGCAACACAACATTCTCGAAATTCATAATGAACAAACACATTCACAATGTATAACAAATCAATTTCCATTATGAAAACTATAATTTAAAATTTTTGTGCACAAACACAATCAATTTTCAAAAATCAAGTTTCCATTAACAAGTGGCAACACCATAGTTCTCAAAACCCATAATTAACACAATGCATAAAAATCAAGTTTTCAGTGGGAAAACAATAATTTAAAGTTATTGTGCACAAACCTGACGTAAATCGCCTCTAGGCCTTGACTCAGTCCCTTATACCTTTCGGGTCTTTTTCAGCTGAAACACAATATTTATAGTATTTCAGTATCTTATTTCACAATAAATCCAATAATTAATTCATAAATACTTAATTCTAGCCCAAATATGCTTAAACTAACATTCTTGGAAATTTTCATTTTGGAGTTACTATTCATGGTACTATTCAAGTGAATTTGTTGACTTTCTAAGGCTTAATAGGTATGGGAACTCTAACTTCACCCACATACCACATTTTGGTTACCAAACTTATTAGTTTTGGTCATTTTCTCAAATTCTAAGTCTTTTAGGCAAATTTATAATTTTTCAGTTTTTGTATCCTAAGTTGCACTGTTCCATTGGTCACTTTACTGTTAGAATTTAGCAAAAATTTCTTTATAGAAAATGTTCCCTATTGTCTTAAGTTTATTCACTCCAATTGGAGTTTTGTATCTCAAGTTATAGCCATTTAAACCATGGCTGCCGGATTGGACTCAACCCAGAATTTTGGGCAATTTTTGGTTCTGGCAGTTTTGGGTCACCAACTTTGGGTGGCCAAACGACTTGGTTAATGGCATAATTTGGGTTTGTGTTCCTCATAAAAGTTTTAGGTATATATCTCATCTAACCACTGGTAAACTTTCAGGTCATTTTGACCTGCCTAGCTCAAGTTATGACCAAATGAACAAACATTATTCATTTGGTCAGTTTATACAGGGACAGACTGAGATTTTCCGAATTGAGTCAATTTATTCACTAGGTTTTAGACACTTTTTGGGCATGCTTCCTAAATGAAAATTGTGTCATTTAGTGTCTATTTTCATTCCCAATTGGTCTCATACCAATTGGACTTGTAAAATTTCATTTTTGGTCCTTCAAGCAGCATGACCACATTGAATCCGAATTTGGTTTCAACTCCAACCATTCCAACACACTTCATTTGGTCACCATTGACCATTTTTCACTTCAAAATACGTCCAAGACATCATTTACAAGTTTCTCACATTTTTGTCTTTAAACCCTAATGTCCAAACCCTAACCACACTAAATTATTGCATTTAGCTAATTTCAAAGCTTTTAACTATAATCATTCAACTAATGGAGGTCCATAAACTCATTCAAATCCATCAAACCATACAAATATACTCCCATACACTTGCTGGCCGAAATTCAGTTTGGTCCTCCACACATGTTTTTATTTCATTTCAAGTTTATTTACAAGTTAATCAAGCTATAAACATAACTAAATCAACTAACAAATCAAGTTTAGTTTACTAACCTTGTGTGCAGAATTTTCTTCTTCCTTTCCTTCAAGTTTTCTTTTCTTTCTTTCCCTTAGATCTTGTTTTCTAGTTGCCCAAACAAGTTTTATTTATGGTAGACTATTTTTTTATGGTGGGATTTTTGGTTCTTCAAGCTCACAATAGAGCTTGAATGGAGGTGTTGTGAGGGAGAGAGGAGAGAGGCGGCAACCTTGCAAGAAGAAGATAGCTTTTTTGTTTTTTTTTTTCTTTTTTTCTTTATGCCTTTAGTCTTATGGAAGACAAAAAAAATCAAATTAACTAAATATATTAATTATATTCTTTATGGCATCATGCATGATGTCATGCATGATGTCATCTCCCTACACCTTTTTCATTTTCTTCTTTTTTTTTATTTTTCTATTAGTTCTTTAATTTAATTCCTGACTTTGAAATTTTTTTTTCTTCGATTTTATTTGATAGTTAGGTCAGGAGTCAGCTCTTGGGGTCAATTGACCAAATTGCCCCTCGCCGGTTTAACCCGGTTTGCAAATAATTCAATATTTCTTCCGAATCCCTGACCTAATTATTTGACTGGCTTAACAATTCTTTTTCGTGATTTTCTCTTATCCACTGTGTTTGTAATGGTCCTAAGGACCGCGGCGTCACATTTTACAGTTTAAAATTTGAGTTTAAATCGACTTCGCAGTCGTTCCCGAGAAGGTCACCCATCGCTGTGACTCTCGGCTCATTTAACTTCTTATATTCTGTTTTTCTTATTTATACTTAACTAATTGATAATTACTAATTATTTGTGTTTATGGCTCATCTAGTTGTCTTAAGTGTGGTCCTAATCCCCTTAATTGTCCAGACCGACTCCGGTCACCGGAACAGTGAAATATACCTAGCTATACAAATAGGGGTGTTACAATACTGGTCCATATCGCCTCGTGCCCTTCACTACCACCACAGATATCACTTTTTGTCCCAATAGGGTTGTAACGCGAAACTTTCGAGTCGAGTCAGAATTCGAGTACATGAAAATATATCCAAAATTCAAGTTACATAAAAATAACATAATCTAATTAGAAATCTAACTCAACTTAAGAATACCATTATAATAAGAATTCTAGTCTATCTAAGAAATAATCTTTCATTTTATCGAAGAATATTTCTTCCATTTAAATTAGGAAAATGCTTCTAAATCTATTAGGATTTTGAGTAATAAATCTAATAGGAGAGAATAGAGACATAAGAGGGACAAAAGAAAGAAAAGAGAGAAAAAAATAAAGAAATATTTTTATTAATATATGGTATAAAATATTTTTTTTATTTCAATTTTGACTTTTTTATTAACAAAATAAAATTATAAAAAAAATTGTTTTAATTTGTCATAACTTATTAAAATTAAAACAAATAAATTGAATTATTATATTTTTTTTTCCATATATTATATATCAATTGTCCAAAGAATAAGTGTAATAATATTAATATATTAAATATGAATTTAATAAGATATTAAAACAGTATAAGACTAGATGAAATTATTTTGTTTACTTTATCTATGAGTCTTTAACTTGATTTCTTATTGTAGAAAAAATCAACAAATACTAATTTGCCAATTGATTGTAAAATTAAACAAATAAAGTTTACCTATAATTAAAATACATATGAATAATTAGAAAATCTTAATTCTTAGTTATTCAAAAGAATAATATAATATGAATTATAAAAATTAAAAATTTATCTGATGAAATTGAATTTGTCCATTAATATTCTGTTAACACAAAAATAAGAAGGAAAAAAAAAACAAAACTAATCAGTAAAAGATGAGAGAAAATAATAAAAAGGAGATGGGAGAGGAGAAATTTCGTGATTTTGTGAATACAATATGAGAAGGAGAAGAGATGAAAGAAAAAAGAAGAAGTAGTTAGGAAAATAGGCAATTGCGTGTTTAAAGTGTTTAACTGGTAGGTTTTGACTTTTTTAAGTGTTATTATATATTTTAAAAGATCGAATTAATATGCTTTTGGAATGAAATTTCAATGATTTTAATGAGGCAATAATTTTAAAGATTTTAATGAGATAAAAAATTATTTTTTGAGCAATAATATGGCAATTCATTACATAATATAAGTAAATTTTTTTTAGTCAACATGATGCAAATCCGTCAATGTTAGTGCGCATTTCACAGGATGCAACATACACATTCACCGTCAGAAAAAAAAAATGTTTTATAAAAATAAAATTTGAAGATTTACCCAAAATATGATTTATGAGAAGTTCAATTAAAAAAGAAGTTTAAATACTTGAGCTTCTGTTTGTTTTGAAATTTATATTTTTTTAACATAACATATATAACTCTCAATAAAATGAGTCAACAGAAAAATATTTTGTGATCAAAGAAAAAATTAAGTTATTTTTAAATAAAATTATTTATTCTTTCCAAAAAAATTATTTTTTAAATTTTGATAATTTTATTGAATGTGAAAATATTTATATGTATATATGATATAAATATATTCTATTAATTTAATATTATAATTAAATAATAAATATAATTTTATAAAAAATATTTTTTAAAATTAATTTAATAAAAAATATATTCATATATAAGTTATTTTTAAAAAAAAATGTAATTTAATATTTGTTTTCTTTATCTAAAAGAAAGAAAATGATTTTTTTTTTAATAAATAAATACGTGATTTAGGATTGGAAGAGGGGAAAACAAAGTTGTATAAGCTTACGGTTTAACAACCCTCCGGAAAGTCAAACATTTCTCGTCTCGTGTCCAGTAATTTCGAAATTTTTGAAAAGAAAAAAGAAAGAAAGAAAGAAAGAAAGAAGAAGAAAGAAATTAAAGAGGTTGATGACAGAGACGGGTCACAGACTCCCCATTTCTTTGCACCAAATCAAGCTGCCAGTTTGGACTGCCTGTTTGCTAACACGCCATCTAAAATATGCCTTTAATTTTCCTTTTCTTTTATTTTTTTACATTTTTATCAATTAATTTTATGCCACCTACCTCGTCAATGTAACTCCTTTTTTTTTTTTATGCACAATTTATGAAGTTGAAATAAATTTTTAGAAATGTATATTTTAAGATATTAAAAAAAATTATTTAATTAATTAAAAAATTTATATTATTAAAATACATTAAACTGAATGTAAAAATAATTTTAATAATCTTTACCAAACATATTTAAGATTTGTATATGAAATATATAACTTAATATATTTAAATGAAATTATTATAATTTTGTTAAAAATATGTGCAGTCCCTGAGTCCTATGTATTTTCCCTATAAAAATAATTATAAATAAGAATATTAATTTATTATTAAAAAAATTTACTATTTATTTTTTATATTAATTAATATTATAATTTGATCTTTACATTTTAAAAATTGAATGATTTAATCCCTCACTTATATTTTCATTAAAATCAGATTTTTTTATTTAATATTATCAGTAATTGAAGTGAAAAGGATAATACTATTATCCAATTAAAAGAAATTTACTATTTAGTATCTAGGTTTTGATTGATATTATAATTTGATCATTATATATTAAAAATTAAATAATTTAGTCCTAAACATATTTTCTTACTTAAAATTAATTATTTTCAAATAAATTAATTCTTTTTGTTCTATAAAAAGAATTCAAGAAAAATTTTTAATAAGGAAAAAAATTCAAAATCTATGAATCAAATAATAAATTTTTCTTAATTGAATAAAGGCTATATTTATTTTTTTGCTTAAATTAATGATAATATTTAATAAAAATATCTCTAATTTTGATGAAAATATAAATAATAGACTAAATTATTTAATATCTAAAATACATCAACCAAATCATAATATATATACAAATTCATGAACCAAATAATAAAATATCCTTATTATTATTGGCAAAAGATGAATGTGGATTTTCAGTAAAAAAAAATCATATAATATATGTGACAAATTTTTTTTCCCCATAATTGCCGTAATCATATTAAATTTATTCAAATTTTGGAATCACTTAGAGATATCACCTTTTTTTTTAATGAATAAACTTGATTCTATTAACTTAGACTTGAAAAAGTATAATGACGTCATGCAGATGATATCACTGCTATGACATCCTCGTCATGGTAATTAAGATCCAGTTGTTGCTACACAAAAGCATTCCGCACTAGTTCATTTCCTTTATATTCCAAGTCACTCAACACAACAAAATTATACAAAACCATACCCAAAATCTTTATCAGAGAAAAAAAAATGTTTGGACAATATTCCAGTGAAGAGTCCCCTCTCCACAACCTCCATGTCGACACCGACCAAAGCCCACCGACGACGACCCTGCAAATCATCACCATTACTTCGGGAACGCAAGGTTCAGGCGATTGCCGACATGATGATGATGATGAGATTAACCCAGTAGACGCTTGGCTTCCTATCACAGAATCTAGAAATGGCAACTTCTTCACTTGTGTATTTCATTTGCTTTCTTCAGGAATCGGATTTCAAGCTCTTTTACTTCCTCTGGCCTTCTCCATTCTTGGATGGTATGTTTCTTTTCTGTTCTTTGTATTGAAAATTTATTTTCCTGTTTCAATGATTTAAATAGGATTTCATACTCAAATGTGATTTTGTTACTCCATCTCCACTAAAGGGGACAAATTTTATTGGTCCAATTAATTAAAATAATTTTTTAAATATTTTAAAATTTTTTTAAAGAAGATCAGAGTTGTTGATATTTGAATTTTTGATCTCTTAAATATTTAATTATTTGAGTATTAATTAAATAATTTTCAGGGTGTAGCTGTAAAGGTCAATTTAAATGAATAAAACAAAATTACAGGCCATCCATGTGTATGAAAGCCCCAGAATACAAGTAATATTTGTTATTGTACTCCTCATTCTACAGTGTTTTTTTTTAAAAAAAAAAAAAAAAAGCCTTAAACCTTGTCTGGCGCGCAAGTATATCTACCCTTTACTAGCTTAATTTTATTTACTGTCCTTTGAGGTTATTTTATCTCACTAATTTTAATTTAATATAAGTCAAAATCCCTATATTTATATTTTATAGGCTTATTTTAAAATAAATAGAAAATTAATTAAATTCTCATAAAATTATGTTTGATTTTTTTAAAAAAATTTTTTTAATTAAAAAAATTAATTTTTTTTATTTTAAATATGAAAATTGATAAAAAAAATAATTAAATTAAATTGAATTCTTATAAAATTTTACAGATTAAGTATTTTAATGAAAAATTAATATAAATATATCTCTGTGGTTTGGGGCACAATAAAAAAAATTAGAGAAATTATATACTAAATTATTTTTTATCATATCAATACACTTAATCATGTTCAATTCAGTTTTAGTTAGAGTATCTAATAAAATTTGACTCAAAAGACTTTGGTTGATATTAAATTAAAATTTGAATTTTTTTATACAAATTGAAATTAAAAGATTTTAATAAAATAATAATGAGTGAAATTAACGCTCCTCTATTCGGTAAATGGTAAAAGAAGTGGAGAAAGATTTGTGGGAAAGTGGAGATGGGATAAAAGAAATGAAGGATATAATAATAATAATAATAATAATAATAATAATAATAATAATAACTATTATCTCTGGACCCACAAATTAAAGTTAAGTCATCCTCAAATCATAAAATGGGAAAGAATTATGGAAGAGTGAAAGTGCAAGGAAAATGTTGTTTTTCACTATTTAGGTACTGGTGAGAGGGAAAGTAAAAAAAAAATCATAATAAATCAATTATAAAAGGAAATTTATTTAGTCTTTTTATTTCTTAAAAAAAAATTAGGATTTGATGGTTATATGTATCATATTTTTTAAAAAAACAGTAAATATCTTAATTAATAAATAAAAAGATTATTTTAAAAAATAAATTATGCTAACAAATATAAAATATATACCTACTATATTCAATAATTTACCCTTTAACAAAATTAAATGGAGACTCTCGTGGGATGGGTGCCCTTTTAATTAGTAAAACCTTTATAATGGGTGCAGGACTTGCGGAATCATATGTTTATTGCTTGCATCTACGTGGCAGTTCTACACGATATGGCTTCTAGTACACCTTCACGAGGCACTCCCTGGACCCCGTTGCAGCCGATTTCTTCAACTTTCCATTGCTTCCTTCGGTTAGTCAGAAAACTACCCCCAACATTTTTTTTAAATAATTAATTTCGATTATTATGACTCGCGACCTTAAATTAAAGCTCTTGGTCAACCCAATTTCTTCAAGTAAACTTAATAATAATAAAATATTATTGTTTTCCTGAAAAAGTCAATTAATTAATCTTTAAATTCTACACGTTAATTCTTTTGTTACATGTTACTCCTTCACTTTTTTTAGTAAAATAATTTTTTAATGCTCACTATAACATTAGTCTCTCATTTTTTAATTTTTTAAAATTAAAAAAAAAATAATTTTATTTAAAAATTGACGAATTAAAATATTATTCAAAATTTGCAGGTCCAAAGCTAGGGAAATTGCTAGCAATATTTCCAGTAATGTACCTATCAGGAGGCACGTGCGTGATACTAATAATCACGGGAGGTAGGACCGTGGAGCTTTTTTACGACACCCTATGTGGCAGAGGAGCCTCATGCGACGCCAAGTCTATGACCGGGACAGAGTGGTTCTTGGTCTTCACTTGCGTCGCTATAGTTCTGGCTCAACGTCCTAACTTGAATTCCATTGCCGGCGTCTCCTTCATTGCTGCAATCACAGCCGTGGGATATTATACTCTGATTTGGGTATCTACCATCTCTAAGGATAGACCTAACAGGGTGTCCCATGATCCTTTACAAAATGGGAAATCTGATATGGCTACAATCCCTGCTATCTTCAACGCACTTGGAATCATTGCCCTTTCTTTTAGAGGTCACAACCTTGTGCTTGAGATACAAGTAAGCGATCATTCTTTTATAGTGCAATGGGCTCCAATTAAGAGTAAGGTCACATTGGTTTCATTTGTTTCAGAGAAACATTTTTTTAAAAAAATATTTTTTATATCTTTTAAAATTTAGAGGTTAAAGAATTTTTATGATTGAAAAAAAAAATTAAGTATAATATTTTATTTAAAAAAAGTTATTTATTATTTTTTAAAAATTAATAAATAACACTTATATATATATATATATTATTAATTTAATATTATAATTAAATAACAAAAAATATTTTTTATATCTTTTAAAATTTAGAGGTTAAAGAATTTTTATGATTGAAAAAAAAAATTAAGTATAATATTTTATTTAAAAAAAGTTATTTATTATTTTTTAAAAATTAATAAATAACACTTATATATATATTATTAATTTAATATTATAATTAAATAAAAAAAAATATTTTTTTTTTAAAATACTATTATGAAAAAAATTTTCATATATAAATTATTTTCTATGAAACGAAGAGAACTTAAACTATAACATTTATGATTAGAATAAATAAATTACAACTTTGTAAACATTTGAATCTTGTACAGTTAACATAATTATTCATTTTATATTTTCAATTGAGTTAAAAAAAATCTTTATAATTTTATTTATTGAATGGATATGTTGATATTGATTTTGATGCTAGGGAACATTACCATCAAGTTCAAAACATCCCTCAAGCAAGTCAATGTGGAGAGGAGTGCTTCTATCATACCTTATTATAGCAATGTGCATATTTCCCCTGGCAATAGCAGGATTTTGGGCTCATGGAAACAAGGTAAATTACACTTCCTCTTATGTATGAGAAATTTTTGTACATACTTAGTTTAGTTTATCATGAATTCAAGACAAGTTCTACCTATAAAATAAATGAGATTTATATATTTGTGATTTGAGTTCATAATAGATATCATCTAGATAAGTTTTTCTAATTGAGTATAATTTTATTGTGCATATGCTAACAATTTGCTTCATTTTATGACAGATACCTACAAAAGTAGGAAATACAAGCATATTTCTACAATTTTACAGCCAAAACGTCTCAAAATCTGTAAAAAGTCTAGCATACATCCTGGCACTGATAAACTGCTTGAGTTCATTCCAAATCTATGCAATGCCAGTTTTCGACAATTTCGAGTTGAGGTACATTAGCATCAAGAAAAAACGATGCTCGCGCTGGGTTCGAACAGGTTTGCGTCTTTTATTCGGAGGTTTAGCATTCTTGGTAGCAGTTGCTTTCCCATTTTTGCCTAGTCTTGCAAGTTTAATAGGAGGAATGGCACTACCTCTCACCTTTGCATACCCAAGTTTCATGTGGATATCAATCAAGAAACCACGTAGAAATGGTTTCATGTGGTGTTTTAATTTGGGGCTTGGTTGCTTAGGCTTTGAGCGTCATAGTGGTAATAGCTGCAGTGTGGACTTTAGCTACTAAAGGGTTACATGCCAACTTCTTCAAGCCTTGATCAATAAATTCTTCACCTACTTTAGTTCATCTCCACAGGAATACACATGAAATGACAGAGTGGAATTTTTTTTTCTTTTTTGTACATTATAAATTTTGAAAAGAAAGTTTTTAAATTTTTATTTTGCATATTATGAGATAAGTATTTGATCGTTGCGATACTAATTCGGTAATATTATTGTCTCATATTAATTTTGAAAAGGTGTTTGTACAATATATAAAATTTAAAAAAAATTTCTCCACTTAAATTAGCTTTTGGAATGAAATTAGATTTGATTTATTTTCTTTAACATGGTATTAAAGTTTACTCAATGATACATATTCGATTGAATTGATTTGAATTTTGATATAAAATTAAATTAATAAAAATTATTATTTTGATTCAAAACAACCCCAAGTTTACCTAAATCTAACTCAGTTTAAAATGATTCAGGTGAAACCTCCTTACTATGAAATTAAATAAAGTCCTAAAATATACTATTTGTTGCTATCTGAAGAGTGTCCGATGTGGCAATATCCACTGTTTTTTTTTTATCTATATTTTTTTATGGGGAAGCCCAAGTTCATATGTTAACTACGACCTTTATTCATGTGGGCCTCTTATATAAGGTCCACCTGCCCGGTGTCCCAAATCACTCCATTTCATTTTGTTTGGAATGGTGGAAAATATGGGAGGAAAAATAATAAGTGAGACTCATGATTTATATTCACATTTAAAGTGAAAGTGAAAGGAAAATTTATAAAATTATATTTTTATCCCTCAAAAATTCTTACTTTAATTGAAAATAGGCAAAAGGTCACCTTTTATTCTTAAAGTATGATGTAATAGTTATTTTAGTTTTAAATTAAATTTATAGTCAAATAACTTATTTTTATTTTAATTTCGAATAAATAGATTTTATATATTATAATTTTAATCTAATTAAATCTAAAAAAATTTGAACCTCGCATAATTATCGATTTTATTAAAGTTGCATTTAGTTCACCAAAACTTGATTCAGGAATGGAAATTTTTTTTTTGTGTTTAAAAATTCATTTTATCATTCTCATTCTAATAAATTAAGGAATTTGATTCCCACAATTAAAAAAATCATCATTTGCCTTCTCAATTTAAAAATCAAAATATAGATATGAGAATAATATCTTATTAAAGAGGTTAAATGCTCAATCTTATCTATTTACTTATTGGAATGTTTCAATTTTTATATTTTTATATTATTAATTAAAATAAAAGTCTAAAAAATAATATTTTTATATTTCAAATAATTATTTAGAAATAAAAATTATAATTATAATTATAAAATATAATAATTTAAATAATTATAAAAACTAAAATAATTATAATTATAATAATTAAAATAATCTTCACAATTAAAATAATTAATTAAAATTAAAATAATTATAATAATAATTAAAATATAAAAATATTATCTTATATTTTCATATAATTAATTAAAATAAAAATTTTTGAATATAATTAACTTTAATCATTTAAAGTAAAAAAATAAAAATATATCATTTTTATTTTTATTTATAGTTAAATAAAATTAAAAATTATAATTATAATTAATTCAAATTAAAAAATAAAAAATATTATTTTTAATAATTAAAATTAAAAAGTAAAATTATTAAAATATAAAAAAGTATTTTTAAGTTTATTTTCATTCAAATATAAAATAAATTTAATTCATATTCTGCAATTTATTTATACACATCAAACACATTAAAAATGCACCCAACTCTGATTTTGTTGCGAACCAAACATAAATAAAAGATTTATCATTTCATTTTCAATTTCACTCAATTTTGATTTAAATGCTAATTCTGATTCTAGTATGCGAACCAAATGAATCCTAAATTTCTCTCTCTTAAAGTAATAAAATATTATTTAATTTTTATTAAAAAATTGAAAAATTAAGAAATTATAAAATTTCTAATCATTCTAAGTTATCAAAAAATAAAATGAAAATCTCAACAAAACCTGCTGAAGCCTAAAACTAACCAAATTCCAAATATGGATTTTGATGTAATTTTCTTTCAAAAGCATGATAATGCAAATAACAAAATTTACATTGCAAAAATAAGAAGCAATTTAAGACTATTAGTAAGATAAAAGGAGAAAGAAAATGTAAATAAATAAATAAAAAAAGTTGATATTTCAGACAACATAGAAATGCATGATCTTATCCTTCAATGGTAAACACAAGAAGCTGTCAAGTTGATGGGCTTGCCAAGCTTGTTCCCATGAAGAGTAACAGGGCATCTTATACGCTTGTAGAATTTGGACTTCACCAATCTTCCCAAAATGTAAGCTCTTGATCTCACCACAAATGTCAGGTTCAGAGGCACTGCTACTTTTTCAATGTGATCTTTCGCATTGGCAAGAAGTGGCACCCCTCCATACAAGGGAATTTGAGAAGCTTGCAACACTGTTATCACTGTCCTTTGGCTCTTCCTCGATTGAGTAAACCTCTTCATCTATTTATTTCATCCATAAAATTTCAGAAGTTGAAATCAATGAAATAAATATCGTAATCCACGAATGCGTTTCCATGCCAAAGCAGGGTACGAATAAAGGACACCATTATCCATAAATTGTAATCTTGTCATCTTAATTAACTACCAATTCATCAGGTTAATACACCTCAATAATCCTGGGAAAATTTTTACCAAAACCCGTTACACTATGTATTCAAAAATTTATGTATTTATCTTATTTAATAAACCAGATATAGCAAGAAAAATTCAATAATCCTATATTAGGCTCATAAATGTTGTCTTGTAGAAGTTCTGTTTTCATATTTTCACAAGAAATTGATTTATAAGTATCTGTATATTAAATAATTTTCCTATTTTATATTATTCTCCAAACCAATTCGATTTGTTTTGCCAAAAGAATATGAAAACAATACAAGCAGGACCACAATCCACCGTAGAAACCAATCAATTAACAACGCATGCAGCTAAAGCTAACCTAAGCATAGTTTGAAAGCCAGTTTGAAAGCCAAGTTAAAATTAAAAAAATATATATATATTGGGCTCCACACAATTTCCCCAACAAAAAAAACTGGTCAGTCTTTTGCAGTCTTTTGCCGGAACTCCAACAAAGCCACCCAATAGCATTCAATCTAATATCTCTCTGTGGCCCACCTCCTAGGTTCCCAATTATAGTTTACTTTCAATGACAATTTTACCCTCGCACTCTGCACTACTTCCTGACTTAACATAGGATGAAATGGGCTTATTTATTGACGTACCTGTCCAGAGGCCATCTTCAGCTGGTAATAGTGAAGCTCAAGAGGGGTAGAGGTTACGTGGACGGCGAAGAATGCGGAGGATTTCTGTAGTGAATCTTGACCGTAGAATTCAACGACAGCATGTCTGTTGGCACTCCTGTCTGATCACTTCCGGCTTGGACATTAAAGTTCTCGAAAACCATGTTCTGCTTTAATTAATCAATTTTGCTTTAGATAAATAATTTTCTTACTAAACAAACACAATTAAAGTCTTAAAATTGTGAATTACGAGTCTTAAACAGCACATTAAAGAAGATTTTAGGCTTGTAGGCCTTGCTAGCGCCCCACAAAATCAAGCAGAAAATGGTGAACAGTAAAACGAAGAACAAAAACCCACACAGATACAATCTCACATTCCGAGCAGAACCACCATCATCGTCGTCCATTTCATCATCGTCATTATCGTCCTGATTAATCTGTACGTGCTTCCAGGCAGAGAGGGTTCTAGGGTTCTTAAGAGACGCCGAGAAGCGCGACGTGGAGGACTCGCGAGAGTGGTGAATAGCTGAACAATGATAAAAATGGTGAGCTGGCGAGCCAGTTGGGCTAGACCCATATGACCTCTTCTCCACGTCATGGTTTGAGGGCTCTGGACGTAGTACACCGGCCTCCGCGGTGGTGATCGCAGCTGCCATGAGGTGTCGACACTGGTTCCCTCGGAGTCTGTCTTGGCATGCATTTTGAAAGAGAGGTATTGCCAAGAAAGGAAGGAACACTATGACGGCGAGATAAGCAGAGAAGCAAGGACAGGTAGATGATTTATGAGTTGTTTTTGAATCACGAGACAAGGAAATTGTTTGGTAACGGGTAACAATGGTCTCTGCTTTTGGTTTGTTTCGTTTTGTGGAAAAAAAAAAGTAATACAATAATTTAGAAAAAGCTGCATGTGAAACCACGCGCGCGTATTGTTCACGCTTTTACCTGCCGCAGTGTTTGAACTTTCGAAGGCTAATCGTCGGATAAAATAAATCCAAGGGTGAAAACAGTGGAGGTGTCATGCACATTCGCTGGTCCACTCGCGGATGTCACATGGAACAGTTGGGGCTGACCGGGAAGGCAAACCGGATGTAATTGGCAAATTGCTACGCACAAGCAAACACTACAACGAATGGCGCACTGTGGAGCACCTGCAACCTGCGGTATTACATGTGCCCTCAAGTCAGACCGCAGTTTACATGTAATTTGAGCTACATTGTATAACAATCTGATTTAAATATTAATTAATCTAACAAATATTTTTACGTGAAAAGAAAATAAAATCTATCATATTTAAGCAAGTGATATAATTATAAGTCATTTATTTTAATGTTTATTAAAAAAATTGCATCAATAATTAAATTTATGAAAAAGTTAATTTAAAAATACATGAAAAATTATAATAAAAAAGTGACTAATTATTAGATATATCGAGAACATTAAAAAAAAATACTCTCTTTCACAGAAAAATAAACTCTTCTTACAATATAAAAAGTGGGTCTAATATAATTATGAGAGATAATACATATACACTGGATGCACCTAATAATTTTTCTTAAATGAGAGATTAATTCACCCCACATTTACTCAGGTTGATCCATCACTCATATAAAATCAAACAGATCATTAAACCAATAAAGATATAAAATTAAGAATTTAAGATTCATTCATATTCAATTTGAAATTTAAGTGGTATATTATTAAATATATATTAAATATATGCTATAAAATTAATATTCTCTTCAAAAAAATAATTATGTGTTATCATAATCATTAATTTAGTATTTTTTTTTATAAATAATTATTAAAATGAAGTTAGTTATACTTAAAACGTAATTTATTAAATATAATTTAAAATTTCTAGTTAAACTTTTAGATTTAAATATTTATATTTTATAATAAAAAAATAAAATTTACATAATAATAAAGTTATTTATATCAATGACAAATAAAATTTGATATATAAAAATTTTATAACGTCATAAATAATGAAAATTTTATTATTTTAAATATTTTAATATAATAATAAAAAATCATTGATTTAATTAGTTATTCATATCACAATTTTAAAAAATAGATAAATTTTATTTTTTTTTTTAAATATTTATTAATTATTTAATTTTAATGTAATGTATATATGAACAAGAATTCACAATAGAGCAATTGGCAAGTACTTCTTTCGGCTTTGCACAAATCGGGGTTTGAGTTTCTTGCAAAGGCAATTCAATCGGGTCAATTGATTCACCCGTTAGCAAGACCAAAAAAAAAAAAATCAATTTACAACCTCCTATAATTAATATGTGTAAGAGAAATTAGCGCCGGTACTCGTTGGAATATTGTGGGGTCCATTTGACTTTGATAAAAAAAAATATATAGGCCGTTTGACTTTGACAGTAGGCATTTTGATTCGTGGCGCAGCACGGACTGACAGTGGGCTACGAATAGGACATTTATTTTGGTAGACAATACCTAGTCGTAGCCCAATTTCATCCATGTAGGCCCAAAATTTTAATCAAATAGAATATTTGTAGCATGTAATGGGATACAAGGCTTTAATGTGAGTACAAATTTAGGGGTGAGTTACGAACTATTTATCGGATAGGGTGAGTTTTGCCTGGTTAGGGAAGAGAGAATGAAAGACAGTCTTAAAAGGTATCCTGCTGTTAAATAGAAATCCTAAACAAATGTTGTCATAGAAGAGTTAAAAAATAATAATAAAAAAATATAATTAGACGTTACTTAGAAAAGCTCTACGTAACATTTAGTTACTTTTCTTTCTTATTAGAAGTTAGTGTTGGCACCAATGTTTCTTACCCTCTCTCTTCCAACTTGGTAAAACTCACTCCCATTTGGTAAAATACTTTGCAACTCTTCCCTAAATAGTTTTTTTTTTTTACTCACATTTTTTAAGAAAAAAAACCCTAGGATTCAACTAATCAAGTCTCTCTCCTAGCACAAAAATCCTTGATCGGTTTAAAGGTTGGGGTTAATTAACTAGTTCTTAATTTAATTATTAAAAGAACTATGAGTGGGGGATCAACTTGATCCATATTAATTGGGATAGTAAAGTCATTTCATGCATAAAAATTAAGTTATTTTACTAAAATGCCCTTTAAACTATTTTCATAGAAGAATGTAGAGGTTAATTGAATTTCAAATTGTGTTTGTAATATTTATTATAGCTACAAATTTGAATGCAAACACAAGTACCATATCTCTCTCTCATGTCCCAAAAACGAAGATTCCTTGGATAAAAGTGAATTTCTATGTACTGCTCTACCAACCTTGCCCATTAAAATGCCCCTAAATTTTGGTGTATGTAGCTAGCCTAAACTCATTTCACCATAAACCCTATTTTAAAGCAATAACAGAATTTTGAAAACTTCAAAGACTTGACTTGTTCAAAATTCTTTAACAACTTATTCCAACATAATAATCCACATCAGCAGATGAAACATGACAAATTAGTAGCAACTGATGCAAAACTTCAACACTCCTCCTTTGCTTCAGTTGCTGCAAATTCTTGTTGTCATTAAAATAGCTCCTCCACCTCCTCCTCCTCTTGATGTTGATCCATAAAAACTTTGACTTCTCTTATTTGTTATGCATCAACATCAAGAGGAGGAGGTGGAGGAGTTATTTGGATAGCAACAAGAATTTACAACAACTAAAGTAAAGGAGGAGTGTTGAAGTTTTGCATTAGTTGCTACTGATTTGTCATGTTTAATCTGTTAATGTGGATTGCTATATTGGAATAACTTGTTGAGGTTTCCAAAAACACCAAGCCACAAACACAAACCAAAATCACAACCAAGCCATAAAAAAAAAATTAATCTTCAGCTTTCTCAAAAAAAAAAAAAAAAAAAACCCACACTTAAACTAGCTTGGAAAAATGCAAACTGAAGTAAGCTACACAATAAGAGCACTAATGTTTGATGGAAGCAACTATCAAGCATGGGCTATAAGAATGAGAGTTCATTTCAATGCACATCCAAACTGAAGTAAGCTACACAATAAGAGCACTAATGTTTGATGGAAGCAACTATTAAGCATGGGCTGTAAGAATGAGAGTTCATCTCAATGCACAAGACCTTTGGGAAGCAGTTGAGGAAGACCATGAAGTTCATGATCTACCTGCCAATCCAACTATGAATCAAATTAAGATTCACAAAGAAAAGAATACAAGGCAAAAGTAATAGCTTACCTTTATACTGTCATATCTCCTTCGATTTTCACCAGAATCATGAACATAGAGTCTGCAAATGCCATCTAGGATTATCTCCAAAATGAATACCAGGGAAGTGAAAGAGTGAAAACTATGCAAGTACTGAATCTTCAGAGAATTTGAAATACAAAAGATGAGGGAGTTACAAACAATAAAAGAATATCCAGACAAGCTACTTACCATTGTCAACCAGGTAAGGATGCTAGGTAAGGACATTTATGATGACAGAATTTTCAAAAAATATTGGTTAGCTTACTGGAAAGATATGAGGCGACAATCTCCTCACTAGAGAATGCTAAAGACTTGTCAAGTATTACCTTGGTACAAGTAATTCATGCCTTATAGGTGTATGAATAAAGAGGATTAATGAGGGAAGAACATGTAGTGGAGGGACCACTCTAAGCACAAGCACATAACCAAGATGGAGGCAAAAGCAAAAGAAATAAAAATAACAAAAAATCAAATTGTCCACCTTATCCCTTCTACAAAAGGAATAATCACACATAAGAAAGATGATGGTGGAGACAATATGCATAATATAAAAAAATGTGACTAGCTAGGACATATGGAGATAGGATGAAATGCACAACAAACAAGAGAAGCCAAAATTGTTGTGAATCAACATCAAGAGGAGGAGGTGGAAGAGCTATTTTGATGGAAACAAGAATTTGCAGTAATTGAAGTAAAGGAGGAGTGTTGAAGTTTTGCATCAGGTGCTTCTGATTTATTATGTTTAATCTGCTGATGTGGATTGCTATGTTGGAATAAGTTGAAGAATTTTGAACAAGCCAAGTCTTTGAAGTTTTCAAAATTTTATTGATGCTTTAAAATAGGATTTAAGATAAGTAGTAGCTATTTTGCTCTATCTTATTAACGTGTAACATATTTTTAGCTTTTTTTCTAACATTTTCTATTTTTATGACTTGTATATATTGCATTTTCATATGTTTGTTGTTTTCTTTTTTTTTTTTCTTCTCTTTGATTGCCTCTAATCTCCATTAAAAAACACCAACATTTTATATAATTTATTATAAGTTGTTATAAATAAAAAAAAAAGTGCTAAATAACATCTTATTCGACTATTTGGTAACAAGTATTCCAAATTTCTTCTTCTTAGTAAGTATATTCCTTCAACTTGTTGTGTTAGTTGTACAATAGAAGAGGAAAAAGATTCTCTTCATCTTCTTTGGGATTGTCTTATGGTTACACTATTTTCACCTCGCTTTTGATTGAATGGCTTGTCAAAATTGTTAGTATCAGGTTCAACTGGAGTTCTTTTGGAATTTACTAATATGTGGTTGGATGTGGATTAAATGAAATGATGCAGCTGGGATTTTGTGAAGCATTTTCATAATAAGTAAGTGGACATGTTGAAGAAGGGAAGTTGAGAGAAACATTGTTTGCGACCATTATTGATGATGAAGAGAATCAAGATACAAATGAAGAAGATGATGATGAACATAATACGAAGTTGCCAGAGTTCCCACAAAATCATGAAAGTGTTCTTGTCTTCAATGAGGATGTTCAATAAGACTGCACACTTTCAATGATGAATGTAAGATTTAAACTTATGAGAAAGAACGCAAGTCGTCTTACATTTAAATCTAAAAAGCCATCGATAAATATAACACTTAAACTTATTTGTCTTCTAATATTGCCAGAGACCAAATCCAATTAATATTAGGAAGTTTAATAGAATTTGAATTATAAAGTTTAATAATTATAGTCCTAAAAAGACTAGGTTTTCGTGGCTTATATATATGATTAGTTGGTTGGCCATTATATTATATTGTAAAGAGCTCACGAAGTGGAGAGGTGTGTTGAATTCAGTGAGTTTTGTTTGAATGCTTTTGAGGGTGAAAAAAATAATTAATGGTTATAATTATTTTTTTCTTTATAGTAGATTTATTTGGTAGAGTAACTAAGTTAAATTTTGTATTCTTTATTTTGTGTAGGTGTGGTTTTTCACAATAAGTGGTATTAGAGCTATGATTCAAGATGGTGAATACAAAATTTTAGGTGGAGCCATTCGATGGAAAAAATAATTTCAGTATGTGGCAAAGCATTATGAAAAATGTCATTGTACAACAAGGATTAATCAAAGCATTAAACGAGAAGCAATCGACAACCATGAAAGATGATGATTAGGAAGAGCTTCAACACAGGGCTATAAGTACAATTAAATTGAGATTAGGCCCAGATGTGAAGTACAATGTTTTATAGGAGACTTTGCCAGTTGTTTTATGAAAGAAATTAGAGAGTCTGTATATGTCAAAGTCACTCAAAAATCACTTGTACTTGAAGAATGAGTTATACCAACTCAGAATGGATGAAGGTACTGATGTGAGGAATCACCTTAATATTTTCAATAAATTAATTACTTAATTGGCTAGTGTTAGTGTGAAGGTTAATGAAGAAGATAAAATCTTCTTGCTTTTAATCTCTCTCCCATAATATTATAAAAGCTTGGTGACCTTAATAGTTGGGAAGGAGACTTTGAAGGTGGAAGAGGTTATCGTAGTTATCTTGGATAATGAGAAGTTCAAGAAGGCAGTAGTAGAAATGAAGAAGGAGATTTTATTGCTAGTTTTAGTTATGGTAGAAGCAATCCACATGGAAATAATTAGATAAGGGATAGTAAATCAAGCTCGTGACCACTGGTAGACCTTAAAGATAGAGAATGCTACCACTTTCATGAAAAGAGCCACATTCAATACCATTGTATGAAAGATTTTACAGAGTTTAAACAATTCAAAAAGAGTCGTGGAAAAGAAAAAGAAGGAACTAGTGCAATTGCATTGGATGATGGTGTTGATGGTGAATGTTTGAATGTGGATAATGATAAAGAAAAGGCAAAAGATCTATTACAAGATGAGTGGTTAATAGATTCTGCTTGCCTATTCCATATTTGCTCAAAGAAGGAGTGGTTTGTTGTGATTGAAGAAAAGAAAAGAGAGAAAGTGAAGCAAGCCAATAGGAACAAGATGAAAGTTGAAGGTGTTGGAAGAGTAAAAATCAAGTTGCATTGTGATTGAATAAAACTGTTTGCTGAAGTGAGATATGTTCCTAAATTTGAAAGGAGCTTAATTTCCTTAGGTAAGTTGGATTCTTTGGGTTATGAGTATTCAATTCATGATAGAGTCATAAGAGTTAGCTGAGGTGCTCTTATGATCATGAAGGGTTGGAAGATTGGTACAAAGAATCTCTACAAATTAGAAAGAAGCACATTGATTGGAAGAATGCAAGTTGAAGCAACAGCCAACATCAACAATCAAAAGTGCAATGAAGTACCCAAGAGAAAATTGACTTTTGTAGAAATTGTGAAGACTAATTCCATTTGACTTAGAGGTGAAGATTGTTAAACTCTAAGTCCAATTGAAATTAGAAAGCAAAATTAATTTAAGAAGTTTAGTAGAATTTAAATTATGAAGTTTAATAATTAGTGTCCTAAAAGGACTAGATTTGATGCCTATATATATAATTAATTGGTTGGACATTATATTGTTTTGTAGATAGCTCACAAAGTAGAGTTGGTTTGAATTCCATGAGTTTTGTTTGAATGATTTTGAGAGTATAAAAAATAATTAGTGGTTATAATTTTTTTTCTTTTATAATAGATTTATTTGGTTGAATAAGCTTATGCCAAATCACGTTAAATTTTGTGTGGGTGTGGTTTTTCACAACATATATATATATATATATATATATATATATATATATATATATATATATATATATATATATATATATATATTTCACTTACAATTTGAGCATTTTTATAATTTATCTTTTATTCTTTTTCAATTTTTAGGATATGTACTAACTAAATTTTTTATTTAATTCGGTCAATAAAAAAATATAAATTGTAGTCCCAAAAGTAGTGCAAGAGGGGGGGGGGGGGTGAATTAGACTTATAATAATTTTTTAGCCCTTACTTAAAACCTTATGAAAAATTGCAGCTTTGTTCAACTAGATGTTCCTAAGTGCAATGATGCTATGCGATAATATACTTTCAAGTAAAAACAAATTTGAATCACAATACACTAACCCCATATTTGGGAGGAAGTTTTTTAAAGTAATGAGAGATTTTTCAAGGTTTAGAAACCTTGAATTTGTGTTTGGGAGAGTGGAAGGTTTTTTAAAGTGTGATTTTTGGAGATTTTAAAAACCTCCAAAAACCTCAATTTTCCAACCCATTAAATTGGTGGGTTAGTAAAATTTTCTCTTTAAAACTTTCAAATACTTTAAAAAATCTCCCCATCTTCCTAAACACTAAAAAATGAAAAAGGTATGAAAACCTTGAAAAATCTTACTTTAAAAAACTTTACTTTATAAAACATTAATTTACTCTACTTCCTCCTAAACAGAGTTTAAGGCAACTTAACATAGGTTAATTTTCAACAAATCACAACCTATATTTCAAATGTACCTAGTTTGGATATTAACAACAAATCAAAACAAGGTAACTCACAATATCTATATCAAATATGCCCAAATTAAACTTTAATTCTAGCTAAGGCAACTTTAGGCAATTAATACTTCAATCACTAGATTTATTCACCTCAACACATATGCAAATATTAATTTACTCAAAGATAATCTCAATATGTTCAATAAGCACAATATAACACAATATATACTGCAAAAGCCAAAGAGTTTAGGGTTTAGAAGATTGAACACAAGAAATTTTATAGTGGTTCAGCCAACAAGTCCACATCAACTCTCTTAAAAATGCATTTGAGTCTTCACTCCACTATATTGCTCTTTTCAATGGTAAGAGTCAAAGCCTTTTATATCCACAAGACTTCCCAAGGTGCTTGCAAACCCTTTACAAGTGCTATACCAAACACTTTTTAGTTTTAAGTTTCAAAAAGTGCTTGACCAAACCCTTACAAATAGCATTTGAGATGATTTTCACTCTATCTCACTCAGTACAAACAGATTCTATAAAAAAAAATAAAATAAAATAAGAGTAGATTTGCCAATGTAGCTCAAAAACTCATTAAAGCACTTAAATAAAAGCAATCAATGATTTTTATGAGAGGAAAGCAATTCTAAGTCTTCATTAAGTGTAAATTGGTGTAGAATGAGTACTTATATAGTACCTTTTGAAATTAAAATGTTTAAAAATAAATTTGAACATTAATAGCACAAATTTTGAGAAAATGACCGTTATTTTGTCATTTTTTATGATTTTGGGCAGAGTAGCAAAGCAAAGAATTTTTGAATACCAGTAGTAATGCAACTTAGCAAACAACTTAAAATTTTTTAATACCAGTAGCGAAATAAATTAGCAAAATGATACCTTCAGTGCCTTTTAGTTTTGGGATTTTAAATATTCAAACCAACCTTTGAGAAAGTGACTAACTCACTTTAAAACCTTAAAAGCATAATAGAAAATAAGTTTTAAGCACTTAATTTCGAAAACTTAAAGGACTTAAAGATAAAAATACATTGGCACTACTCCAATTCTTTTTACAATAAACCTACTCAATAACCTAAATCTAAGCCTTTAATACCTCTTCAATGCAACTTGGAAGGCAATCTTCTTGTTTTCCTTTGGCTTTGATTTGTCTTATGTTAGCTTTGATAGACATCCATCTATAAATGAGTTAACCACAAGTCCTTTCTTTTCTTCAAGCCTTAAGAACATCAAACAACTTAGAGAAATATGTTAGATTAATTCTAGTTGAGTTTTGGTACCATCAAAATTTATGCTCATTTTGAGCTTATGAGGCCAACAAAAATATTTTAAAGTTATACTAGAAAATTTTTTTCAAGGGACTAAATATAAGAGTTTATTAAAAATATATTGATTTTCAACCAACTTTTAATTAAAATTTAAATTTTTAGGCAGCAATCACCCCTACCAATCCCTTGGGGTCCGTCAATTCCCACTTTTAAAAAATCAATTAGGTCCTTGTCAATTGTACATGACTTCATCAAGATGATTTCTCTAGGTCATTGGAAAAAAGATATGAGAATTGTTGTCTTCGGTTTTCGCCCAAAATAAAGCCAAGATGTGTTGTATTTGATGCATTACTGAGGTATACAAAGTATTCAAGACTCTTAGATCTTTATGCCTTTATTTGTGGACATT
This sequence comes from Hevea brasiliensis, assembly GCF_030052815.1. NCBI lineage: Eukaryota > Viridiplantae > Streptophyta > Magnoliopsida > Malpighiales > Euphorbiaceae > Hevea > Hevea brasiliensis. Next base: position 302,141 of record NW_026614585.1, read on the forward strand.
CAAAATTCAAAAATGCTAAATCAAATGTGCGGTTGTTGAATAAGTATTTTTATCTAGTGGTTTCAATATGGTTCTAGCTAAGAATCAGAACCCTAAACAAACTTTCGATTCTTTGACTTTTAGGAACCAAACTTGGAATCCAAATTTCGGTTCTGATTTCGATTCAGTTCTAAGCAATTTCAACATGATTCTGATTCTAGTTTCATTTTTATTTTAATTTTAATTTCATTTTAAATATCAATTTTTACCCCTAAAATTGCAACATTTTTATGTTCTTTTTAAAGTAGAAAAAATAATCTTAAATTTCTAATATAAAAACAACAATAAAAATAATAATATTAATATAAAAAATATATTCCATAATAAGAATATTATATAATTTTTAATATATTTCTTAATTATATAGTCTTTAACTAAAAGATACATATATGATTAATTATTAAAAAAGTATAATATATGACTAATAAGTGATTTAGTCATATAATTAAGGATTATAAAATGATTTAATGTATTTAAGACAAATTATGTTACAAAGTTAAAAATAAAAGATGATATTAAATTTTATGCACTTATAATTAACTAGTTCTTTGAATGTAAATAGCACGTTATCAACCCCTTATACATATTTGTAATTCAAATAAAATCAAAATTTATCTACTTTATGTAATTATTTTTCATTCATTTAATTTCAATATTTTTATTGCAATTTTAAAAATTTATATCAATTTTATTCATTTAATCAAATGATCTAATTATAATAATGTGTTATTATTTTATTTTAAACAATAAAATTTATTTTTCACTCTCATCACGTTTTCTTCTTTCTTTTTGCTTTCGTTAATCATTCTCCCCCTTTCATAACTTTTCCGCTCCACCTTAAATTTAATTTTTTTAACTTTTAAATATTATTTTATTAAAAAAATAATAAAAATTCAATTAAAAAATATTTTAACTATTTTTATATTAAATTAAGTTTAAATGGATCAAATTGAAATATAATATCTTTTTCATCTTAAAAAAATATTTCTAATTAGTTTATGCAATATGCTTATTTTTAGTTCACCCTCATGCTAAATATATTTTATCAAAACTTTAAGATATACTATCTTCTATATAATATTTAAAGTAATTTAAAATAATTAAATGAATTTCAATCTTTCAAGTATGTATTAAATCAATTAATTAATTAAATTTATCATTATAAGATATATGTAATAACCTGAATTTTTTTCCTTATTATAAATATCATATTTTATATAGTATTTCGATATTATTTAATATTTTCTAACTATTTCATAATTTTTGTAAAACCTTCATTTATATATTTTAATGTTATTTTCAAACATACTTTATAAATTATTTAATAGCCCAATTTTTAATTGAAATGGTTAGTTTTATAAATTAATATCAAGTCAATTTTCAAAATATATATTTTTTTGATTATTTTCAATCTTGATTCTAAGGTCAGATTAAATTGTTATAAATTTTATTGTTGTTGTTGTTGTTTAATAAAAAAAAAAAAGATTTTTTTTGGAGCAGCCCCCCCCCCCCCCCATCCTTTTCTTTCTCCCTGATCCCACTCTTCCCCTCACTTTCTCCCTCCCGCTTTCCATCCGGCCGACCAGTATCAGCACTGGCAAGGCACCGATAGCCTTCCCCCATGTTCGAACAACCATCAAATGGTGACAGCACCTAGCTGTAGATAGGAGAGCGAGAGAGAGAGAGAGAGAGAGAGAGAGAGAGAGAGAGAGAGAGAGAGATCGCATAATAGGGACCCAACTTTCCGACGTCACATTGGTCATTTCCAAGGCCATTTCCGGTGGTTCCAAGTGCCATGAACTTCTGGGATGACCAGTTTTTAGATGGGACTAGTGGCATTTCGTTTGGTGGCAGGAGGAAGGAGAACAGACGAGGGAAAGTTGGAAGAAAAGCACATGGGTTTCAAGCTTTTCGGCCACTTTTCCGGCAATTCGATTGTTGGATCGACTATCCGAGACTACCGATAGACTCAGAGCTATGAAACCTTCAAGATGGGACTGGCCCTGCTCCGATCGGACACCGTTTGAAAAAGACGAGCATCGAATGGCCTATATCGCTGTGTGAGATTTTTAGGCCTTTTCAATTCTCAAAAATTAAAAATAATTTCATGATAATTATTGATAATTTTTGGGCTTAATTTAGGTACAATCGGATAGGTGATAGCTCACCAACCTCGAAGCAAGTATTTGACCTTATGCAGGTGTACGGTGGGTTTGTCTCGGAAAAAGGGTCATGTTCTGATCAATCCTAGCTTTTGGGCGTTACGGACACGTTCCATGTTCAAATTTGGCATAGGTAAATTCAAACTCTAAGTTGTTCATTTTTCCCTACTACCTGATTTAGAATAAAATTCATAAAATATTCATGGGTGATTGAAAAATTATGATTCTTATTGCAATAGATTTATAACTTTGTTAAGGACCGTGGGATAAAATTTTAGAATTTTTTAGAGCTTATTTGAGTATTTTTGTAGAATGTTAGTTTTAGAGACTAAAATGTAATTTTTCAATTTTGTGAGAGTTGCTTAGTTTGGAAGGCCCAGGAGGGGTCATATGTCACACCCTCCTCCTCGTAAGATATAATATGATCCGTAGTATACCTAATGAACTACCGAACTACACCTACCGGTATCCCATTAAATATACTACAAGGAATTTTAAAACAATTTTCATTCATTTTTAAATTGGTGGGTAATTTTTTTCAGATATTAAAAACCTTTATTTAAAGTCCAAACATAATTCAAATTTTTAGATATTTAAAATCTCTGTAATTTTTATAAAAATTTCAGCAGAGTGCCATCTGTATTTTGAGAAAAAAGTTCTTCAAAACTTGAAAAGAAAGACACTCCCAATATATTTCTCAACCACAACTCCATTATTCATTTTCATTTCACAAATCAGCACAAGCAACTCAATACACAGTTTAAATTAAATCAAACATTGAAATATCTCATTAAGGTATCAGAGCCACTCCGCATGCAACCTTGAGCGATGGTGGGGCAAACCTCAGTGAGGACGCTGAGTCCCATAAGGGGGTGGATTGTAACACCCTAGGCAAATCCCACATCGGCAAAACACGGGAGAGATGCTGGATTTATAAGTTGGTGGTTCGTAACCCCTAGTGACGCGTTTTAAAACCGTGAGGGCTTCGGCCCAGAGCGGACAATTTTCCTTATAAGTATTTTAATTATCATATATAGCATTTTTCTCATGAACCTTTCTTTAGTTTCATGTTGATGTGTTATCTTTTATCTAGGAATTTGACTAGGTTGGGATGTCTATTTAGTCACACTTCCTCCATAACAATTGCTCCTCTATGTTTAAACTTGAATTTCAGTTTTTGAATCACTGAATTTGGGGTTATAGAACTTAAGTTATGGTCAAAATACCAAAGGAACAGTATTTTGGACAATTTCTGGGTTGGCAGTTTTAGTGACTAAACTTGTACTAATAATTTGATTAGTTAAAGGCAAAACTGGGTCAAGTGGTCTTCATGAAAAGTGTAGCCCTATGTCTAAGCTTTCCATTAATGAAATTTTAGGTCATTTGGACCAGTATAGAGAGAGTTATGACCAAATGAACACGTACTCTGTTCATTTGGCCATTTTATGGGTTGGCAGTTTTAGTTACCCAAATTGTGCTAACAATTTGAATTGGTTAAAGGCAAAACGGGGTCAAGTGGTCTTCATGCAAAGTGTAGCCCTATGTCTAAGCTTTTCTGCAAAGTCCCCACATCATATACATAAACCCTAATTCCAATCACCCAATTTATACAAACTTAACTCTTTTACACTTCTTATCATATCAACTATTCAAACATCCTTATGGAACCGTTTTTCATCATTTAAAAATAGCAAACCTCACAAGATTCATGGCTGCCAAAATTAGGGTTCTTCAATTCCTTTTTATTTGTTTTCATTTTCATGTAATACTCACTCATCTCATCATTCTTACAAGATTTAAAGAAGAGAGGGAGTGATATTTTTGCACTTACCTTGTGAACCAACTTGCAAACTTCAATTTCTCTTCTTCAAATGGGTATCTAAAGCTTCCTTATAGAGTGGGGAGAATTATTTGTGAAGAGAGTTATGGGTTTTGATGGGTAAATGAAGAGTAAATCAAGCTTTAAGCTTGATAACAAAGCTGGGGAGTGACAGACAAAGGGAGACGGCAATGACAGAGAGAGAGAAGAGGAAGAAGAAGATAGTTTGTGGAGTTTTGTCTCCTGTGGGTATTTATATATATACATTCATATGTACTTTATTGTTTTAAAATTTCATAAATCTATTTCCTTTCTTTTCTTTTCTTTTCTTTTCTTATTCTTTCTCTTCTCATTTTTCAAATTCAAATTCATAAATTTAATTTATGTTAATATTCAATTTATTTCTAATAAATAAATTCAATAATTAAATTTTGTACACTTAATTTATCCCATAAAATTGAGTCCTTTGTACTTAGTGTGGTTGTGGTTACTATTCATTTTATCATTTAGTCAAAATATTGACTTTTTCATACTAATTAGATATGCTAATTCTAATTACACCCACATACCACATTTTGAGTCATATTCTTGTTGGCATTGATTGCTAAATTCAATTCAAAGCCTATTAGGGTCAAATCTCAAAATTTTAGTTTTGGGTTACTTGTTTTTACTGTCCCATTGGTCTATCTACAGTGAGAATATGGCTAAATGTCCTTCACCAAAGTTGTTCCTTATTGTCTTATCTTTAATTTCCTTTTTGAATCACTCCATTTGGAGTTTTGTAGCCCAAGATATAACCATTTGAACATAGCTGGCCGGATTGGTTTAACCCAAATTTTTTGGGCACCTAAGTAGTTCTGGCAGTTTTGGACCATTAAATTTGGGTGGCAAAATGACTTAGTTATGGACAGAATTTGGATTGGTGTTCTTTATAAAAGTTGTAGTGCTATGTCATACCTTTCCACTGCCATAAAAATCTGGTCATTTGGACCTGTTTAGCCCAAGTTATGGCCAAATGAATAAATACTGTTCATTTGGTCATTTTGGTACAGTGGAAGTGCATAATATTTAGATTTGACCTAATTGTTCACTATGTTAATATCATTTTCTGGGCATGGTTTCTCAATGAAAAATGTGTCATTATGTGTCTACTTTTATTTCCAATTGGCCTCACACCAATTGGATTGGTAAATTTTCAGTTTTGGTCCTTAAAAGAGACCTAGACAAGCTGCCAGAATAGGAACCCTAACCAATTCGAATTGCAATTTGTTTCTACCAATTCAAACACATCACAAATGGTCCCAATTGACCATTTCTAACCTCAATTAAGGTTATTTGCATCAATTTACCATTTCCTTCAATTTTCAAGAGGCTTAAGAATCCTAATTATGCAGTTGTTTCAAATCATGAAATTAAACTATCTAAACATCATCTACACACTCAATCAAACTTGCCAACATATTTAATTGCATCCAAATCCATCAATTCCTACTTACTACTAGGTTGGCTGAAATCTCTAGGTTACCAATCATGCATAGTTTTTCACTTTTCTTCATATAATTTTATTCAATCCTATCCTAAATTAACCATTTATACCAAAAAGGGAAGGTTAGATTAGCTTACCTTTCATGGAGCTTTTCCAATTCTCAAAATCCTTCCAATTTTTCTTGTTTCTTTTGCTTCAATTCTTCCTATCAAGTGTCAATTAAATGTTTTCTATTCATTAGCATGGGATTTATGGAAGAAATGGGAGTGTTAGAGCTTAGTGGTGTTGTTAATGGTGGAAAGAAAGAGAGAAGAGAGAGATGAATGAAATGGGGTGGCAAGAAGGTTGAAGAAAAAGATAACTATTTTGTTTTTTTTTTATCCTTTAATTTTAATTGGTCCCTTTTGTATTGTATTTATCCTATAATTTTCTAAATTTTAATTATAGATTTATGATGTCATGCATGATGTCATTAATCCTTATTTTCTTTTCTTTTCTTTTTTCTTTCTTTTTTCTCACTTCTTCAATTTAATTATATATTTCACAATTTTAATTTCTCACATTTTATTGGACAGTTAGGTCATAAGTCACGTCTAGGGGTGAATTGACCAATTTGCCCCTCGTCGGATTGATCCGGTTTGCAAATAATTCGATATTTCTTCCGGAGTTCTAATATAATTATTTGACCTACTTATCAACTCTTTTCTGTGATTTCCTCTTTTCCATTAGCTTCGCAATAGTCCTTAGGACTGCGATGTCACAATTTCCCGTTCAAAATTAGGGTTAGGACTTACCTCGCAGTTACTTTCCAGTATGATCACCCATCGATGTGACCCTCAGCTCATTTAGCTTTTCATGGTCTGTTTTTCTTATTTATTTTTTTTTTTACCTTTTGGTAATTTCTATTAATTTTTGTTCAGGGCTTTTCTAAGTGATATAAACATATGTCTAGACATCTTGACTGTCCGGACAGACACCAGTCACCGAAATAGTAGAATGCATTGACTATTTAATATAAGGGTGTTACAATTCTCTCCCCCTTAAAAGAAATTTCATCTTGAAATTTTACTCGCTGTTAGTTCTTAAATAATCATGTGTTTTGTTTTCTCATGTCTCCCTCACATTTCTATGTGACTTCATAGTCCAAATGATGGTCCATAACACTTTAACTAATGATATTTATTTATTTTTCGACCGCTTCACCTCGTGTGCCAAGTTCCTTCTGAGCTTCTCGTCATAAGTTAAATTTGAATTTATTTTAATTCTAAAGGTAAACAAATATGTGTGCTAACGGTTCTACTCCTTCTAGGACTCCGTATGGTCCTATGAAGTGAGAACTTAGTCTTTCTCCTTCCTATATAATCTTATAATCTTCTTTTAGTGTTGTTCTATTTAATATTTCAATTCATGTTTCCTTGTAAGGAAATTTCATCGATCATATGAGAAACGCTTATCTCATAATTGACCATAAGTCTATAACCATTATCTTTCATCTTTATTTATGACTTAGGCTTATGTGTCATTTTGTACCATTTTGTTCACTTTTATTTAACTTACTATTTACTAATTCACTTCCTTGCCTGATAGGACAATTCAAAATATCATTACACATCTTAAAATTTTTGTTTACTTTGTCTTCCCAATCTTATCTGGATATGGGCTTTTCAATTTGTTCCTTAATTAATTCCTTTATCTCCTCTCATAATTCAATGTTATTCTCTTTCTTGACTCGACTGTAGGGTCAAGAACTAGTGCTCCTTATTATTTCTAATAAATCCTCTACACTTCAATGTTAATTTGAATTGGTCCTCTGACCATTTTGGCTAATACTTTCAATATTCATAACATTTCTCTATCGCATTTAACCAATTATTCAAATTTTTACTTCTATATTTTCTTTTATCTACCGATATCCTATAGCTTATTTTCCGCTGTTTTGCAATCATTACCCTTTTTTTTATTGAATCATAAATAATTCTTTAACCTTAAGAAAGGAGTCTACCAGACTCTCCTTTTTCCCATGCTATTCAAAAGTTTTGCATTAATCCTAATCTAATCCTTATGATTCGCACAATAAAATTGTGCTCTTCCTAAAGAATACCTGACCAACTAGTTCCTATCGAATTACTGTTATCAGTAGAACATCATTTCTTAACTGTTTTATAAGTTATAATTATCATCCATAACATCTTGTCTCTTCTAGGGGAACAAAATCATATTTTGTCTTCCTGTTACACAAATAGAATATTGTTCCTTTCTAAACTTTGAGCAAAAGATCCATTGCAATACCAGAACAACTATAAACCCCATATCAGAGACTGGATGACTTAGCCCTATAGGTGTTATTTTTAAATTTTGACCATACTAAAATCTCTAGTCCCATAATAATTCCTGATGTACTGTCATTCGTGCTCTAGTAACAAAGTCGTTAACTCTCACTACCTTGCAACCATGATCTTTTGATATTCTACTTATAAAGTTTTAAATCCCGAATTAGGATTTTCAAACTCAGTTCTAGTAATAAAACTCTATTCTGGTATATTTGTACCAGAGCGAAAGCCATTTGTAACTATTCTTATCCTTGTGTACTATTGGACAGTACGTAGCTCTACACAATAAATCTCAAATGAATACTGTAATCTACAGCTTACAGCACAAACATCAAGCATATTGCATAGTTACTACGATACATCCCAATAGGTCAACCTTTCCTATATCTTATTTCTCTCAAATTCACTAATATCTTAAACTTATTTTGATTATGGTACCCACAAACATCTATTAGTATTAATACCTTTACCCGTATCTAAGATAGCTATATTACTATAACTTACTTTTAGGTCCTTTTGCCTTACCTAATTAGGCTTGCTAATTAACTTTATAATTTATCGTAGTCTAGGAGATGTCTCTTACTAGAAACTTTTCCAAATTAATTCCAATCATGCTTATTATCATAATTCTTATCCTAAAAGACTAATCACTAACACATTAAAATTTATTTCCATGCAAGGGAATAGCAGTAGAACATATAATTCTAGCATTAGCATATAAATAAGTAGAGTCGGAATCAAATAGTACATAATTATTCCTTTCAAAAGTTAAGAACGTACCGGCAACTACATCTGAAGTCTCTACTTCTTTCCCTCGATGCATGGCGTTCCCTCTTTCTAGTGTATTCCTTTGCTCGGGTTGGTCCATTGTGCTAGGATTACCCGAAGTGCTATCTCTACTTCTGCCTTTGCCCTTACTGACTATTAATGAGCCTCTAAAATCAGAACCTTGGACTGATTCCTTTGGTATAGTATGTGGCATAAATCAACATGCGTTAGTACAATCTCACGCGTAATGCCCGATTTCACCACAATTGAAGCAGGCTCCAGTAACCTTATAGCAAATACCCCCATGTAATTTTTCACAAATGTCACAGATACGAATAGGGTAGGAACTTCTAGTTCTTTGACGAATGGTTCTTGATTGCTTCTGCCCTGAAGATCCGCCTCTGTCATACTTAGGAGCTCGAGGTCCCACAAAATCTTTTCTCTTTCCCAAATTACTACTCGAACTTTAACCGATAGGTTTTCCACTTTTCTCTTTTTCATGTTGCTCTTGAGGGGATTGGGTTTGTACTTGGGCCTGGGCTGATAGATTATCCGCCATTTGCTTAAAGAACATGGCCATCTGCTAGGCCATTTGTGCAGTAATTTGTATAGGAGGGACTGGTGTAGCCGGACCTCCAACGTTCTGCGGAACTGGGGCCTCTCCTTGTACATCAGCTGTATCAGACTGCTCTACCGTTTTATCCCCCTTGTCCATATCTATTCATAGGATTTTTTTTTTATTTCCTATATAACCAACACAAGGAGATTTCTCCCCGTTAGTTCATATTTATAATGTAAATGTACTATATGTATTAAACATTCGAGTAGTTGTACTTATCAAAAAAAATATTTCAAATTCACAGTTCAAAATTTACTTTAAAAACTAGCTCTGATACCACTAAAATATGTCACACTTTACTCCTCGTAAGATGTAACATGATCCTGTAGTACACCTAATAAACTACCGAAATTTGCCTATCGGTATCCCATTAAATATACTACAAGAGATTTTAAAATAATTTTCGTTAATTTTTAAATTGGTGGGCAATTTTTTTTCAGATATTAAAAACCTTTATTTAAAGTCCAAACATAATTCAAATTTTTAAATATTTAAAATCTCCGCAATTTTTACAAAAATTTAGTGATCTTGTCGTATTTTGAGAAAAAGTTCTTCAAAACCTGAAAGAAAGACACTCCCAATACATTTCTCAACCACAACTCCATTATTCAATTTCATTTCACAAATCAGCACAAGCAACTCAATACCTTTAAATTAAATCAAATATTGAAACATCTCATTAAGGTAACAAAATTAATATTTACATTTATGGGAGCATTAAAAATTTAGTAGTACAAAACTTTATAAGTACATAAAATCTCAAGATAATATTACAATAATTTGTATTTGATTACAGTCCAAAAATATATTACAAAAGAGATGATACAACTACTTAAATGAAATTACATACATATAATTACAGAATTACATCAAAATCTAATGCACAAGGGTATACCTATGATATACCCGAAGATAGTCTCACTGTGTTTTTCAGTAATCTCGCTCAACTGCTTTATATTTTCTTTTACCTGCGACAGCATACAAAACTATCGCTGAATGGTGAACTCAGTGGTGCACAAACTAATAATTTAAAACTTAATACAATTTATGCTTTGATAACTCATAACAAATAAAAATTTAAAATTTCTAAATTCTTCAAAATTCATGACATCCAGAAATCAATATTTTCATTCATGCAAATTATTTATTTGAATAACATTTTGATCAAATAGAAACTATTTATCTACATTTCTTTTAAATCATGAAACAATACAAAAATTTTGAATCACTGACAAATTATTTATTTCAACAACAATTTATCAAACTATGCATAATTTAAAGGGCGTTGCCAATAATTCACACAGTTGGATCCATGACACAAAATTCATAATAGATGTCGTGTTGTACACCACGATATTTCAAACTCTTCCAATAACCGAGGCTAAAAAGAAGGAATAAATACTAGCTAGTATATATGAGTATTCATCCAAACTCTTCCCCAACTGGCAAGCCAGAGAGGAAGGAACTCATCCCATCTAGTGGAGGAGATATCTCACTAGAAAAGTTAATGAGAATTCAAAACATATTACCATGTCAACTGTGATTTCAAATCATATTCAAAACAATTTATATTTACAAAAGTGTTTAAAAACCATTAACATATTTAGTCATTATAAATTCATGCTCAAGGTTGGCAACACATCAAACTTAAAATTTATAATCCTCAAAACCATACAATAAATCCTTAAATGCATAAGAAAATTTAAATTTAATTTATACAATTTCATTCACAAATTAAAATTCTCAACACAACAAAAATCATAAATCATATAATAAACTTGTTCAAATCAATTTGGAAGTGAAAAATAACAAAAGAGTTAGTTGTGCACAAACCTCTTATCTAGACTTGTCTTGGTTCAATTCCTCTATCACACCTTACCCCTCTGTAAGGCATAACATGATCCTGTAGTATACCTAATGAATTACAGACTATGTCTTCCAATAACTCATTAAGTACCCTACAAGGGAATTTAAAAACCATTTTCTTACTTTTTGAAAGTTGTGAGCATTTTCTTACATTTAATAGAAGTTTCAAAACTAGTTAAAATTTTTATCCATTTTTATTTGTTCGCAAATTTCAGATAAATTTCAGCAGAGTGCCGTCTGTATTTTAAGAAAACAGTTCTTCAAAAACCTGTAAAAACACTTCCTATAATTCTTTTCATCAAAATCCATCACTACTACAACAAAATCAACAAAATTTTTCCCAAACTCCAAAATTTAAAATAATTCTCAATTCAATTATTATAAAAAGTAATACTAAATAACTTCATTTATTTTTCAATAAAGTAAAATTAATTTACATTCATCAACCCAAAATTTACATGAGAAAATCCAAACTAATATTACTATAAAATCTATACAACTGCTCAATACCAGTTTATACATGTACATACGGTTACATATACAAATATAAACATTACAAATAGGGTATAAAATTATACCCGACAAAACCTCAGGGATGTAGCTCCAAGATCCTCAGCAGCTCACTCTGCTGCTCCTCTAGTCTCTATATCTGTGACAGCAATAATAGCCATTGCTGAGTATTATGACTCAGTGGTGCACAACATACTAAAATAACATTTTATACATAATTCAAATCACATTTATTCAAATACAGTACTAAAAATGAAAGACAAATACAAAATATGATTTATAAACTTTTAGTCCAAACAATCTCATTTAGGAAGTCTCAAAACGATTTTCATAAAAACACACAGTTATATCATGCCATTCAGAACAATACTCATCTTAATAGCCGAAGGCTTATGAGAAATCACAAGGCTAGCTAGCTCAAACTATAGGTACCCATTCAAATTTCTTCCTCTACCGGCACACACCTCAACACTTCAGCCATAGAGGAAATCAAAATTCAAAACTATTTTCTCCCACTAGTCATGCTAGTGAGGTATTCAAATAGATGGTCTTGACACTATGGTTTCAAAACTGTCTTAGCAATTTACTAAACATTTATTACCATTTCAAACACATATAAGTAAACTTTCAACAATTTAAGTCAAAAGCATAATAAACATTTCAATCATCATTTTACAATATAAATAAATTACAATTCATTTCATGCACTTTGCAAAGGAATTTTAAAGAATATTTATGTTGTCCATAAACCTTAAGCGAGTCGCCTCTTGGCCTTGACTCGATGCCTCGGGTTCCTTCCCGGTATTCTTTTCGATTGAAACACACAATTTTGTAGTGTTTCAATATCATAATTTATCATAAGTCCAAAAATAAATTCAAATCTATTTATATCTAGCTTTAATATGCTAAACTTGACTTTCTTTAAAATTTACACTTTGGGGTTACTATTCACGATACTATTCAAGTCAAATTGTTGACTTTCTCATGCTTATTAGGTATAGGGATTTCAATTTCACCCACATACCACATTTTGGTTACCTAATTTGTTGGTTTTGGTTGTTTCCTCAAATCTTAAGTCTCTTAGGTGAAATTTCCAAATTTCAGATTTAGTGTCCTATCTTGGACTATTCTATTGGTTAAGTTGCTGTGGTAAATTGGCTAAGTTTTCTTCATAGAAGTTGTTCCTTATTATCTTAACTTTATTTTCCTTTTTGAATCACTCCATTTAGAGTTTTGTAGCCTATGTTATGGCCATTTGAACATGGCTGGCCAGATTTAGTGTTACCCAGAATTCTAGGCATTTACTGGATTTTTGGCAATTTTTATACACTGAATGTAGGTGAGTTTTTGGACAGGTTATGGTCAAAATTTGGGTTTGTTTTCTCCATGAAAGTTGTAGGGCTATGTCTTAGCTTTCTATCGGTATAAAATTCAGGTCATTTGGATCTTCCTAGACCAAGTTATGGTCATTTATGTAACTACTGTTCATTTGTACAGGTCAGTGTGCCCTAATCCAGATTTGGCCTAATTGTTCACTAAGTTATGGTCACTTTCTAGGCATGATTTCTAAATGAAAAATGTTCCATTTTGTGTCTAATTTCATTCCCAATTGGCCTCACACCAATTAGGTTGGTAAAGTTTCAGTTTTGATCCTTGAAAGGGACCTAGGTCAAGCTACCTGCATACTGACCTTAACCTATCCAAATTGAAACTTGGTTCCAACAAATCATACACACTACAAGTGGTCCCAATTGACCATTTCTCAACTCAAGTAAGGTCAACTACATCAATTGACTAATTCTCAAATTTTTTTCTAATTTTTCACATGCTCAAAACCCTAGGGCTATCTATCTGTGGGTGGAATGTCATACTGAAGTTTAATCTAGTTCCTAGGGCTCTCTGAAGACTACCCCAGAAGCTAGAAGTGAACCTAAGATCTCTGTCTGATACGATGGATACTTGCACTCCATGCAGTCTCACAATCTCATTTATGTATAACTTGGCCAATCTTTCTAAACTATAGTCCATCCGAATAGGCAGAAAATGAGCAGACTTGGTCAGTCTGTCAACTATAACCCATACTGCATCATAACTATTCTGTGTCCTCGAAAGTCCTATCACAAAATCCATAGTTATTCTCTCCCATTTCCATTCCGATACTGGTAGTGGATGTAACAAACCAGCTGGTACTTGATGCTTTGCCTTTACTTGCTGACAAGTTAGGCATTTGGAAACAAATTCTGCTACATTTCTTTTCATACCCATCCACTAGTAGTGCTCTTTCAGCCCCCTATACATTTTTAAGCCACCAGGGTACATAGCAAAAGGAGACTCATTGCTTCCTTCAAAATGATCTACCTCAAATCAACATCATTAGGAATGCACATTTTGCCCCGGTGAAGCAGTAGGCCGTCATCTCTCACTGAGAATTTAGGTTTCTTACCCTGCCGGACTTCTTCTAACAGCTTCTGATATTTCTAATCATTCTGAGTAGCCATTCTGATCTGATCAATCAACACTGGCTAAATATGCCATGCAACTACTGTCTGCCCCTCATCATTGATGTTTAAGCTGGCATGCAGTACTCTCAAGTCATGTACCATAGATAAAGGAGTAACCCATAGACTTGCCATAGTCTTGCGACTTAAGGCGTCAGCCACCACATTAGCTTTCCTTGGCTGATAGTCTATCAAACAATCATAGTCTTTTATCAACTCTAACCATCTCCTCCGTCTCAAATTCAACTCCTTCTGAGTTTCCAAATACTTTAAACTTTTATGATCTGTGTAGATGTAGCACTTCTCCCCATATAAATAATGTCTCCAGATCTTAAGAGCGAACAAAATAGCTGCAAGCTCCAAGTAATGTGTCGAATAGTTCCTCTTATGTGGTTTCAGCTGGTGTGATGCATAGGCAATGACATTTTGCTCTTGCATCAGTACGCAGCCTAACCCATTGTGAGAAGCATCGCTGTAAACTGTGTATTCTTTACCCGGGGTAGGTAAAGTAAGGACTGGAGCTTCAGTCAAACATTTCTTCAATTCATCAAAACTTTGTTGGCATTTATCCGTCCATTGAAATTTCACATCTTTTCGAAGTAATTTGATCAATAGAGATGCCAACATGGATAACCCTTTCACAAAACGGCAGTAGTGTCCAGCTAAACCTAGAAAACTGCAAATCTTAGTGATATATCTGGGTGGTCTCCAATTAAGAACAGCTTCTATCTTACTTGGATCTACCTTGATGCCCTCTGCCGATACTATGTGCCCTAAGAAGGATATTTCTTTCAGCCAAAATTCACACTTCGATAATTTGGCATATATTTGTTTCTCCCTCAAAGTCTGCATTACAATCTACAGATGTCTATCATGCTCCTCTACACTCCTCGAGTAGACCAATATATCATCTATGAATACCACAACAAACTAGTCGAGGTATGGTTTGAAGATAGTGTTCATCAGATCCATAAAAGCAGCCGGAGCATTAGTTAACCCGAATGGCATGACCAAGAACTCATAATGGCTATAGCAGGTGCTAAAGGCAGTTTTAAGGATACTCTACTCTTGTACTTTTAGCTGATAATAACCTGATCTCAAATCAATTTTGGAGAACACAACTGCACCCCTCAACTGATCAAACAAGTCATCAATACGGGGCAATGGGTATCTATTCTTTATTTTCACCTTATTCAAGTGGTGGTAGTTAATACATAAGCGGACAGTGCCATCTTTCTTCTTAAGAAACAACACTGGCGCTCCCCAAGGTGACACACTAGGGCGGATAAAGCCCTTATCAAGTAGTTCTTGCAACTGCACTTTCAACTCTTTCAATTCTGCTGGTGCCATTCGATATGGTGTTATAGAAATTGGGTCCACACCAGGCATAACATCAATTTCAAACTGCACTTCTCCTTTCGAAGGTAATCCTGGCAACTCATCAGGGAACACATCCAGAAAGTCACATAAAATAGGGATGTCCCTCAGTGTTGGACTCCCCACTTGGGTGTCTACCACATATGCCAAGTATGCTTCACACCCCTTTCTGATCATCCTTCAGGCTAGTGCAGTCGAAATGATGTTTGATGGCAGTAACTGCCTCTCCCCATGTATTACCACATCACCGTACAGAGGGAGACCAAAAGTGACTATCTTCAGTCTACAATCAATCATAGCATGATGCCTGGCTAACCAATCCATGCCCAAGATGATATCATAATCTCTAAAGGGCATTTCAATCAAATCTGACAGAAAAGTGTGTCCTTGGATCACCAAAGGACAATCTCTATAGATTCTATTGACCCGGACCTCTTGTCCTAATGGACTAGTTACTAGCACTTTAAAATCCATTTTGGCACACGGAACTGCAAGGGAACTAACTATGCTAGCACTAACATATGAGTGGGTTAAACCTGGATCAAGCAACACAAAGACATCTTGATCAGAGATAGAGAAATCTGCTACAATATCGGAAATCTCAACCTCTTCTCGCTGTCTTATAGTGTAAACCCTGTCCGGAGCACTCCCTTAAGCTGACTGGCTAATGGTACCCTGACTACCAGAAGCATTGCCTATACCTCTGCCTCTTCCTCTGCTAATCGGTTGTGAACCTCTAGAAGCAGAACTCTGAATAGATCCCTCAACATTAGTAGGAGCTGGCCCAAATCTACGAGCACTGGTGCAGTCCTTAGCGAGATGGCCCGTGCCTCCACAATTAAAGCAAGCTCCTATTGCCCAATAACATTCTCCCCCATGAGTCTTGCCACATGTCTCACAGGGGCAGGAAGGATATGAACCCTTGGTAGACTGCTGACTAGATCTAGGGGGTCTCTGTCCAGGTAATCTGCCCCTTCTGAAACTTCCACCTCTACCTCTGCTTGGTCCCCCAAATTTTTTCCTCTTTCCAGATGTACCACTGGGACTTT
The DNA here is from genome assembly GCF_030052815.1 of Hevea brasiliensis. Taxonomy (NCBI): domain Eukaryota; kingdom Viridiplantae; phylum Streptophyta; class Magnoliopsida; order Malpighiales; family Euphorbiaceae; genus Hevea; species Hevea brasiliensis. Next base: position 318,664 of record NW_026614585.1, read on the forward strand.
GCTCTACTGATTTTTCCCCTTTATCTTTCTCTTTCATTGGTGTCGCTTCTAATTCAATTCTTTCTAACTCAAGTTCCTGAGAGATGAGCTCAGAGAAGTTACTGTGTCTGAATCCCACTACTTGCATCCTCAGACTGGGCTTCAAACCAGTCTCAAATCTCTTGCACCTTTCTTTGATGGTAGACAGGAGACTCCCAGCATAGTGGCTTAAGCGGGAGAACTCCCTCTCATATTCTGCTACAGATCGGTTCCCTTGCTTCAGACTTAAAAATTCTTATAATTTCTGATCCACATATGCATCTGGGACATTTTTCTGTCTGAACTCTCTGATGAAGTCGTCCCAGGTCAATGCTGGCAGTTCTGCCAAGCTTTGGGGGATGGTCTTCCACCAGTCATACGTATCCCCTTGCAGTAGCGATACCGAATACTTAAATTTCAGTTCATCTGGGCAGTGCAGCTTCTTAAACACTCGATCCATTCTCTCCAGCCACTGCTCTGCCTCTAAAGGGTCTACTGTACTCTTGAATTCTATCGCCCCATATTTCAACAGCTTGTCATATTGTCTGATTGGAGCTTGAGGTTGCACCACAGGAGTCTGGGGTGGAGCTTGAGTAAGCATACCCCCAGCCATATGTTGAAACATAGCAGCCATTTGCTGGGTGAATTGTGTCGAAAATTGTGGCATTTGTGGGGCTGGTGCCACTAACCCACTAATATTTTGGAGAGCTGGGGCTTCCCCTAGGGCCTCAGCCTCTACCGACTGCTCAACAGAGAGATCCCCTTCTTCCATTTCAGTCTGGAGTTAGGATATTTCCTGAACAAATAACACAAAGAGTTTTTCCTCCATTAGTTCATATTTATGATGTAATTCACTGTATGTAACAAATAAGGACAATGAGCAGTTACACTTATTAAAGAGAAGACACAAAATCACAAGTCAAAACATACTTCAAAATATTCGCTCTGATACCATTAAAACATATCACACCTTACCCCTCTGTAAGGCATAACATGATTTCGTAGTATACCTAATGAATTATCGACTCCGTCTACCAATAACTCATTAAGTACCTTACAAGGGAATTTAAAAACATTTTCTTACTTTTTCGAACTGGTGAGTATTTTCTTACATTTAATAGAAGTTTCAAAACTAGTTAAAATTTTTATCCATTTTTATTTGTCCGCAAATTTTGAAAAAATTTTGGCAGAGTGCCGTCTGTATTGTAAGAAAATAGTTCTTCAAAAACTTGTAAAAACACTTATTATAATTTTTTTCATCAAAATCCATCACTACTACAACACAATCAACACAATTTTTCCCAAACTCCAAAATTCAAAATAATTCTTAATTCAATTATCATAAAAAATAATACTAAATAACTTCATTTATTTTTCATTAAAGTAAAATCAATTTACATTCATCAACCCAAAATTTACATGAGAAAATCCAAACTAATATTACTACAAAATCTATATAACTGTTCAATACCAGTTTATACATGTACATACGATTACATATACAAATATAAATATTACAAACAGGGTATAAAATTATACCCGACAAAACCTTAGGGATGTAGCTTCAAGATCCTTAGCAGCTCACTCTACTGCTCCTCTAGTCTCTATATCTGTGACAGCAATAACAGCCATCGCTGAGTACTATGACTCAATGGTGCACAACATACTAAAATAACATTTTATGCATAATTCAAATCACATTTATTCAAATACAGTACTGAAAATGAAAGACAGATACAAAACATGATTTATAAACTTTTAGTCCAAACAATCTCATTTAGGAAGTCTCAAATCAATTTTCATAAAAACACACAGTTATATCATGCTATTCAGAACAATACTCATCTTAATAGTCGAAGGCTTATGAGAAATCACAAGGCTAGCTAGCTCAAACTATGGGTACCCATTCAAATTTCTTCCTCTACTAGCACACACCTCAACACTTCAGCCAGAGAGGAAATCAAAATTCAAAACTATTTCCTCCCACTAGTCATGCTAGTGAGGTATTCAAATATATGGTCATGACACTGTGGTTTCAAAACCGTCTTAGCAATTTACTAAACATTTATTGCCATTTCAAACACATATAAGTAAACTTTCAACAATTTAAGTCAAGAGCATAATAAACATTTCAATCACCATTTTACAATATAAATAAATTACAATTCATTTCATGCACTTTGCAAAGGAATTTTAAAGAATATTTATGTTATGCACAAACCTTATGCGAGTCGTCTCTTGGCCTTGACTTGATGCCTCGGGTTCCTTCTCGGTATTCTTTTTTACTGAAACACACAATTTTATAGTGTTTCAATATCATGATTTATCATAAGTCCAAAAATAAATTCAATTCTATTTATATCTAGCTTTAATATGCTAAACTTGACATTCTTTAAAATTTACACTTCAGGGTTACTATTCACGATACTATTTAAGTCAAATTGTTGACTTGATCATACTTAATAGGTATAGGAATTTCAATTTCATCTACATACCACATTTTGGTTACCTAATTTGTTGGTTTTGGTTGTTTCCTCAAATCTTAAGCCTCTTAGATGAAATTTCCAAATTTTAGATTTGGTGTCCTGTTTTGGATTGTTCCATTGGTTAAGTTGCTGTGGTAAATTGGCTAAGTTTTCTGCATAGAAGTTGTTCCTTGTTGTCTTAACTTTATTTCCCTTATTGAATCACTCCATTTAGAGTTTTGTAGCCTAAGTTATAGCCATTTGAACATAGCTGGCCAGATTTAGTGTTACCCAGAATTCTAGGTATTTACTGGATTTTTGGCAATTTTTGTACACTGATTATAGGTGAGTTTTTGGATAGGTTATGGTCAAAATTTGGGTTTGTTTTCTTCATGAAAGTTATAGGACTATGTCTCAGCTTTCTATCGGTATAAAATTCAGGTCATTTGGACCTTTCTAGGCCAAGTTATGGTCATTTACGTAACTACTGTTCATTTAGTCATTTTTGTACAGGTCAATGTGCCCTAATCCAGATTTGGCCTAATTGTTCACTAAGTTATGGTCACTTTCTGGGCATGAGTCCTAAATGAAAAATGTGCCATTTTGTGTCTAGTTTCATTCCCAATTGGCCTCACACTAATTGGGTTGGTAAAGTTTTAGTTTTGGTCCTTGAAAGGGACCTAGGTCAAGCTGCCTGCATACTGACCTTAACCTATCCGAATTGAAAGTTGGTTCCAATAATTCATATACACTACAAATGGTCACAATTGACCATTTCTGTAACACCCCTCACCTGACTACAGTGTAGCCGAGCAAGGCGTGCTACATTCGGTGCTGGAGCACCCTAACTTACCTTATTTTATTTCTTTAAAAATTTTGTTCTCGTTATATTTAATATCGATTATTTTTCGACGGAGAAACTAACGGAGTTTCTCCTATTTTATTATCGTTTGACGTGTTTTACTATTTACCTGTTTGAAAATTTCAATACTATTTTACAATAAAAATCTCATCAATTATTTTCATAACCATCTCATAATTCACATCTCATTCATATATCTCAATTTTATATTCATTTCCATGCATTATCTATATATTTCAAATCTGTCTTCAAATCCATACAATCTCATTCATGCTCAAATCACATAAGTAAAATTTTCAAATTTCATTAATTTACATAATTTCATAATTTACATGATATATAAATTAATTACATATGAAAAAGCTAATTTATTAATTTACATCACATTCCTATTAATTACCTGTTCATAATATACATTACAATACAATATCTAAGCATTTTATACAAAATATAAAATATAATCTATATGGGCCCTATCTACATTCATTGCTGAGGAGGTGACAACCTTGAATACTTCAGACACTTCTGCAGATCAGAACTCCCAAAATTCCCAGTCAAACGTCCATTGGGTTCTAGCTTCAGTACCTGCGCGAAGGAAACAATTCCATCGCGCTAAGCATTGCTGCTTAGTGGTGCAATAATATAACAAGGAAATAATATACAAATAAAGATAAAAATAAAACATAATTCAAATAATTAAGATTTGTTTATACTTCACATGCGGTTTCTAAAATTTAATAAGTTTTATCCTAATTTAGTCTTCTTCGGAAGTGTTTATTTCGCCAATGTACAGTAATAATGTACATAGAAAAATGATCTAAAAATAATAAATATATGCTTATATTATTATGTAAGTCACATTTGCAATATTTATGTATGCTATAATTTTCTTTGCTAATCTTTAGCATTTTCTCAATACTTTATAGGTTGTCTCAGTTTATCTCATAATAAATAAATTTTAATATCGGTCCAATTCATTTTGATTCTTTCTAATAAATAATTATTCTAATTTATTTTAGGTCATCTTACTCATTTATTTTATTTTATTTCTAATATTTTTAATTGGTAATATTCGTAACTTATTTTAATAAATTTCACTGCCCAAGTAACCTATGATAGGCTGACTAAACTGGATAACGGGTCGTTGGCACTGGACACCGCGGTGCCTCGGGCCGTCATACCATGGGACGCAGAACGTCAACCACGTATGCAGTCAGTATGGCTAAAAAGCCATGATATCACATAATCGGGCATAAAAGCCATGAATACGGGCATAAAAGCCATGAATACGGGCATAAAGCCATGAATGTAGGCATAAAGCCTTTCGCAGTACTGCTAAAACAAGACCCTATTGGCATGCCAAACTATCCAATCTGACACACATGTCTAGGCAATACAAGGGCACATAATATCATTAAATATTAATATATTGTGTTTTATGACTTTATTATTTCATGATAAATTTCATAATTTATACATTCATCATAATATTCATACATTCCTTACATCATTCATATTGATCACAATTCACAACAATGGTGTTCATATACCATTGTACTCAAAATATTTTTCCTTTCTCTCATAAAGAAAACTAATGTTCTATTCATATTTTCATGTGATTCATTTATTCATTACAATATTTATATGAATTCATAACTCATACAAAGTGTTATTATCTTATTTGTAATGGAAACATAAATCCTAATGTAAACCTCATCCCATTTATACTCAACAATCCATCTAGGTTAATGTCATTTCATATTCAAGTGGTATTACTTATGTTTTATTAGACCTACTAGTAATGGGAATAAATCTTAACTATATACTCACATAACTTAAATGTTCATTAAGTCATTTAGGTTAATTACTATTTCTATTCCAAGTAATCCATGAATGTTTCATGGATTTCAAATTTCATACCTTAATTTCCTCTACCAATTTAGTTATTATACGTTGTGCCTTTGTATTACTATTCACATTACTATTCACCAAATTGTTGACCTTTTAAGACATAATAAATTTATTGAACCTAAGTTCTCCAAGATACCACATTTTGCATTCAAAATTTGTTGGTATTGGTTGCCAATACCATTTCCAAGCTTAATGTTAATTGGGCAGAATTTTCAGTTTTCATGCCTTGTATTTACTGTTCAATTGGTCAATTTTGCAGTGGGAATTTGGCAAAATGATCAACATGAAAGTTGTTCCTTATTTTGTCTAGTTGAATTTCTGTTTTTGAATCACTCCATTTGGAGTTTTGTAGCTCAAGTTATGGTTATTTTACCATAACTGGCCGGAGTGACCTGTACCCAGATTTTCTGGGCAATTTGGTTCTGCCAAATTTGGTGACTTAAGTTTGGTTGGCAATTTGACTGGGTTAAGGTCAGAATTTGGATTTGTGTTCTTCATGAAAGTTGTTGGTCTATATCTCAGCTTATTTCTGGTAAAATTTTAGGTCAATTGGACCTTTCTACACTAAGTTATGGCCAAATGAACAATCACTGTTCATTTGGTCATTCTGCAGAAACAGCCTACAGGTCACCCGGATTTGAGCAAGCTTTTGGTCCACTTGGTTTGGTTTTATGGGCATGGTTTCTTCACCAAAGTTGTGCCATTATGTGTCTAGTTTCATGTCCACTTGGCCTTGTACCAATTGAACCCATAAAATTCAAGATATGGCTGCCCAAACCTGCTAGACTCATGTCCAATTCTGCAGGTCACCATCGGCAGCCACACCAACTGCAATTCCTACTAATCAAACCACCTCATTTCTTGTTTACACATAACCAAATGGTCACTAATTGACCATTAAAACTCACTTTCATCATTACATAAACAAAATCTCAAATTTGTGCCCAAACCCTAACTCTACCATTTCAATCAATGAATCAAAGTATCTAATTTATGTTCAATGGCAGCCATGTACAACTATAACTCAATCTAATCAATGAAACCCTAATGTATCCTAAGGCTGCCAAAATTGGTGGAATTTATTCATGCAAACTTGTTTCAATTCTCTTAATTTCACCCTCATTTCATACTCCACATGATATATATATATATATATACAAAGTTTTAAGGATGAATTAGCACTAACCTTTTTGAAACCAACCTTGAGCTTATTATTCTTCAAGATTTCTCCTAGAACCATAATAATCATAATCAATTATAACTTCACTTTCCTAAATTAAATATCCAATAAAAATTCAACAGCATTTCCCCTTAAATTGGACTAAACTCCTATCATAAATCTTAAATCCACAACCACCCATTAATACCCAATCTGGCAGCTTGTGCATTCAAATTTGTATATAATGATCTAACCGTTAGATAAATCCCAAATTTTAACCATATATTCATGACATCCCTATACAATATCAGTAAAAATTTTAGCATCAGATAATCTCTATATCATGAGATATCAAAACATTCATTCAACCCTTCAAAATCTGAATTTTTGCAGAAATCAGTCTTACTCAGACAGCTCATGCAAAACAATTTATATCTCATAAACCACAAGTCTAAAATTCACCAAATTTTAACCCAGCAGCCTCAACATCCCAAATATCATTTGTACCAAATTTCATAATTTTATAAGCATCCTAACTATTTATTTTTCTCAAATTTTAGTAGCCAAAATTCAGAATTCAACCTACAGACAGCCTGTGTTCAACAATATATTTCTCCAAATCCAACCGTTGAACAATCACCAAATTTTAACCATAACTTCCACACATATATACCTCAAACATATCCAAAAATCAGCCATAGATGTTGAGCCAAACTCACCTGGACGGAAGAGAAACATGCTGCCCTGCTGAACCCCTGTTTCTGCTACTGTTCATCTCCTTCTCCTTCTTCCTTTCTTTCTTTCTTTTCCTTTTCTCTCTCTTTCTCTCTTGATTCAGCCCGTATGAAGAAGGAAACTGCTGGTTTCTTTTGTTTTTATCTCATTTTTGCTTCATTTTTATCCCTTTTATTTATTTTGTCAAGTGGTGATTGGGTGGGAGTGCTTAGTGACATAAGCATGAGGTCAAAATTATAATTTTAATTCATTTTCTTTTCTTTTCTTCTCTACTCATTTTCAATTTAATTTTTAGCAATATTTATTCATATTTTATATCATACCAATTATTTGGTTAACTGGACAAGTCGGCCAAAAATCATCTCTGAAGACGAAATGACCAAAATGCCCTCCGTTTGGCTTAACGGGCCAAAATTGTCTGTACCGATTGAAAATTTTTTCTAAATATTTTATTGGCATTCTAATGCCATAGGAACCTCAATGACCATTCTCTGGAGTCTCAAAAATTATTTTATGAATTTTTCCCCGGGTCTAGGGCTCCTAGTTGCAAGAACCGCAACTTCCCACTAGGTTACCCATCGCTAGGGCACCAGCTCATTTAACTTGGTTGTATTTTATTTCTAAAATTTTTTTTCTAAATTTTTCTTATTAATATTTGAGTTAATTATAGTTCCTCACTTTAGTTTAAATATATATTATTTATTTATTTATTTTGACGTTCTAGGTAATGGGACCGTCATGGTCAAGACGATGAAGTATCTGGACTAGCTAAAATAAGGATGTTACAATTTCTCAACTCAAGTAAGGTAAACTACATCAATTGACCATTTCTCAACTCATAATTTTCTTCCAAGGGGAAACCTTGAGGAATACTTTCTCACCCACTGCATGCTCAATATCCCTTCTCTTCATATCAATATAGGACTTCTGATGGTCTAATGTAGCTTTGAGTCGATCTCTGATCAATCTGACTTTCTCCTTAGTCTGCTAAACAATTTTAGGCCCAATCATCTTTCTTTTATCCACTTCATCCCAACACAACGGGGTTCTATATTTTCTGCCATACAAAGTTTCATATGGAGGCATCCTAATTGCCCTCAAACTCAATCACACAAGCCCGTAGCATGTCCTCCAAAATTTGAATTACTCTCTCAGATTGGCCATCTGTCTATGGGTGGAATGTCATACTGAAGTTCTATCTAGTTCATAGGGCTCTCTGAAGACTATCCCAAAATCTAGAAGTGAACTTAGGATCTCTGTCTGATACGATGGATACTGGCACTCCATGCAGTCTCACAATCTCATTTATGTATAACTTAGCCAATCATTCTAAGCTATAGTCTATTTGGACAGGCAAAAAATGAGCAGACTTGGTCAGTCTGTCAACTATAACCCATACTGCATCATAACTATTCTGTGTCCTCGGAAGTCCCATCACAAAATCCATAATTATTCTCTCCCATTTCCATTCCGGTACTGGTAGTGGATGTAACAAACCAGCTGGTACTTGATGCTTTGCCTTTACTTGCTGACATGGTTCTAATCCCCTTAATTGTCTAGATCAACACTGGTCACCAGAACAGTGAAATATATCAGGCTATGCAAATAGGGGTGTTACATCCTCCTCCTTCCTTGGAGGGCTCCTTTCCTACTAAAACACATAACTAGAGTATTTTAATATCTATTCAATTTATTTCTAATCAATAAATTCAATAATTAAATTTTGTACACTTAATTTATCCCATAAAATTGAGTCCTTTGTACTTAGTGTAATTTTGGTTACTATTCATTTGACCATTTGGTCAAAATATTGACTTTTTCATACTAATTAGATATGCTAATTCTAATTACACTCACATACCATATTTTGAGTCATATTTTTGTTGGCATTGATTGCAAAATTCAATTCAATGCCTATTAGGGTTAAATCTCAAAATTTTAGTTTTGAGTTACTTGTTTGTAGTATCCCATTGGTCTGTCTACAGTGGGAATTTGGCTAAATGTCCTTCATCAAAGTTGTTCCTTATTGTCTTATCTTTAATTTCCTTTTTGAATCACTCTATTTCGAGTTTTTTAGCCCAAGATATGGCCATTTGAACATGGCTGGCCGGATTGGTTTAACCCAGATTTTCTGGGCACCTAAGTGGTTCTTGCAGTTTTGGACCATTAAATTTGGGTGGCAAAATGACTTAGTTATAGACAAAATTTGGATTGGTATTCTTCATAAAAGTTGTAGTGCTATGTCATACCTTTCCACTGCCACAAAAATCAGGTCATTTGGACTTGTCTAGCCCAAGTTATGGCTAAATGAACAAACACTATTCATTTGATCATTTTGATACAGTGGCAGTGCACAATATCCGAATTTGACCTAATTGTTTACTATGTTAATGTCATTTTTTGGGCATGATTTCTAAATGAAAAATATGTCATTATGTGTCTACTTTCATTCTCAATTGGCCTCATACCAATTGGATTGCTAAATTTTCAGTTTCGGTCCCTAAAAGAGACCTAGGTCAAGCTACCAGAATAGGAACCCTAACCAATCCGAATTGCAATTTGTTTCTACCAATTCAAACACATCACAAATGGTCCCAATTGACCATTTCTAACCTCAATTAAGGTCATTTGCGTCAATTTACCATTTCCTTCAATTTTCAAGAGGCTTAAGAACCCTAATTATGCAATTGTTTCAAATCATGAAATTAAACTATCTAAACATCATCTACACACTCAATCAAACTTGCCAACATATTTAATTGCATCCAAATCCATCAATTCCTACTTACTACTAGGTTGGCCGAAATCTATAGGTTACCAATCATGCATAGTTTTTCACTTTTCTTCATATAATTTTATTCAATCCTATCCTAAATCAACCATTTATACCAAAAAGGGAAGGTTAGATTAGCTTACCTTTCATGGAGCTTTTCCAATTCTCAAAATCCTTCCAATTTTTCTTGTTTCTTTTGCTTCAATTCTTCCTATCAAGTGTCAATTGAATGTTTTCTATTAATTTAGCATGGGATTTATGGAAGAAATGGGAGTGTTAGAGCTTAGTGGTGTTGTTAATGGTGGAAAGAAAGAGATAAGAGAGAGATGAATGAAATGGGGCCGCAAGGAGGTTGAAGAAGAAGATAACTATTTTGCTTTTTTTTATCCTTTAATTTTAATTGGTCCCCTTTGTATTGCATTTATCCCATAATTTCCTAAATTTTAATTATAGCTTTATGATGTCATACATGATGTCATTAATCCTTTTTTTTTTCTTTTCTTTTTTCTTTCTTTTTCCTCACTTCTTCAATTTAATTATATATTTCACAATTTTAATTTCTCATATTTTATTGGATAGTTAGGTCATGAGTCACCTCTAGGGGTGAATTAACCAATTTTCCCCTCACCGAATTGATCCGGTTTGCAAAAAATCCAGTATTTCTTCCGGAGTCTTGATCTAATTATTTGACCTACTTATCAACTCTTTTCTGTGATTTCCTCTTTTCCATTAGCTTTATAATAGTCCTTAGGACTGCGATGTCACAATTTTCCATTAAAAATTAGGGTTAGGACTGACCTCACAGTCACTTCCCGGTGTGGTCACCCATCACTGTGACCCTTGGCTCATTTAGCTTTTTATGCTCTGTTTTTCTTATTTATTTTTTTACCTTTTGGTAATTACTATTATTTTTTGTTTAGGGATTTTCTAAGTGATATAAGCATATGTCTAGACATCCTGACTGTCCGGACAGACACTGATCACCGAAACAGTAGAATGCATAGATTGTTTAATATAGGGGTGTTACATCATATGATTTTGAAGAGATATAGATATGGGAGATGTGTTTAAAAAGTGTTATTTGGATCATTTTACAGGTTGAGTAGGTCCTAGGTATAAGGGGAACTCTGTTGGATTTTTGGCAAAACTTAGAATGTCCTTTGATTTTTTAAAGTTTTGTTTTAAGTAAATATTGATCAGTTTGTAATGTAATTGCTTAGGTAATCTAGGTTAACCTTCTTCCTCTGCCTTTGTGAAGTACTCTGAGTAGATATTGATTTTATTTATAATTTCAATATTATTATATATTCAAGGCATGCTCATGCATCACTTATAGATATATGTACATCATCACTTATAGGGGATCAGCTCCCATACATATATATGTGTGTGAGTATGAATTGACACATGGGTGTGTGAGTGCTCCAGATTGCCTTTGATGTGATTATGGCTTGACCTGTCTGAACTGTGTGAAGGTGTTGCATTCATTCTTAGAGATACACTAGACTTAGATAGTTATATAAATTATTTGTAAAATTAATATCTTACTCTATGAGTTAAATGATCACTCTTGTTCACCCATTTTTCCAGGCTATAGGAGGACTCTTACTTGTGTTTAACCTGCTTCTTACCTCGTAGGTCTCTTAGTTACTTTATCTATGTTTGTGTTCTAAATTTTGAAAGTTTTAGAACTCCACATGTGTTAGAAGATATTTTATTTGACTTGAGATTGTAATAGATTATTATTTGAAATCTGTAACTTATTAATTCTATATATGTGGATTTATGGATTGAATGGGTTATGTGGATGAGGGAGCTGAGCTCCCAGTGATCATATTGAGTTGTTGATGATTGTAAGGGTGAGCTGAGCTCCCCAAATGATTTTATTTTGTAATCACAGGTTGGGTGAGCCAAAAACTCCCCATTAGATAGTCTAGTTTATGGCCAGACTCTATCCGATTACTACAGGCTTTGGGGGCCTTATACTGACCCAAGTCCTAGTGTCAGTCCTGCCCAGAATTTAGGTCATGACAAAGAGCTTAGGCTCCGAATTCATGGGAAGTGTATGTCTAGGAATTTAAAAAGGGTCTTGTTAGGAGGTCACATGCAAAGTATAGGATCTTGTATCGTCTGCTTTTGTAAATCTTTGTTTCTAGCTTCTGCCTTATACCTCAGGTAATATAAGAGTGCTTCAGTTAGTGTATTGATTTTCGTGGGAGTACATGGTGATGTGAAAAGCAGACGTGTTGAGGTCTGCCATAGGAATACATACTCCAAAAAAGTTCTATGTTTTTGTCAGTATGGGACTAATTGATGTACCTACTTAGTGCAAGCACAAATACATAAAGGTGAGTTTTGACAGTATAACTACTCTAGATGGGAGTGAGGATACCACTACTAGCAGTCATTAGTGGATTTGAAAGAGATAAGAGATTGGAAAACCTAGTATATTGGGACGTACCGTAGTAACTATACAATGTTCTTAATATATGTTCTGTAAGCTACAGATTATAGTATCGATATGAGATTATTGTGTAGAGTTGTGTGCATCTTCGTGGTGCTCCATGATGAGGGTGTTTGTAGATGACCTCAGTTTTGGTACAATTATACCAGAACAAAGTTCTATATCTGTAGAGGAGTTAGGAACTCCTAATTAGGGGTCTAAAGCTAGAATATCGAAAGGTCACAGTTGGGTGGTAACTAGACTCAGTGACTCGGTTACCCTAGCATGAGCTAGAGTTACATAAGGATTTGCCATAGGACTAAAGGTTTCGGTTTAGTTGCAAAGCAAAGGTGACACCTATAAAGTGAGAACATCTGGTCTTTGGTGTGGGATTTTGGACAGTTTTTGCAGTATGATAGAATTTTGCCTAGAGTGTAGTGAGAATTGTATCTCCTTTACATAGCAACAAGGTGCAAAATAAGACTTTGCTCCCAAAAGGAGACAATACGCTATGAATGATATTCATAGCCTGTGAAGTGACATTTTAAGAAGTTTACAGTATGATAAGAAAGCAGGTGGCCTGACATGGTTCTGGAATGATATTCTTTGAATCGAATGACGGGTTTGGATACCCAGTATTTTAAGTTTTTTCTAATTAAATGGATATAAGAAATTAGAATTGCTACAGATCCCCTCCCTGAGGTAGTAGGGGTAGTATGTACTCCAAAGGGGTAGGGACAGAGATCATGCAGGAAAGGTATGCCTGCTATTTCCTAAGTTCATCCTTAGCTTCTTATTGCTCAAGACAAAAGTATACTCCAAATAAAGTAAAAGAAAAATAACAAAAGTTAGCATCGATAAATCATAGAATATGTATATATATATATATATATATATATATATATATATATATATATATATATATAAGGAGTGCAGTACAAAAGCAGCAAGAAAGATAACTTGAATGCCAATAAAAGTCTAGCGAGGGTATTTAGAGGACCAATTTTAAGTAACATTAAGGTATAGATGACATGGTAGGGATAGTGAAAAGGTATAAATGGTAGGGATAGTGAAAAGGTATAAGTTTCTTACATGACAATCAAGTTCAGAAAGAGAATAGAACTAAAGAATTGAATAGTGAAAGTTCAGATTTGGGTAAGATAAAAAAAGTTGGCTAAAGAATGAACTGGAAAGCCAGATTAGGATAAGATTAGGAAGAATGGATCTAAGATACTAAGGAGACAAATGTGGTTCTAGGAAAGTTAAACGAGATAAACAGAAAGGTAAGGATAGAGAGCGTAGAAAAGGATGACATTAGGAAGGACATTGTCAAGGTATAGAGCCCAGAAGTGCAGAATTTAGAGCATGTCATAATTGATATAGTATTAGGAGCCTGAACCTAGAGCTTAGAGTTACAGGATCTGGATTAGATCTTATCTATTTTCTGTCCCCAAGGTAGAATAATGGGACAATGACATAAAAACCCTTTTGGTTGTTAACAGTATAAGGGAAGTTAGGTGAGGTGTGCGACTAAAGTAGGCAGTAGCTGTAAAACGTGCTGTGATAACTTGAATTATATTATCAGACAAAGAAGCAAGGTTAGTAGAAGTAAGCTGAATAAAAATCAACATAAGGGATTCAAATATGCATGATGAGGGAAAAAAAATGAGGAATAATGGCACAGAGACTTGATGTTAAAATTTAGAATGGCGAGACAGTAGTTCTAGAGTTTGTAATTAGAGTTAGGCAGGTATTTTAGTGTGACTAACAGGATAATTATGAAAGAAAACATGAGCAATAGTATGATAATATGTAGCAGAACGCTAGCGTAGGTCAGGATAAGACAAGATAGGTATAGATGTAATTACAAGTTATTAGGAAGTACATGGATTAAAAGAATGATTGTTGGTAAAATTAGAGTAGATCTAAAAGAATCTATTAGTGCTTTACCTTCCAGAATATAACCAAGTATAAGGAGCATTAGATAAATAATTATAAGCATGGAGGAAAAATTAAGAATAAAAGAGATTGCAAATTCCAAGATGATAAGTTGGATGGGGCAACGGTACAACATAGTTTAGGTATCTTATGATAAAACACAACAATTGCAAAGAAATGATAAAATTGAGAAGGAAGACTAAGGGGTATGAGCTAAACCTTGTTTATCAAACAATGGGGTACTATAAATTGTAAGAGAATATTTCTCCTTTCCAAATTAGCTAGTATTTCGGTTCTAGGAGATTGTGTTAAGAAGATGAGCTATATCAAGGTGACCCAATTAATTGAGAATTTGATGGGTGCAAGTACGTACCTAATCTCTTGAGGTGAAAATGATGGTAAGTGCATACTTAATGTCAAGGATGGATGAAACCATGCTGATGGGGAAATTTGAGACTAAAGTTTAGAAAGCTGTGGATAGTAAATGTGGTTATATCAAGGAGAATGAATACATGAAACACCCTGTTTGGATACATACATACATACATACATATACATATATATATATATATATATATATATATATATATATATTTATATCTGTGTGTGTGTGTGAGAGAGAGAGAGAGAGTATGGATTGACACACGGGTGTGTGAGTGCTCCAAATTGCCTTTGATGTAATTATGACTTGACCTGTCTGAAATGTGTGAAGGTGTTGCATTCATTCTTAGAGATGCACTAAACTTCAGTAATTATAGAAATTATTTGTAAAATCAATATCTTATTCTATGAGTCGAACGCTCACTCCTGTTCACCCCTTTTTCCGAGCTACAGGAGGACTCTTACTTGTGTTTAACCTATTTCCTACCTCGTATGTCTCTTAGTTACTCTATTTATGTTTGTGTTGTAAATTTTGAAAGTTTTAAAACTCTGCATGTGTTAGAAGATATTTTATTTGACTTGGGACTGTAATAGATTATTATTTGAAATTTGTAACTTATTGATTCTGTATATGTGGAATTGTGGATTGAATGGGTTATATAGATGAGGGAGCTGAGCTCTCAGTGATCATATTGAGTTGTTAATGATTGTAAGGGTGAGCTGAACTTCCCAAATGATTTTATTTTGTGATCACAGGTCGGGTGAGCTAAAAACTCCCCGTTGGGTAGTCTAGTTTACCGCTGGACTTCGTCCGATTGATTTCTTGAAAATGGGCTTTGAAGTTGGGCTAGAGAATAATTAGGCTTACTTCGGGCTTTAGGGGCCTTACACCGACCCAAGTCCTAATGCCTGTCCAGCCTAAAATTTGGGTTGTTACAATTTCAAAATATAAGAAATTGAAAATCCAAATACGATTCTATTGCCACTTTTATCCAAATTGCGCAAACACAATATAAATTAAAAAATTGAAATATGAACATTTTACTAAATTATATTTGTAATGTCAAAATGACAAAAATAATGTACCTAACTTATTCATTTAAATTTTTATGATTATATTTATTTTTAATAAACTATTTAATTTTATTATATTTTCATGTATTGATAAAATTCTATTTAGTTTAAGATATGTTAAAGAAATTATGAAAATCAAAAGAAAAAAATTATCTCCAAAGAAGTCTTTTTTTTTTTTTTTAATTTGATGTGCATATTAAAAGTCATTTAATGTTTGTTCTCTTATATGAATATTTTATGCTTTAAAATATATTTATATTATTTATTAAGTCAAGGTACAATTCCTTTAGAAAATGACTTTTATTTATTTATTTTTTCTTGTTCTTTTAACCTTTTTTAAAAAAATTTTTTTGTTTATCTGTATTTTTATAATATTATAAATAATTTAAAAAATAAATATATTGATAGAATTCTTTAAAAATATATTAAAAAATTATGAAAGATCAAAAGAAAAAAAAATTATCTCTAAATTATTTTTTTTTTAATTTGATGTGTTTACTAAAAAGTCGTATAATATTTTTTCTCTTATATTAATAATTTTATATTTTAAAATATATCAATATTATTTGTTATGTTAGGATAGAATTCTATTGAAAAAGGACTGTTATTTAATTGTTTTTTTTATATTATTTTTTATAAAAAAATTTTCTTAAATTTTTTAGCTTATTTGTATTTTACAATATTGTAAATGATTTAAATTTGTTCTCAGTTTTTTTAATATAAAAGATTTTTGAAAAGAGAAGTGAAGAATTTAATATCCAATTCAAAAAGGTATAGATTTATTATTTTAATTTCCCATTTTTTATATATATAAAAATTCTTTTTTAGTATATATATATATATATATATATATATTAGTTATAATTAAAATTGAATTTATAAGTCTTAAAAATTTTAAATTTATATAAATTTTAAAATTAAATTAAATAATAAAAATATATAATTATAAATACTATAAATAATAAAAGGTATTTTGGGTAAAACTAATATTTCCCAATCACACATTCATATATTGCATTATAGAAAATAGATTAATTGAATTTTTTATTTTTCACTTATTAATTTCTTATTTTAATTATTATTTCTTATAAAATTCTATATTTAATTAAAGTTAAGTATAAGTAGGTTTAAGAATTCTAAACTTATATGAACTATAAAATTAAGAATTTTAAATTTATTGAACAAATAATAAAATTAATTTAAATAATAAAAATATAACTTTGATTAATTTAAAAAATATATTTTTGGCAAAGGCAGTGTCCCCTCCCACATTTAAATGTATTATTTTTTTTTGGCATATGCGTTGCACGTGCAAATTATCATTTTTAATTGAAATATTTTTATTAATCATGTGAAATATATTTTTATAAATTGATTAAATAAAATTATTTATATTTTTTTAAATATTTTTATTTTAAATTTACATTACATATATCACTACAAAAAAAAAAAGATTAGCAATCGACCGATTCGATTGCTAATTCATTGAAATCGATTGCTAATTGATTTAGCAACCGATTCAGTCGGTTACAATGAGCCTGATTAAAAATATCAATCGATAACTAAATCAATTATAAATAGCAACCCACAATCAAATCGGTTACTAAATTAATTAATTTAAAAAAAATAAAATTTTTAGTAAAAAAATATCAATTACTAGTAGAAACCGATTTAGCAACTATAATTGGTTGCTAATAGCAACTGAAATATAATCAGTTGCAAAAAAAATTGATATCTTTAATTTTATAATTTTGTAACTATTTTATAAATTGGTTGCTATTTGTAACTAATTTAGCAACTAAAAATTATGTTGCTAAAAAAATTATATAAGAAATTAAATTTCCAAACAAGAAATAAAAAATTCAAATAAATATATCAATGAAAATTAGTACTAAAAATTAATATAAAAATATTATAAAAATACTAATAATAACCATTATCAAAAATATTAACAAAAAATTAAATATAAAAACATATTTATAAGACAAATTACTTAAAAAAAATTACCATATATATTATAACAAAAAAATTATTAAAAATTAATACTATAAATAATTTACTAACCAAAAATATATTTATATAAAAAATTTTATTTTATACCAAAGAAAAATAAAATAAAATAAAAAAGATGAGAAAGAAGAAGAAGAAAAAGAAAAAAGATGAGAAAGAAAAAAATGATGAAGAAAATAAATAAGAAAGAAGAAGATTATGAAAAATAAATAAATAAGAAAGAAAAAGATGATGATGATGAAGAAAATATATAGGAAAAAAAAAGAAGAAGAAGAAAATAGATAAAAAAATGAAGAAGAAAATAGATAAAAAAAAAATGATGAAGAAAATATGTTAGAAAAGAAAGATGATGAATAAAATAGATATGAATGAAAAAGATAAAAAAAAAATAAGAGAAATGAGAAGAAAGAGAGAAAAATGAATAGTGGAATGAGAAGAAAGAGAGAAAAAATGAATGGTGGAGAAAAAAAATGAGCACTAATTTATATAAGTAAATTAATAACTAATTTTAGCAACCGATTGTCATTTGTTAATTTCTTTTAAAAATTGGATAGAAATTTTTGTAGGAAAAATTTGCAATCGATTATCGATTACTATTAGAAACTAATTTATAAATTGGTTGCAAATCAAATAAAAAAAAATCAAAAAATGGGCGAGAATTTTTGGTGCGAAAAAATCAGTTGCTAATAGCACCGATTTTAATTAACTTTAAAATTTGATTGCTGTTGATAATCGATTTACAAATCTACTGCAAAAAGAAAAATTAAATAAAAATTTTTGAAGAAAAAAATCGATTACAAAATAGATTATTAATAGCAACTAATTTCAATCGATTGTAAAAATTGGTTGTTATTAGCAACCGATTTATAAATCAATTACAAATACTAATAACAACTGATTTCAATCAGCTACAATAATCAGTTACAAAACTAATTACTTTTTATAGTGTATATAGAATTGCTTTAATTTACAAAAGAGTTTTAATTTATAAAAATTAAATTAAATTTGTATGCATTTTAATCCGTTCCCAAATTTATTCTCTTATTAATTCATATTTAATTGTAGAATAAAAATTATTTATATATCATCATTATTCAAAAAGGGATCGACGAACTCTTAAAAATTTCAAAGTATTAAAAGCATCAAAATAGTTAATTTTAATAAAATTATTTTTTAATGATTAAAAAAGCTAAAAAAATAAATTATTATGATTACTGATAAATTTTATATTATGATTGTTTAATGACAACAATGAAAAATGACCCAAAAAAAAATACATAGAAATTTCATAGGCCTTTAAGTTGAATTCAAATTAAATAAAAATAGTTATAGCTAAATTCAATTTGAAATAAAATTAATTTAATTAATTAAACATTAATTTTAAAAAATTATTTATAATAATTCAAAACATACAAGAATTATTTTTTTTTTTCAAAATTTACACTCAGCGGACGCATCAATTTTCATAATAAAATCACAATTTCATAATAATGTAAAATGAACTACTTGCACACATAATGTCAAAGACGAAAATTAATTATTCACTATTTAATGATAAAAAAATTTATAATGTTAATAATAAAAATAATTTAAAATAATTAAAAGGTACTGCATACATATTTTAATTAAAATATAACATTAAATTTGATACGAAAAACTTGGTTTGGAAAATTGCTAATGAAATATTTGTAAATTTAGAATGTAGAATTGTGAGTACAAAACTAATGACAAAAATTAATTTAAAAGTAAAAAATTTTATATATATATATATATATATATATATATATATATATATATATATATATATATAAGGGCTAGTGTTTATAATCTTTGCCTTAGAATTTTAATAATTTTGATTTAAAATTATATAATATTTATTTAAATAATTATTTCCAATGAACAATAATTTTATAAATATATTAAGAATATTATAATTGTTGTGTGCATTGCTCGTGCGTACGCATAATTTTATATAATTCTTAATAAAATTATTTTTTTGGTAATTATTTACAATCGAACCGCATGATCCAGAAACTGTAAAATTACTTAATGAAACAAGAAAATTTGAAATAACAATATTAATAAAATTTTCTCATTATTAAATTATGATTGCTCAATTAAATTACAATAATTTTTTATCGTCGTTATTTAAAATTTTTTCTAGATCTAAATCAATGGTTATACATATATGATTAATATAATTATAAATAATTATATTAAATGAACAATTAAAATTTAATTTTTATAGTAATATAGATAAAATAAACCAAAAATAAAGTAATATAGAAGATAACTAAAAATATAATATTTACCTCATGTTATGAAATTTGAATTTAAATAGCATAATGTAACTTTGTCATTGAATTTAAAAAAAAAAAAAATCACCTGACACTGCTGCTCCTTCAGAGCAAATTGGAAAGAAACACTGATATTCAAAAATTGAGCAACTCCTTCGCTCCTACCCAAAAAAACTAAAACAGGTTCTTCACTTTATTTCAATAATTGTACAAAAATTTTTAATTTTTACTGACACACAGTTAAATCCAATTCAAATTAAAATAGTATTAAAATTAATAATTAAATTTAAAATGAAATAAGTTTATATATATATTTAAAGATTAACTTCATTATAATTTATTATATTAACTATTAAAAAATATAAAATAGGAATTAGTTATATTAATGGTTACAAATCCTTTTATTTTCATATAATTTATTCCTAACATATTAATATAAGTAAATTGTTTTAATATTATTTGTTAATATATGATTGTATTGTGAAAAAAATATTATTTGCTTTTTCTGCGTATAATTGATAATTTTTATTTAATTATATTTTTAACATATTATTATAATTATATTATATTTATTATTATTTGTATTTCTCAAGGATTATACTATTGTAGTAAAAAAAAAGGACTTCTTTTACTTTTATTTTAACTTGGAATTTTTTTTTTTAATTTCCATCAGCCTTTTTCAATTTAAATTTTGAAGACAGTCAGTTTCTATCTATATTGAATTATAATTATAAAATAATATTAATATTTTGTGTTTAAAAATGCTATATAATTATATTTGAATTAGAATTATTAATTAATTAATTAATTTTAATAATTAATTAAAAATGGTCTTAAAAGACAAAAAAAAGCATAAAAATAAAAAATATTTTGAGTTCCAATCAGATATTGATAATTTTTTTTAAACATAAAAGTTACCATATTTTTAAAAAAATATAACTTTATGATTTTTTAGTTAAATTTTAATAAAAATTGATTATTTTTTTTGAAAATATAAAAATTATGAATTTCTTATTTTATTTAATTTTTTATAAGATTTTATTTTAAATTATAAAGAAAGAAATTAGTTAAATAAAAATTAAGTATAAATAAGATTAAAAATTCTAAATTTATATAAATTTTAAAATTAATTTAAATATTAAAAAAATATAATTATAAACAATAAAAAAAATTAGAGTATTTTTTATCTTTCAAGAGTTCGCCTCTCATTGATACTTATATAGATATTATATAGATTAGATAGGTTGATATAAATGGAAGGTAACTTTATATATATATATCTAAAAAATAAAAAATATATATAATTTTAGTTTAATTTTTGTTCGATTTTTAATAAAAAAAAATTAAAATCTAGTTAAAATAATAAATATAAATTTAATTCAATATAATTTTTTTTATCATAATCATTTTTTTTTAATTTTAATACAATTCTTTAATTTTATTTTAAACACTAATAACCGTGCACAACTCTATTTTCATCTTCTTAAAAAAAGGCTCTCTTAGTGCGTGAATGGAAATGATTAAACATAGTGGAACTATTCAATGCGTCAGCTGGTTGCCTTGATTGTTTCAAAATCTATTAGTGACGAAGAAATGCTTTCAACTTCATTACAACCCTTATTAATTGATTGGTCTTACGATGAATATGAGAAACAGCACAGATGAAAAACTTGTTGCGGCGCTATGCTCTCAACTTGTTAGCGCAAGGGCCCGAGGCAAGTTGTGCATTGCTTCATCAAGAATGTCATTATTTTTTATTTTTTATCCAGAAATTATTGAAGATCAAGGATTACAATGATAGATAAGGTCAAAGGGAGACTTAATGAGTCAGTCTCTTACGACGAAGCATCGACTCTGAATGAACAAGTCCAATCCAGCTGAGCATTAAAATCTAATATTTTTATACTTCATTCCCCTGAAGTTGCAGGACACGTAAAATCTATTGACTCTAATATTGCAAACAATCCAGTTTCATGAAACTAAGGAGACAGAAAGAATGCAAAATGGAGGACGTTGTAAGAAGAATTTGAAGTCATAGATTGGGATGTATTTTTTAGTGCAACCATTAATGAGAAACTGTTGGTACTTAATGCAATAATTAATTTTTTAAACTAAATACTAAGTATTAATGTTGTATTAAAAATTTTAAAAATAAGGCTGAGTCGGAATGAATCTTATTAAGTTGGGGCCAAATTAAAATTGTAATAATAAAAAATTGAAATCAAAATTGCCTTCAAACCGGATAAGAACCACCTAAGAACTGGAACTAGCTAGAATAAAACTGGTCCAATCGATTGCAATTTAGCCCCTCCTCAGACATTAAATTATCGGTTTCGACCTGAAACCAATTCGAATTAATCAGTGGCCAAGTCTACCTCTAACCGTTTTGATTAAAGAGGAAAATAACTCACAAGATCTAAGAATAGCTCTCTTAAGAATACTGAAAAACAGTATTCTAGTCTATAGCCAAATCCCAAAAGCCTAAAGCCTTTTTTATGATAATTTAGGCTATTTATAAAGGTTAGATAAAAAGACCTGTACTTCAAAAACCTGATAACATGTTGCTATCAAGTTTGGTTTTCAACTTTCAATAATTTGAACTTAAATGAGTAATTATCTCTAAATGATTATCACCAAAATTCATTTTAAAATAATTTAAATATGTGAGTCAGATTTGAACCTCCATTTGATGGCTACAAGTCATAATCGATCTCATTTTCAATAATCTTCTCTCTTTTAAATACGCACATTTATCATTGATCTCCCTATCATGATTTCTTCTTTTTCAAAATCTTTTATTATTGATTAAGGATGATGGGGTTTGAGCATACTGCTTCACTTATATTAGTCATGTTTTCATTGTCTTAGCTAAGAGAACCTATAAAAAAAAATAGTTCCTGGTGAGGACCTTCCAACATTCAATTTATAGAGGTAATATTATAATAAAAATACAATAGAGGAAGTGTAGAGAGAAGATAAATATGGTAGAGAGAGAGAGAGATGAGAGAGATAAATTTGAGAGGAAGAGCCCTTTACCTCTTATTTGACTCTATTTATAAAAAAAATTGAAAATAATATATTTTAGAAAATATTTTTTAATAGAGTATTCTTTTTTAATTAAAAGATATATATATTATATGTAATTATTGTATATTGTATTAAAGGAGATATGAAGTTGAGAAAGACTAAAGAGAGAAAAGATAATTTGTATAGAAAATTACAAGTTATTAATATTTATTTTATGAATATAATGGGATCATTTGTCGCTCTAGTGGTATAAAGAAGAACTCCAAACTCGCGCATTGGGTCAAATCTTGAGACAAAAATTTAATAATCAGCGGTCATCAACCTAGTATGTTATAATTGACTTTAAACTCTGCACGAAAATATTTTAATGGACTCAAAATATATATATATATAGAACGTTGTTAAATTTCGAATTTTTTTTTCTTTTTAATAAACCTTTTCTTTTGAAAAAGTTATTTACCTTTTTGCAAAAATAACTAGCCAATCTATTTGAGAGATTATGACATAATAGAATCTATAAACTGAAAAATAGTATTTTGAATTTTTTTTATTAAATTAATTAAAATTATATAGATATTTTATATAAAATTTAAACTCTAAACACTTTAATTTTAAAATTAATTCTATTCCATATTTTCCTTTTACTTTTCTAAAATCATTTACTCTTTTTATACAATGGTACCAATCCATTGATCAGCTGATTCAATTTAAGAGAGTAAGCAATAATAAAATTTATCAACTTAGAAATGATATATTAGCATTTTTATTTTATTTAGTGAATAAAAAAGTATATAGAAATAACTGACACACCTCTAAAAATTCTAATCACCTCTTTTTCTAAATTCTCTCCCTTCTCTCTCCTTCCTTCTTTTGTGAACTTTTTGGATGTCCATCAATGTGTATTTTACCAATGGTTAACTCTCTCTCTTTTTCCTTTAAATTTTTTTTTTCATATTTTCTCGATAATCTCTAGATTTATATCCTTTTAGAACATATTTATGTTTTTGTGTTTTCTCAATAATCTCTAAATTCATATCCTTTTAGAATATATTTGTGTTTGTGCTCAATTTATTCTTATTAATAAATCTGAGTTTTGTCAACTCTTTTAGAAAGATTTAGTGTTTCTTTATTTGTAAGAATTTGATATTTTCTCAGTTGTAAGAATTTGTTATTTACTTCATTGCAATGATCTATTTTTTTTCTTTTTTGTTATAGAGCTAGGTGTTTTATTTTATTATTTAGATATAAGTGCAATGATACAAAGTACAAATATTCTCTTCATGAGAATATCAAAGTCCCATAGGTTTCAAGTTTGGTTTTTAGAAAAACTATGAAATCAAATAATGGTAGATTACCATCAAATGAAGCGTGAGTTAATCTTAAATTATTATTTTTTGTGTAAAAACAATATATTAAAATGATATCTATATTTACTGTTCATATAAACAATTATCTTTTTAAAATTTTTTACTTTTTAAAATTTCTTTTTAGTTTTGTACATTTTTTTTTCATAAAAATATTAGTCCATCCATAGACCTATCCCTCTATGACTCCAGCATGCACTTAAACACCCTTTTTTAGTATTTTTTTTAATTTAAATTCTTTTTAATTTTAATTATTTTAATTTTTAATCATTTAAGTATGACTTATATAGTTATTTTATATTTATTTAACTATTTAATTATTATATTTTGGTTATTATTTTTTATTAAAATAAATTTAAATGACTTTATTTATATTATAACATTAAATATATACTAAAGTAAAATCTAAAATCACAGTCTATAACAAATAATTGTGTTCGTTTATTTACTATTCCTTTTATTATGAAAGGACAATAATAAATTCAATGCTAATCATTATTAAATATAAAAAAAGATAAAATTATTATATGGGCAACTTTAGTTGTATAGTTCTATATATATACTCTACATGCAATATTCAATACCTTATAAAAAAATCCAAAAAGTAAAATATATAAAAGAAACGCAGTTTTGTTAAGAGGGGTGTGAGCGAAATCTCCAAGCATCAATCCACCAGCTCTTTGAGCCCTTGGAGCACCACTTTTATATATATATATATATACTCGACTCGACTCAACTCAACTAAACATTTATCTCAAAAATTTATTAGGGTTGGTTATATTGATTCTCTTTCTCCACTCTAAACGATTTTGGATTAAATCCTTGGAAATGTGTAATGCTTCTAGGTCATGTTATACTACTCTCTTTCAAGTCAGTTTAGGTCTACTCCTTCTTTTTTTTTTTTTCTATCGTCTAACCCAATGTGTACTACTTGTCTAACTGGAGCCTCCGTATGTCTATACTTCATATGACCAAGCCACCTTAATCTCCCTTCTCTCAACTTATCTTTAATTGGTACCACTCCTACCTTTTCTCTAATACTCTCATTACGGACTTTATCTAGTCTAGTATGGTCACTCATCCACCTTAACATTCTCATCTCCACAACTCTCATCTTAGACACATACGGCTCCTTCATTGCACAACACTCACTACCATATAATATGTTTGGTCGTATGTCTGTACGGTAAAATTTTTCTTTCAACTTATTGGGAATCTTGTGATCACATAAAGCTCCCATGGCATGTCTCGACTTCAACCATCTGGCTTTAATTCTATAACTAACATCCTCCTCACATCTCCCATCTATTTGAAGGATTGAGCCAAGGTATTTAAAGGATTGAGCGAAGGTATTTAAAGTGATTACTTTAAGGCAATACCACTCCACCCGAACTAACTCCTTTCCTATCATTAGTTCAGCCTTTACTGAACTTGTAATGTATGTATTCTGTCTTCGTTCTATTTAACCTAAAGCCCTTTGACTCTAGTGTACCTCTCAAAAGCTCTAGCTTTTTTATTGACTCATTCTTGCATTTTATCTATCATAACTATATCATTCGTAAATATCATGAATTAAGGGATACTCTCTTGTATATATTTAATTAATTCATCTAGAACTAATGTAAAAAGGTAAGGGCTCACAGCTAAACCTTGGAGTAATCCAACTGAGATAGAAAAATTTCTTGTATTCCTTCCCACTGTGCACACAATAGTAGTTGCTCCTTCATACATATTTTTCAACATTTGTATGTACCTAATAGATACCCTTTTTTGTTCTAGTACTCTCCATAAAATATCTCTTGGAACACTATTATAAGCCTTCTCCAAATCGATAAAAATCGTATGTAAATTTTTCTTTCTATCTCTATATTTCTCCATCAAGCTTCTAATGAGAAAGATCGCTTTCATAATTGAGAGACCGGGCATAAAGCCAAATTGATTGGGAGAGATAAAAGTGTCATGATGTAGTCAATGTTCCACAACTCTCTCCCATAACTTCATAGTATGGCTCATGAGTTTAATTCTCTTATAGTTTGAGTAACTCTGTATGTCTCCCTTATTTTTAAAAATAGGTACTAAAATACTCCTCCATTCATCATGCATTTTCTTTGAGTTTAAAATCTTATTAAATAATTTAGTTAACCATGCCACTCCCACATCTCCCAAATACTTTCACACTTCAATTGGTATTTCATTGGGTCCACAGGCTTTACCCATTTTCATTCTCTTAAGTGCTTCATTTACTTCTGAAGATCTAATCCTTCTAGTATAATTCACATTCTTTTTTATTGCTCTGTAGTCTATGTTCACGCTATTACCACTTTGACTATTATTAAAGAAATCATCAAAATAATTTCTCTATTTTTCTTTAATGTCGTCATTTTTTACCAATACTTTTCCTTTTTTTATCCTTAATGCGTCTAACTTGATTGAGATCTTGACATTTCTTTTCTCTCCTCCTTGCTAATCTATAAATATCTTTCTCCTCTTCTTTAGTTTCAAGTTTCTCGTATAACTTTTCAAAGGCTTGAGCTCTTACTTAACTAACCACTTTTTTTGCCTCTTTCTTTGCTATCTTGTACTGTTCATAAGCCTCATTATTATCACACTCAGATAATTTTTTATACCATTCCTTCTTTCTCTTCATTGTCTTTTGTACTTCCTCATTCCACCACCATCTCTCTTTTGAGGGTGGTCCATGTCCTCTAGATTCTCCAAGTACTTTTCTAGCTACTTCTTTAATATTTGATGCCATATGTATCCACATACCATTGGCCTCCACATCTAGCTTCCATGCTTCAGACTCGAGAAACTCATTTTTGAACTTCATTTGTTTTACTCCTTTGAACTCCCACCACTTTGTTTGAGCTACTATATTTTTTCTAGCCTTACTTGAATTGTTCCTAAACTTGATATCCAAGACCACTAACCGATATTGACTTGTTAAAGCCTCTTTCAGAATAACCTTTCAATCCTTGCATATAACTCTATTTGTATTCCTAGTTAAGAGGAAGTCAATTTAGCTTCTATGTTGTCCATTTTTGAAAGTTATTAAATGCGACTCTCTTTTTATAAAGTAGATATTTGCTAGTATTAGGTCGTACGCCATGACAACATCCATGATATTTTTCCCCTCCTCATTTCGGCTACCAAGACTAAAACCTCCATGAACATTCTCATAACCTTGCCTATCACTTCCTACATGTCCCTTCAAATCTCTACCAATGAGAACATTCTCTTTATTCGGTATGCTTTGTATTAGATCATCCATATCTTACCAAAACCTTTATTTACTCTCACTATCTAGTCCTATTTGTAGTGCATAAGTAATATATATATATATATATATATATATATATATATATATATATATATATATATATATATATTGACTTGGATTGATTGATAATTAAACTTGAGACTTTATAAGTAATATTTAGCATGATTTATAAATTAGTTTATAAGTCACTATTTTAAGTTGATATATTTATTTTATATATTTTTAAAATTTATAAGTACATATGTAAAAAATATGTTTATAAAAAACATTAAAGATATGAGCTTTTCATTTTGATGCTTATGAGCTGAGTGTTTATAAATTAACTTAAACAAATATTTTATTGCTTTACTCTCATTTAATTTTGTAATCTACTATATATATACTTATTGTATTTATTTTCATATTCATTTTAAAAAATCTATTTTTCTTGCAATAATTTAAATAAATTATTTACATTAATTTTAATAAATTAATTTTTTTATTAATATTAATAAAATATTTATCTATAATATTTATTTATTTATTTTAAAATTAAATTATATTGTAATAAGATTTAAATATATTTTGATAATGTTATAATAAAATATTAACATAATTTATTATTTGAAAAAATAATTTAGTTCCTTTTAAAGTAATTTAAATAATACTTATAAGTTATTTTTTTTAACATGTCAATTGCTTATCAATTATTTATAAACACTAATTTTTTGTACAATGTGCATCGTACGTTATTACATGGATTTATTTTTTTATATAATTTTTATTAATTTTTTATGTTATATGATATTATCATAGTATTATAAATATTATATTTAATTATTTAAATTAAAATATTAATTAATGTCATTTTAATTAATTATATAAATAAAAATATTTAACAATTTAAGAATTATTTTTTTATTCGATCACATTTTTATAAAAGTTATGTGTTATATTATTAACATATAATAACTTAATTATAAACTTAAATGTAATATAATAAAAATATAATAATAAGTTTTAAAAATATAAATAAGGGAAAATATTTAAAAATTAAATAAATTAATAATAAATATAAATTAGCTCATTAAATTTAATTTATTTAAATTCTATTATTTTACTTTTTAAAATTAAAATTTGTTTTACATATATTTTATTTTAATTTTTCTTGTTTAACTTGCATAATAAAATTACATATCTTGATTAATGTGAAAGAAAATTATTTATAAAATTATAAAATAGAATAATTTTTAAAATAAATTTTACTAATTTAATGATTTATCATTATAAAATTTTTATTTTTATTATATTATATTTTGAAATTTTTTATTGTTTAATACAAATAAATTTAAAATTTATTTAATAGATTAATTATTTAATATATTTAATAAATATGTCTATTTTTTTAAATGATAGATTATATTATATATGTTATAAATTAAAATATAAATATAAATTTAATTATATATATTGTAATTAAAATTGAATATATATATATATATATATATATATATATATATATATATATATATATATATATATATATATATATATATATATATATATATATATATATATATATATATATATATATATATTTGGTTTAGATACCTAATTCTAAATTAAAAGTTATAACAGAATTTTTTGTAAAATAATTTTTAAAAAATAAAATTTATAAAAGAAAAAAATATAAATTTATATTAATACTATTTATGAGAATATTTTTATTAACTTAAAAAGGTGGTCCCTCATTCATACTTGTATATATATAGGGGTGAGCAGATTTTGTTCAAACTGAAAAATCGGACAAAATCGAATTAATTTGGTTTAATCGGTTTAGTTCGATTTGATTTTAAATTATAAAAATTTTGATTTTTTAGTTCAATTCGGTTTTGAAGGGGAAAAATCAGTTAAACCGAACTGAACCCAACAGTAATTTTATATATTCAAATCAAACCAAATTAAACTGAATTGATTTTTGAATTGATTTATTTTTATGGGAAATTTATGAATTATATTTAATTTTTTATATATAAATTGTTTAATTTTATTGATTAATGGTCATTAGGTTCAAATCAAAGTCAAAATTAGATCAAATACTTGAAAATTAAGTTTAAATTAAAAAATAATCAAAAATCAAAATCGATAGGTTTGAACCAAACCGAACTGAAATAGAGCGATTAGGTTCGATTCGATTTTTCATCCATTTCGGTTCGGTTCGATTTCTAAAATATGTAATTCAGTTTTTATAATTTAATTTGGTTTGGTTCGGTTCGATTCAGTTTGAACCGAACGCTCAACCCTATATATATATATATATATATATATATATATATATATATATATTGTAGTACATATAGTCTATTATTATAAATGCACCATATGTATAATGTGTTTAAATTTTAATTATATTAAAATTATATTTTATTTCTAAAAAAATTATAAAAAATATTTTTATAAAATTGAATTCAGCTTCAATTATTTCTTTAATTGGTATTCAATATGATTAGGTATAATACAATTTTCGGTTTTGTCATTAATAGAAAATTAAAACTATATTAACACAATAAAATAAATTTAGTTCAATACAGTTTGATTCTTACAATATCTATTTTTATTTCAATTCTTATTAATTTTTTTTTGTTTCATTTTAAAAAAATAAGAATCATTAACACTACTATTTTCAATACTAAAAAAAATAAAAAAAGAAAAATATTAATAACATAATAATATAAATAGAAATCTAATTAATTAATATATTATTAATATTACTCTTTTATTTATTACTGGAGATAATATTTTATAAATAGTTTATTGCTTTCTCTGTAATAATAATTTTTAAGAAATCATATTTATAATAATATAGATATACATAGGAATAAATTAATTAGATTTAAATTTAATTGTCATTAATTATTTTTTTTATAGTATTGATCTTTAATTAAAATTTAATAAAATACCTTTTAAATTTTTTATTTAACAAATTTTAAAATTAATAATAATCTTTAATAATTTTTATACTTTTTATTTTTTAATAAATTATAGTCATTAAAATATTTAATTTTAATTAATATTCATAATTTTATAAATATTAATATATTATTTCATTTCAATAAAAAAATCTTAAATGGAAATTAACTTAAAAAATAATATGCAACTCATAAAATATTTCTAAATATATATATAATAAATAATAAATGTAAATATAAATTTGAAAAATTAGATATTAATAAAGTATTTTATTTAATATTGTAATATTATAAATAAAACTAAGAATTTTAAATTTAGACAAACTCTAAAATTAATTTAAATAATAAAAATATAATTATAAATAATTTTAATAATAAAAAATAATTTAGAAAAAAATTAATATTCCTCTTCTTCATATATTTATATATATAATTACAAATTTTAATTTAAAAAAAATTACAAATATTAAATATTTATAAATTTAACTTAATTCATAATCCTTAGAGTAATTATAAGCTAATTATATTTCAAGCCCCAGTCAATAGCATCTGTATAATTTCATATTCTTTTATTATTTTCCCAATCCCATTTTCATTCCCATCACCACTGTTAACTTCTGCTGCGGGTCCATCAAGACAAAACACATCCTAGCCGTTCGATTCTCCAAACCTGGCGTGTTCGTTTCCGTGTGTCGCGTCAGTGATAACGGGCCTTGTGCCATCGTCCAACGCACGCGTCCGAATCAAAAGAACCACGCGATTGGTTTTATTCCTATCACCTGCTCTCTAAGCTCACCGTAACAGCGGTATTCTCGTCACTAAATTAGTATGTCCTGCACATAGAACCATCTATTTGGTTAGGGTTTTATCATGTTGTGAGTGATTATGTAGAGGAACATAATTTTTTTTTTTGTTTTATAAGCGGAGCCATACCCCAACCGACGCGGCAATACTAATTTCTTGATTTTCTTTATAATTTTATTTTGTTGCCACTTTAAATAAGTCATGAACTGTATTTGATCCAGCAGTCAGCAACTTCCATTATATTTCAAGTGTCTCTTCTTCTCTTTCTATTGGTTTAAATTTCTTTCTGAAACCATTTCTCCAATTCTTGTAAAATTGTGATGATGGGTGCTACAAGTTTGCAGCCACTTGTATTGGGTGTGTTTTGTTATTGCAATTTCTTTAATGTTTTTGCTGAGGATCCTTACAGATTCTTCGAATGGAATGTTACCTACGGCAACATTTATCCACTCGGTGTAAAGCAGCAGGTACATTAGCAGCATTAATTTTTATATGCGTTACTTTGCGCGTACTCGAGAGGTTAATTTTCTGTCAACTCTAAAACGAGAACCGAGAATATCCTGATCAATACACATTAAGCTAGGAGTGACCACGGTCTGATTTTGAACCGGAATTGAATCGAAATTGATTTGGTCAAAATCGGACTAAAATTGGTCAAAATAGAAATCGGCTTGGAACCGGACCAAAACCGTCTTTCTGCGATTTGATTCAGGTTCATTTTTTTTAAGAATCATGAACCGGCGGTTCCGAACCGGATTGAACTGACGATTTTAAACCGGATTAAACCGGCGATTTAAATATAAAAAAATTCAATAAATATGTTACCTCACTCCTAATTCATTTATATATATCATTAATTCTCTACACAATTATTCTCTGCATTTTCTTCAATTCTTAATATTTTTCAATTTTTCTCAAATTCTCTAAATAATTATTTTCTACACTCATTTTAATTTCCAATACTCTCTCAATTTTCCTATTTTATTATTTTATATACTTACTGAAATTTTCAATACTATCTCAATTACTTTGTTATTACTTTAAATCCTCAATAAAATTTCCAATACCCTCTATTTTAATTTTTTTTTCTCTTTTATACTTTTTAATTATCAATTATTATATAATTTCAAAAAAAATGCAAGTAATAGAACTAGAAATTTTTATTCCTCTAAATCCTAAAGGGATATTTAGGTAAAATTAAGTTCATACACTTTTTGCTAATTTCTTTAAAAAAAATTAATTTCATCTCTAGTTTTTTAAACAGGTTCAAGTCTTTATTTATTAAATTTTTCTTAAAGATAAATTATTTTCTTTCTTTTTTTTTTCTTATTTTATTTTGATTGAAAGATTTCTAAAAAAAATTAAAATATTTTTACAAATATAACTTAAATTTTGAATTAATAAAATTTTTCTCTAATTTTTTTGTTTAAACTATCATTAAACCATCCCTAAACCACTTCCAAACCGTCCTCCAAACTGTCTTGAACCGTTCTTTTTCAAACCACCCTTCAAACCGTTTTAAACCGGGGCTCAACCCGGAGCCGGCGGTTCAGGAACCATCTTTCAAATCGTCCCCTGGCGATTTAATTCAGGTTCATGATTTTATTGAACCTAAACCGGCGATTCAGAAATCATAACCGGCGGTTGCTGAACCGTGACCACTCTTACATCAAACCATATAAATTGATTTGTTTTGTTGTTTAATTGCAGGGGATACTTATTAATGGACAATTTCCAGGACCTGATAGTTACTCTGTCACCAACAATAATCTCATCATTAATGTGCATAATAGCTTGCCGGAGCCTTTTCTTATTTCATGGTGAGAATTTTGCTTCTTTGCATTGCCATTCCTATGAGGTTGTGGTCAATACAGGAGTGTTCATAATTTCATGAAACAATTTAGTAATTATTAGATTATTCAAGTACTCTAGCATCTGTCCAATCGATATATATTGTCTTATGGCATGCTATGAGGAGAAGTTGACCAGTCAAAATAATAATAAATTAATTCTTAATTAAATTAATAAAAAAATTCCATACTTATTATATTTTACACAACAATTAATGAAAATCACCATCTATATTAATTGGAAATTACTCAGCTATTTTTCAATAGATTTTCTTTTCTTAATTAATTAATATATTTAGTTAATATAATTTTGATATAGATATAATACGTCATAAAAATAAGATATGGAGTAATTAACTAAAAAATATAAAAAAATTATATATATATTAGTTATCAATACAAGAAATTAAAAAAATAGCGATGAAAATTACCGATAAAATTTGCTTATATTTCGTAGGTAATTAGGATTACCAATGAATTACCAATGAAATTTTTTCCGTCCACAAATTTATGCGTAGATAATTTTCACCGATGAAATAATTTTCATAAATAATTTTATCAATAAAAAATTTCGTAGCTAAATTGAGAATTTTTCGTAGGTAATTTCGTGGGAGGGTGGTAGGCTTAAAAAAGAATTATTGACTATTTACCAATTAAACTTTTTGTCCCTAATTACTAACAAAAAAGATATGGTAGGTAAAATGGATTTAACAATTAAGAATTACCAACCAAATTTTTGGTCCGTAATAATTTTTAAAAAATTTTACCTACCACTTTATTTCGGAGGTAAATTTTTTAATGATTTTTTAAAAATATCTACCTACTACTCTATTTCGTCGGTAAGTTTTTAATATTTTTTAAAAAATATTTACCTACCAAATAGTTTTGGTTGGTAATTTTTTATTAATAATTTTAATAATTTTTACCTACCATTTTGTTTTGTTGGTAAAATTTTTTCAAACTTTTTTAAAATAATTTTACACGTTAAATTGTAATTATTAATGGCTTAAAAACAAATAATGCATAACGAATGCAAATAATAATAATAATATCCAATAATATTATTAATAATAATACTCCATACATGTTATAAAATAAATATAAACTCTAGGAATATAAAAATATTAAATTTTAATAAGTTAAAGTTAAGATACAAAACCATCAATCCTGATCTGGTGAAGGTGGAGGCAAAGTTGGAGCTAGAGGTATTGGTAAGCCTCTGACTAATCTCATCATCTCCTTCAACATTGATTGTCTCATGTCTTCCAAATGCGTCTCAAATTGCTCCATGATAGCTTGCTTCTCTGCTTGCCTTTGCTGTCTCTCTTCTTCAAGTTGCTCTGTAATAACTTGTTTCTTTGCTTGCCTTTGTTGCCTCTCTTCTTCAAGTTGCTTCTTCAAATGTTCTACTTCTTATTGTAAAACAGTAGATTAAGAATCATGTGATGAGGACCCCCTAGAAGAAGATGCTCGACGTGAAGGTTAAATGACAGATGATTTTGATCCAAGTCCACACACCATCTGTCTCTTATGGCCAGCTCAACAACATCCAAATAAATTTGATTCTCATCAATGGCGTCAGGTATAGTTTGTTGGAGCTCTTCCCTTCTAGCTACTATCGCTTCCGGTATGTGAAAAATAGAAAAATTTGTATTTATTCATGAAATGATATAATAGAAAATTAATTTATTTGGAATAAATATTAAGTACCGATGTTTATTTGCCTGGACTTTTCATCCATAAATCTTTCTTTGTCATGATTACAAGTATGAGTTTGAACAAACAATTCATACCAATTGGGCCTTCGACCCAAATCTTTCTCCTATAACATATAAATAAATAGTTATCAGGAATAAACTATAATAAATTTAAGAAATCTATTTTCAAAAAAAAAGGGACATAGTTTCCCCTATATTTTTGATATTTTGCCCTGTCAAAAATCAACAAATATATAATAACTCAATCTCAAATCAATCCAAACAATTATTCAGTGACAATTCCATCAACAATAATCATATTTGCTTATTACATAATAATTAATGAACTAAATATGTATATAGGAAAATAACTTTAAATTTAGATAAAAATTAAATATCTAATATCTATTTATGAAAAGTTTACCATTCTATCTGACCATTCTTGAAATGATATAGATCCACCTGTGTGGGTGGACGACCCTAGACCATTTACAGCACCACGACGATTTCTTGAATTAGTCTCAAATCGTCGAATGACAGAAGGGTTCTCCCAATGCTGCTCAAATCGAGCCCATGCTTCTTCACTAACATATTGAGGCCTTTTTCTCTTCGCCTTGAAATCAGATATCATGTCTTTGTACCGTTCAGTAGCCTTTGCTTACCAGCAACCCTTCACCCCTGGTTCTTCAGCAGTAGTCCAGTAATATATTTTATGCAATTTAGAATAATACATATTTTTAGTGATTTCTATATTTAAAAACATGGAAAAAAAATTGAAATAGATGTTACCTTGAATTCCTCCCAGTAAAAGTCCTTAGTTTCTTTTGGAATAGTCTTCCACATGACATCTGCAAGGTGTATCCATTGTTTAAAGGAATTCATGATCACTTGAGCTGCTACAGATCCGACAGAAAACCTACACATGAAAATAAGATGTATCAATTTTGTTTATAAACCAAGTAGGATTTAATTGTTTAACTCACTTGTTTCCTTCTCGAATTCGAAGGTGAGTTTGCCCTGCTGAATCAATCTCTGATTCTGGTTCAGGATGAGAACCTTGTAAACTATTAGGTAAAGGCTCTTGGTCATCTGTAGGTGTATCCTCTTGGCCAACCATAGGTGTGTTAGCTTGGACTGACCATTGCGAATGAGGTGTCGAAGGCTCACCTTCCTCATTAGTAGATGGTGTTTGGTAAACACCAATAGTATGTCTGCCCCGCACCATATATGTACAATGCATAAATATGAGAATAAATGTTAATTTGAAAGAAAAAAAAAACCTCTTTTCTACAGAAAATTAGGTAGAGTCTCCTCTCAAATTTGAATTTTCCAGAATTTCAACAACACAACCTGCAATAAAAACATTGCATATTGGCCTGCACAACTATTATATGCATCTCCTTTATGACAAATTCACTGTTCATAAAAAATAAAACAATAACATAATTAAGAATACTATAATATGCAAATTAGCAAATCAAAGTGCATTACCAAAATAGTATGACAAAATATTAACTACATCAACAATTTATCTATATAGTACAATATAATTTATTCATTATCACTATCGTCATCATAAACATGAATTTCATCTTCATCTTCTTCTTCACTTTCTGATGATGAAAGTAAAACTTCTTCATCTGGTTGTTCCCCTTCTTCAACAGATGCAAGCTCTAGTGGTTCACCGCTTGGATCGTCTAGGGGTCCAATCTATTCATCTGCAACTTCTGTATCAATTTGTAACACTTGTACTACCTCATTTTGGAATGCTTGGTCAGGTATTGGCTCTGTTACATTTATATGAGGCATGACGACAATGGCCCTAGGCTTTACTTTACACACTGCATACTAATCAGCCTTGTCTCATCTCAAGCTCGGATAAGGAATATAAACCACTTGTTCAGCTTGCGAAGCAAGTATGAATGGTTCATATTTATTCAATCTTTTTTTTGTGATTGATGTCCGCTAAGTTATTGTGTTTGTGGCCCTAAATGCCCACATTTGGAGTTATATCAAACCATTCACACTTAAAGAGAACAACTCTCTTTATTAGTAATGCATGGTACTCTAGTTGAATTACCTCTTTCAACATACTATAACAATCATCAGTTGTGTCACCATATGTTGATCCCCTAATGCAAACTCCACTATTCATTGTGAATCGATTAACACCATGATTGATTGTGTGAAATCTATATCCATTTATGAAATACACAGGATATGATATCACCCTTTTCAATGGTCCTTGTGCTATGAATTTATTGTCAATGTTTGCACTCCTTGCCTGATAAGTTAAAGAAAATTTAAATCCTTATTATCATAAATAATGTTACTAATTACATTTAGACAATGGAATGGTTTATATAAATGTACACTTACATAAGATTTGTACCAATTTGAAAATCTTTGTTTTATTAATTCATTAACTTCTGCATCACTAATATTATGTGATGTCTATTGTAGTTCAGCTTGGAACATCCTACACATAAATAAATTAGGCGATCATCAGTGGAAAAAGCAAATTCATAAATGACTTTCGAGAGATTTAACTTATATTTAGGGTTTTTATGAACTTAGTTCAAATATATGTCAATTTCAGGGCAATTTAGAAGGATGTATATATGGGCAGCCTTATATTCATCATCTCCTAACCATCTTGTTTTGGCTTTGCCATACGGTCGATCAGGATACTTGAATATTCACAAATTTCCTTCGTTTTCATCACTGTCTCCACCATCATCATTACGGGGAACTTGTCGATCCCGCGTTATGACATGAGGCTCAAAATAATGCATACAAAAATTAGATGCTTCTTCAACTAAGTACGCATTACATATTGAACCTTCTACTTTTGCTTTGTTCTTTACATTTTTCTTCAGATGTCCTAGAAATCTGAAAATAGAAAACACCATACTCAAATTAGTTAGAAAAGTTTATGATGAGTTTTATAACATAAAAGGAAAATAACGACTCTTTATTACTTCTCAAAAGGATACATCCATCGATATTGTACCGGTCCTGCAATTTTTGCCTCATACAGAAGATGGATGGGAATGTTTTCCATCGAGTCAAAGAAGGTAGGAGGAAATGTACGCTCTAACTTGCAAATAATAATGGGAATTTCTGTTTTCATGTGACACCCCTTACTCGTCTACAGTGTAGCTGAATAAGATATGCCACACAGTGTACCGGAACACCATATTTTATCTTAATTATTTTTATACTATCTTAATTTATTTCTTTATGGTTATGAATTTCAATTTGCGAAATTTAACTCATTTAACTCATTTATTGAAATTATAAATTTATTTGAGATTCTGAAAATTTTATAGAAAATTCAGCAGAGTGTCGGTTAAAAATGGAGAAAACAGTTCTTCGGAACCTGTGAAAAACACTTCCAAAACATTCATCCATATTCTCAAACTCCAATAACCATCAACATGGTCTCAACAATTTTCAACAATCACAACCATCTCAAGTTTTCAACATGAATCCACAATTTCATTCAGATCAAAATCAAATTTAATTTCATGAAGATGTTCTCAAATCATATTAATTAACAAAATTTTATAAAATATGTACATCAACATATGATTACATAAATTTACTATGTACATGAGTTCATAATTTACAAATCATAAACTAATACCCATTACAAAATGCAAAAACAAAATTTTGAAAGGGACCTAAACGTCCTACCCCTAATACACTGTAGATGAGAGGTGACTCTGACTCTAAGCGGATCTGTAACCTCACCTAGTCTGTGGTCTGTTGGGCTCTCTGTCTGTCTCTCTAGAACCTACGCATGGCAAAAAGCGATGCGCTAAGCAATAATGCTTAGTGGTGCCAATAATAAAATAAAAAGAACTAAAAGAAAATAAATATGCAGTGTATATATTAATGTCTCATGCAGACAAATTTTTAGTAATTATTTGTAGTCTTATTTCTTTAGTACTTGTTGTATCCATTATTTTATTAAATTTATCAACTTCCATTTTTGGTTGTCCAATTAACTTATACTGGATGATTGGACTGGATAAATGGGTAAACTGGCACTGGGTACCAAGTACCTCGGGCCGTCACACCATTGGTCACATATGTATCTCCCGGTGTGCAACAGAACAACTAATAAGCTGTAATAATTATTAAGCACAAGACCAAGTATCACCATAATATCAGAATGGCTAAAAGCCATAAAATCACAGAATGGCATAATGTCATGTGCAGTATTGCTAATTGAACCCTATTGGCATGCCAACCTATCCAAACCAATCTTACTAAGTGTACTAGGGCACTTTACAAAGTTATTGATTGAATTTTCATGCTTTACATATAAGGTTACTATTCATTTTACTATTTAGGTCAAATTATTGACATTCCAATGCATAATAGCTACATGAGTCCTAATCACATGAATTTACTACATTTTGGTTCTCAAAAGTGTTGGCATTAGTTACCAATCCATACTCCTAACCAATGGTGAATAAATTAGAAATTTCAGTTTTGGGTGCTAGAGTTCACTGTTCCATTAGGCTATTCTACAGTGAGAATTTGGCCAAATGTTCTTTATCAAAGTTATTCCTTATTGTGTCTAGTTACATTTCACTTTTTGAATCACTCCATTTATAGTTTTGTAGCTCAAGTTATGGCCTAAACACCAAAACTGGCCGGATTACAATTTTTCCAGAATTTATGGGTAGAATCAATTCTGTAGTTTTTATACACTGATTGCAGGTCAGTTTTTGGACATGTTATGGTCAAAATTTGGGCCTGTTTTGAAAGTTGTAGGGCTATGTCTTAGCTTTCTACTGATAAAAACTCAGGTCAATTGGACTTTTTTACATTGAGTTATGACCAAATGAATGAATACTGTTCATTTGGTCATTTTCCAGGGACTACATATTGGTCACTCGGATTAGGTCAATTTTTAGAGCCACTTGGGTTAGTTTTTTGGGCAGGGTTCCTTCACTAAAATTGTGACATTATATATCTAGTTTCACTTCCAATTGGCCTTGCACCAATTGGAGCTACACAAGTTCAGTTAAGGCTCTCCAAACACACTGGACTCTAAGAGTCCAGACTGTAGCACACAAGGCAGCCTACCCTTTCCAACATTCAATGACTCAATTCACTTCATATTCAGTTTAAAGCTTACCAAATGGTCACTATTTGACCATTAAAATGTTCCTACACCATTATAAGAGCAAAACCTCAATTTGCTCAAAACCCTAAATTCTCAGTTTCTCTATTCTTCCATGAACTTACAATTTAATGTACTAAATGTTAAGTTCATATCAAGGGCAGCTTATATACTCATTTAATCCAAAAAAAATTCATCAAGACCATAATAAGTCCATGGCTGCTGAAATTTGTAAAAATTCAACCATGCAAAATTTATTTAAATTAGCTAAATTTCACTCTTAATTCATGTTCTCCATGATATATACACAAAATAATTAAGATTAATTGGCACTAACCTTGATTTAGCTGATTCCCAAAGCTTGAGAACTCCTCTTTTTCTCTTTTTTTTTTTTTTTTTTGCTGTCCAAGACTTGCTTTAGGTGTAAGGATAAATATTTGTGAAGGGAAGCTAGAGTTTTGGGGTGATTTGGGTGGTGAACTCAAGCTTGGTGAAGCTTTAATGGTGGAAGGGAGAAGGGAGAGCTTCGGATCGAAGAAGAAAGGCAAAAGAAATCTGATTTTTTTTCTTTCATTTCTGCCCATTTAACTCATTTTAAGTGAGTTATAGCCATGTGTCACCATGTGATTGGGTGGAGGCACACTAATGACATCATGTGATGTCATAATTTCCCATTTAATTCATTTTCTTTTTCTTTTCTTTTCTACTCAATTTCAATTTAATTTGTAGCAATATTTATTTATATTTTATGTCATAATAATTATTTACTTAACTGGACAAGTCGGCCAAAAATCATATTTGAAGACGAAATGACCAAAATGCCCTCCGTTTAGCTTATTGAGCCAAAATCGTCTGTACCGATCTAAAAATTTTTCTAAGCATTTTTTTGGCATTCTAATGCCATAGAAACTTCAATGACTCTTCTCTGGAGTCCCAAAAATTATTTTATGAATTTTCTCTCGGGTTTAGGGCTCCTAGTTACGAGGACCGCAACTTCCCACTGGGTTACCCATCGCTAGGGCACCGGCTCATTTAACTTGATTGTATTTTATTTCTAAAACTTTTCCTTAATTTTTCTTATTATTATTTGAGTTAATTATGTCTTCTCACTTTAGTCTAAATATTTTTCTAGACGTTCTAGCTGTCCGAACCAACATCGGTCACCTGAACAGTAGAATGTACGGAATTACTACAGTGAGGTTGTTACATTCCAGATGCTCCATATCTTGCACCTTAATATTTGTAGCATTAAGATTTTTGAAAAATAAGCTCAGTTCAGTCAATGCTTGCCAAACTGTATTTGGAAGGAACTCGCGAAATGCAATTGGTAGTAATCTCTGCATAAACACATGACAGTCATGACTCTTTATACCGAAAAGCTTGTACTTCTGCATGTCAATACACCTTCCCACTTCATGAAGAAAATAAATGAAATGCACTTGCATATGTAAAATCCCTCTCTATTTTAACACGTAAAAAGCCAATTAACAATTTAATTAAGTGCATAGGATCTGTGTATGATTAATTAGCTCTTAAAATTAGAATGTCAAAACCAAAGTAATAACCAAATCACACCCGTGAAAAGAAAAGGCAATAACACTAACAACTTACATTCTTTTAATCTAAACTAAAAAAATAAGCCAGCCACTTGTTCCTATTAGGGGTAGTCTACTTAGCTGCATAAAATTAGAGATTCTATTTAACATCTCTAGTGTTCAAATCATCATCTCGTTTCTTAATCAAGCCTGAAACCACAAAGTAAACTTCTTGTCTCTAATTTCTAGTCTTCATGTATGACTTAAGTTTCTAATTGATTAATTCTTTAATAAAATACAAGGAAATAAATTGATAATGAAGGAAAAAAAAATCAGAGCAAAAAAGAGTCTAGTTGTGGAGGAAGAAAAAGTAGTAAAAGAGACTAAGTCCAAGCAAAGATGAAACATGTTAAGATAAACTAAAACATTGTATTTCCTCCACTGAAACAGAACAGAACCCTAAAAGCTTTAGCATTCATTGTAAAAATATTAAGAACTTCCCAAGGTAAAAAGAAGGAGACAGAACCCCACAATCTTACAAAGGAGTGAACTTTTCTAAAGCCATAAAAGGAGGAGACAGGTCTAAACTCTTTGCACATAGCAGGTGGGGGTGGTGTTGGAGAGAGAGAGAGAGAGAGAGAGAGAGAGAGAGAGAGAGAACTTACAAGTTGGATGAAGCTAGCAGCTGGGATGAATAACTTCCAAGTCTTTTAGAAGTGACGAATTTCTCAGAGAGCTACTGTTCCTGGCTTGAATCGATGCTGTTTCCTCTGCCTTGGTGTTCTTGAAGCTTTAAATATAACACTCCTCACCCATCTACAGTGTAACCGAGCAAGGCGTGCCACACGGTGTGCCGGAGCACCTAGTCTTTAATTATCTTATTTTCTGAATACTCAATTTGGTTTAGGAAACCATTGTGTGAAATTTACATCATGATTGTTTATTATTTTATGTTTTGATAAAACTGAGTGTTGCAAGATTTTTAACAAAAATCCAGCAAAGTGCCATCTGTAAATTGGACAAACAGTCCTTCTGCACCTGTTAAAAACAGTCTTAATTTCTCAGTAAAGTCAATAGACTTTCACAGTCATTAAACAGTTCCATAATACAGTCCATAATAATTCAAATACACCAAGAAAATCTCCATGTTATTTAATATGTACAAATTATTACAAACTTTAGAGCTTTCATAATATTACAAAATACATGACTAAATTTCAAAATACAACAGAAGTACAAAATACAAGATATCCTAAGTCCTACTATGTATGCAATGCAGTGTAGATGACTCTAGACTCCTGTGCAGATCTGATGTCTCACCTGGTCGTAGGTCTGCTGGGCTCCCCAGCTGTGTCTCCAATACCTACACGTTACAAAAGCAACGCGCTAAGCAATTCTGCTTAGTGGTGCCAATTATAAAGAGAAATAAACTAAAATAAAATAAATTAATTGTTTATGATTTTCTATACCAATAGTCTTTGCAGACTAATTCTTCAGTAATCTTTAATAAGATTATTCTTCTAAAGCTTTTCATGTTTTTATTGAGCATATTTCATTTATATTTAATTTAGTTGTACTGCATGTCACTACACTTAATTTAGCTGTCTGAATTTAATAATACTTAAATTAACTGCCCGTGTAGCCTATACACTAACCAGACTAGATAAACGAATATACTAGCACTGGGTACCTAGTACCTCGGGTCGTCACACCATCGATCACAAAGTATCTCCCAGTGTACAAACAATGGATAAACTAGCACTGGGTATCTAGTACCTCGGGCCGTCACACTATCGGTCACAAAGTAAACAGTGGGGCTAAGAAGCCATATAATCAATCAGGCAATAAGCCGAGTATAATAACATAATCCGTATAGCCATAGGCTATTAAAATCATAGTGCGACATAATAAGCCATAAAACACAATATGGTACGATACCATTTACAATACAGTTGTCAGAACCCTATTGGCATGCCAACCTATCCAAACTAGTCAATTAGGCAAACTAGGGCATATTACAAGATTACATATTTAATTCTTTATTTTTAGGGTTTATACTTCATTATGCCTTTCACTAGTCAACGAAAATGTTGACCTTTTTATACATCATGGATAAGTTGATTTTAGTATCAACATGTCACAATTCGCATTTCAATATGCTGCCAGTATAGTGCAGTTTACAATTCTCACAAGTTGGCATTTATTGTCAAATTATTTCTAGGTTTCATTGCATATTATTGTCAATTTTTCAGTTTTAGAGTGCTAGATTTATCTAGCTAAATGTCCTATTTCCATTAGTTTTTAGCTTCTAGTCAAAGAAGAAAATTTATAGCTCTATGTCTTATTGAACTTTTGGCACAGATTTCAGGTCATTCTGAGTTGTATAGACCAAGATATGGTCAATTTACTAAAGCTGGACAGATTGCATTTTCAATGCAACTTTAGATCATTTTTAGGTCAAGTTCAATTCTAGCATATTTGGTATCCTAATTTGGGCAATTAATTTGACTTGGTTTTAGTCATTTCTAGGCTTTGGTTTCTCCATAAGAGTTATAGTTCTATGTCTAAGATTTCCGTTGATATAAATTTTAGGTCATTTGGACCTGTTTTAAGTGAGTTATGGCCAATTGAATGGCTACTGTTCATATGGTCAAATTCTGGGTTGCAATGGTTTTGGACAGTTTTGATACCTCAAATTGTGCAAGCAATTTGACTTAATAAATGACATTTCTAGATTTTGTGATCTTCATCAAA
Organism: Hevea brasiliensis; assembly: GCF_030052815.1. Classification (NCBI taxonomy): domain Eukaryota; kingdom Viridiplantae; phylum Streptophyta; class Magnoliopsida; order Malpighiales; family Euphorbiaceae; genus Hevea; species Hevea brasiliensis. The sequence continues at coordinate 363,129 of NW_026614585.1, forward strand.
GTTGTAGCCCTATGTCTAAGCTTTCCATTGGTATAAATTTCAGGTCATTTGGATCTGTGTATAGGGAGTTATGGACAATAATGTAATTACTGTTCAAATGGTAAAATTTCAGGTTTGCAAGGTTGCAAATTCGAATTAGGTCAGTTTTAGTGTCACTTTCCGGACATAATTTAGGTATACTCTCAACATGAAAGTTGGCACATTTTGTGCCTAGTTTCATCTCCAATTGGCCTCATACCAATTGGGGTCACAAATTTTCACTTATGGCTCAATTTAGCTACTGCCATTAACACACACAACCTGCACACAAAAATGCACTTCCAATTGGCAATTCTCCTCCTCCCAAAACTACAATTCTGCATTCATGTCACTTCTATACCATTCATCACAACTTAATTACGTCAATTTGGGCAGAATATACAAGTGCTCAATATACATATTACAACCCTAATTCTCAAAGTTAAATTCAACATAATATATATACATGTAATCACTTAAGTTATTACATACAATTCCATTCTTGCTTCATATACACTGCCCTTAAACCATCACTACCACAATTCATCAATTGAATTCATGAAATCAAGCACTAATCAATAGTCTTCAAGGCTACCGAAAATGGTAATTTGCTAAAGTAATCAATATCCCTTTCCAAACCCCTAATTCAGTTGCTCCATAACACATACATGGGGATTAATTTGCTAGCAATTCAAATTGACTTACTTAACACTAATTCCCATCAATGAATTGTAAGAAAAACTCAAACATTCTTAACTCCCATGGCTGCCGAAATTTGGACAATTCACTAACTCAACAAATCCTTAAATTTTCTTCACCATTCAACTCACCTCAACATGGAAATCAAGTTTACTAAAGAAAGAAAGGAAGATTGGACACTTACCTCTTGAGAGCTTTCCTAAAACTTCACCAAATCTTCTTTTTCTTACTCCCAATATCTTTCTCAAGTTGAATAGGCAAGCTTTAATGAAGGAATTGTGTGTGAAAGATGGCTTGAAGTGGAGTGCATGAAGCTTGAAGTGAGGTACGGCAATGGAGTTTTCATCAAGGACAATTTGGCTGGTTAAGGGAGGTTGAAGATGAAGTGGATTCTGCCCAAAAATGTTGTATCTATATGTCCACTAATCCTACTTAGTGGAGCACTAAGTTGGCTTAAAATATTAAATTAATCCAAGTCCCTTAAATTTAAATTTTACCACCAATCTTTCACTATTTACATTATGTATCACATTTCTTATTTTTCATGACATTTTCAAAGTTTAATACTATTTATTTTTAATGGACATTTAGGTCAAAAGTCAACTCTAGGTGCCTAATGACCAAAATGCCCTCTTCGGGTTGTATTTCAAATTTTTCGGTAACATCGATTTTTGTCGATTTCTCAATTTTTGGTTTTTCTTTGTACTAATTCATTAATTTATCTTTGACATTTCTAGTGTTAATTATACCTCAATAAGCCTTTATTTATATCTCGAAATTTAATTCTAAGGGTTCCTCGTGGTCCTGGGATCGACAATTACCTTCGCCGTAACTTCCCAGTATGGTCACCCATCGCTGCGGTGCCTGCTCGTTTAACCAAGTTTCATTTCCTCTCTTTTATTTTTTTTCGTACTTTTTTTTTGTATTTTCTTTTTATTTATTTCATCATTTTATGCCTGTTTACTATCACTGAAATGTAGTTCCAGACATCTTGACTTGTCCGGACAGACATTAGGTCACCGGAGCAACAGAACGTACAGACTACGTACAGGGAGGATGTTACATTAAAACAAACAAATAAATAAATATAAGAAAAGTGGACAAATCCAAGACTACACAACACCACAATCATCTCCACCAATTAATCTAAAATAACATACAAATTTGACAGATGAAAAATAATGAAAATAAACCTCACTTGATGGAGTATTTCTTTGTGCTATCCTTGCACTTGGTCCTGGGGACCTATTCTAGTAAAAACAAGAAGCAGATAATCGGAGAAAGAAGGAATTTGGACGAATAATGAAATTGGGACGAATGATGTTAAAGAAGGAAAGGAATTTGGAGGCAGAGAGAGAGTGTGAAATTGGGGAAGAATGATAGAATGCAATTGGAGAGAGAGAGAGAGAGAGAGAGAGAGAGAGAGAAATAATCGGGAGTGTAAAATTGAAGCAGAATGAAATTGGGAGAGGGGAGGAGGGAATTTCAATTTTTTTATGAATGGAGAATTATAAACTTTAGCTACAAAATAATTTAGTCGGTAACTAATCTTAGGTACATTTTTCCACCTAAAATTTTACTTTTCAATATCTACTATTTTTTCAAATTTACCTACGAAATAGAATTCTGACGGTAATTACCTAGCACCTATTTCAGTAGGTAATATTTTTGCTATGTTAATTTTTTTTTAATTTTATTTTTTAATTTTCTTTTTTAATTTTAGCTACAAAATAAATTTGTGTCAATAATTACCTACTACTCATTTTGGTAGGTAATTTTTTCTATGTTAAAATTTTAATTTTTTAATTTTCTTTTTAAATTTAGCTACGAAACAAATTTTTGTCTGTAATTACCAACTAATCATTTTTGTAGGTAAATTTTTTGCCATTTTGAAATTTTATTTTTTTATTTTCTCGTTATTTAGCTACGAAAATATTTTTATCGTTAATTACCAACTACTAGTTTTCGTAGTTAACTTTTTGCCATTTTAAAATTTTATTTTTTTATTTTCTTTTTAAATATAGCTACGAAATAGTTTTTTTGTTAGTAATTACCAACTACACATTTTGATAGGTAATTTTTTGAAATTTGAAAATTTTATTTTTTTTCTCTTTAAAATTAGCTACGAAATAATATTTGTCGGTAATTACCTACTACTCTTTTTTGGTAGGTAATTTTTTTACTATGTTAATTTTTTTTTTCTTTTTAAATTTAGCTACGAAACTATTTTTGTCAGTAATTGCTAACTACTCATCTTGGTAGGTAATGTTTTTGCCATTTTAAAATTTTATTTTTTTATTTTCTTTTTAAATTTACCAACGAAACTATTTTTCGTCGGTAATTATCAACTACTAGTTCTGGCAGCTAATTTTTTTTGCCATTTTAAAATTTTATTTTTTTATTATTTCCTTTAAATTTAGCTACGAAACAGTTTTTTGTTTGTAATTATCAACTACACATTTTGGTAGGTAATTTTTTTTGAAATTTGGAAATTTTATTTTTTTCCTCTTTAAAATTAGCTACGAAATAATATTTGTTGGTAATTACCTACTACTCTTTTTGGTGGGTAATTTTTTTACTATGTTAAAATTTTGTTTTTTTTATTCTCTCCTTAAATTTAGCTACAAAACTATTTTTGTCGGTAATTACCTACTACTCATTTTGGTAGGTAATGTTTTTGCCATTTTAAAATTTTATTTTTTTATTTTCTCTTTAAATTTATCTACGAAACTATTTTGCATCGGTAATTACCAACTACTAGTTTTGGTAGGTAATTTTTTTGCTATTTTAAAATTTTATTTTTTTATTTTCTCTTTAAATTTAGCTACGAAATAGTTTTTGGTTGGTAATTACCAACTACACATTTTTATAGGTAATTTTTTTAAAATTTTAAAATTTTTTTTTTCCTCTTTAAATTAGCTTCGAAATTATATTAGTCGGTAATTACCAACTACTCGTTTTGATAGGTAATTTTTTTATCAGTTTAAAATTTTATTTTTTATTTTTTCTTTAAATTTAGTTATGAAATCTCCTTTTGTCGGTAATTACCAATGAATATTTTCGTTGGTGATTTTTTTGTCACATTAAAATTTTCTTTAATTTGATTTACCTTTTAAAATTAGCCACGAAATAGCTTGGCAACGGTAATTACCAACTATTCCTTGTGGTTGGTAATTTTTTGCTATTTTAAAATTTTATTTTTGTTTTTCCTTGTTAATTCTTAGCTACAAAAATATTATTCATCGGTAATTATCAACGACTAAAACCGTCGGTATATTTATATTTGGTTGCTGACTTTTGCAACCATAATTTGGGTCTACATTTACTTATAAAATTTAGCCATCGGTAAATTTTTCATCCGTAATATCGTCGGTAATAATTAGTTTAGATTTTAATTCTTTTGACTTCACTTTTGGTTGGTAAATTGTTGGTAATTAGTCTGTAATTACCATCGAAAGTTTTTTGTCGGTAAGTTTCGTAGCTATTTTTTTAATTTTTTGTAGTATATTATACAAAACATAAAATTACAATTTAAGAAAATATAATTCTTAGATATTATTTAGTTTTATAATATATAAGTGTCATTTTATTATCGTTGCTTTCACTCAATACAAAAATTTAAAATTTATTTTTAAAATTATTTAGAGAAAAAATTTAATTGATATGTATAAATTGACTTAAAAATATTTTTAAATATAAATATTAAAAACTATATAAATTATAATAAAGAAATTAAATATAAAAATAAAACATTAATAATAAATTTGTGCAAAGGACAAATGTTTATTTGCTAGTCAATAAACCTTTAAACAAGAATTTCTCCATGCAAAATCAAACACTCATATAATAAAGAATTAATTGATATAAAGCTTAAACAGTAACATATAAAATTTGAGATGTTGTCTGGTTTTCAAATTTAACCTTTTTCTTCCTAAAAAAAAAAAAAAAAAAAAAAAAACCTTTTTCAAGGAGCCTCATGATTATTGTGATGTATTAAATTGAAGTTTATGCGATTTGCCAACAAAACAATAAGAAGGAAATTTCCTAACAATTACATTACCTAATAAGGCACCATAACTCAAGTACACAATTGCACATACATGCAACAAAGGCAACTGGGTTAGCTGTAATTGCCATTTGTATCATATTGACATATGATTTGATGAATTTCCCATCCATATATATATATATATATATCATCAAAATTAATACAGAAACAAATTTATACTTTCATCTAATTTTAATTAACAAAATTTGGTAAAAATATTTTGTAGGCATGCATATATTATAATGGTAGCTAGGCGAGTTGATGCTAATAATTATGAAAAGTAAAATACGGCAGGAATGGGGTTCAGCACAGGAGAAATTCGTATCAAGATGGGGTATATGGAACCACTTGTCCAATCCCTCCAGGCAAGAAATTCACTTATGCAATGCAAGTGAAAGATCAAATTGGAAGCTTCTTCTACTTCCCATCTCTTGCCTTTCACAAGGCAGCTGGTGGCTTTGGTGGCACTCGGACCCTTAGCAGGTCATTAATTCCTGTCCCCTTCCCTAACCCTGCCGATGATTTCACTGTTCTCATTGGAGATTGGTATTCCACCACCCACACGGTAATTAACAACAAATAAGTTAAATTTTATTTTATTTTATTAAATTACTTTAGTTGGCAAATCATAACAATATTTGTGATGCCATATACCTAATTTCAGAAATTGAAGGCCATTTTAGATCTTGGTCACAGTCTTCCTTTCCCAGATGGCATTTTAATCAACGGTCGTGGACCCAATTCTACCATTGTTGCTTTACATATGCCCTTAATCCACATAAGAAAAGTTCCATTGTACTTGCACAATCCGATTGTAGTGAGGTTGGATGCATATATCTTATGACCTCAGGGGATTGAAATCCTAGCATTTTCCATTTATATTGCATTAAAGATAGCAAAAATTAGGCTTTATCATTTACAGCAATAGCCGGAGCTGGACTCATCTTCTTCTTCCTCTCACCGGCACTACATCGAGAAATCAAGCTTGGAAGGCAACATTGTGCAGATTTAATGGATTTGTCTCTCTCAATTACGGCATCTCCATTAGCAGTCCTTTCACTACCACAGACATTGTTAGGTCCAGAGATATAAGGTGTGCCAGAAGCAGATTTGGGAAGAACATCAAGAATGGTTGGCTTGACTTCTATCTTCCCATTGGCAGTATTCTGCTTGCCAGAGTTATGCAGGTCATCAGCTTGTTCTTCTCTCAGACTCTCTTTGAATAGTTCAGATAGTCTCTTCTTCTTCCCTGTTGATGATGGTTCAGGTATGGAACCAGGAGGTCTGTCTTCCAAGGTGGTTTTGTTGATTTTGGGGGTCCCCATGAAAAAGTTATGATGAACTGGGGTACTGCCACGGGATGGAGTAAATTCTGCATAATGAGGAACAAAAATCACAGAATTAAGATAAGCTAACACTTCTGCATTCCATTAACATAGACTATACCAAAAACATGATTGTTAGTCTTTTAATATGTGGATAATGGAAGAACATGGCGGAACTGACTAGTTAATGGGAGAACATGATTGGCCAAATTCCAGAGTCTATATCAGATAGCATCTGACTACTTATTCACACACACACATATATATTTTCCATTAATTGGGGTTGGAACTCAAGATAATAACTTCAAAATTTGATACCAAATTGTCCATTACCAGAACAAACCTTACGGCAAGCGGACCAAGACCAAATCCTCAGGGATCATACCACTATGGACTAATAAACATCAGCAAAACAATCAAGTTAGAGAGCTCAGCAGCTCAAGTTAATGGCAAGCAGAGATACGCTGTTAACAGTGTATCATTCGTCCCTGCTGACACTCCACTTAAGCTTGCAGACTACTTCAAGATTGTAGGCGCTTTTCGGGTTGGTTGCATCTCAGATAATCCGATTGGCAAGAAGATGTATCTTGACACTTCAGTCATGGGCGCTGATTTCAAGGCCTTTGTTGAGATTGTGTTTCAGAACCATGAGAACATAGTCCAGAGTTGGCACCTCGACGGATACTCCTGGGTAGTTGGGTAAGTGCTTTCGTGCACTTTATTAAGTCTGCTCTCATATGCTCGGAAGCATGTGTTGTTGGGTTGCTTAACATAACATATATGTGCAGAATGGATGGAGGAGTTTGGACACCAGCTAGTCGTGATCAATACAATCTTAGAGATGCAGTTTCACGTTGCACCACACAGGTGAAAATTAATTAATTAACCTTAATTTGCATGATAGTGCCTGATCACCATGATGACAATTATGGTTGGTGATGACGTTGCGTATCTCAAGTCATGGACTGCCATTTATGTAGAGCACTTGATAATGTGGGAATGTGGAATGTGAGGACTGAATTTTGGGCAAGGCAATACTTGGGACAACAATTTTATCTGAGGGTGTACTCACCTGTAGAATCAATTAGAGATGAATATCCCATTCCAAAGAATGCCCTTCTCTGTGGAAGAGCCACTGGCAAACCGACAAGACCTCGTCAAAACAAGCTGCTGCCAATTGAGTACTAGCTCTGTTCTTGTATTGTTGTACAACTCTTTGTATGACTAACTCAGGCTCTCATTCTTAGCTATAAAAATTTTCACCCCAAGAACAATTGTTTATTTTTTACATTTTTTTATATTAATGTTAAATAATGCACTAAAAATCCAAATCTTTTTATTCTAATTTAATAATTTTAATTTTGATTCATTTGATCAAACCTTTAAAAATAAAAAAAATTGTGTATCTAAATTTTAAATTGTATCTAAATTTCAAATTAAATTTTGGCAAGCCAACATATTTATTTTATTATTAAATAGTAGAGCCTCACGTTACATAAAATTAAAAAAAAAAAAATCATTCGCACTCCTAGCCAAACCCATCGTTTCAACATCACACATTAATTCCTGCACTTTATGCCACTCCTTTCAATCTTTTCTATTATTTAATAATAATTAAAAAATAAAAGCTACAATTTCTTCAATTTTTAAATTGCCAATGCATAATCATTGGATTAAAACATATATATTAAAAAGATTTAGATTTTTAGCGTGATTAAACCTAAATAATTAACGGCAATGGTGGAAAGGTTTAAATTACTGTTTGCCTCCCACCAAAACTTTTAAAATTTAAAATTTTACACATAAATTTTAGTGTATTTTTTAAAAAATTAATATTTGCCTCTTTAATATTTTTATTTTATTTTATTTTCTGTATTTTTATTCATATTTTTTTATATTATATTATTTTGATCACTTAATAGTATATATTTTTATTTTAATTCATATATTTTATTAACATTTCTTTTAATTTCTTTTTTAGCCCTTCCAATCTTGAATTTCTAGTTCTGGCCTTGTATGACGGGTTAACTTCAGTACACTTTTTGTTGGGAATTTTACGAAGCATCATACTTGGTCTTCTAATGATTAATTAATGTATAATTTGTTTGCGATTATTCAAAAAGAAGCATTGATGGTTACAGAAACAAAAGATACCTATGAGGACAAATGAGACAGGCCTCCTTGTTTCTATGTTGCAAGGCATATTGTTGATTTTACCACCCAAAATATTCATAAATTTAAAGACCGAATTCGATAAAATCAGGATATTATTATATTATGCAAATACGGCAGCATCTTTTATTGTCTATTTTGCCACCAACTTCACTACCGAAAACTAAAATTCTCACACTATATTAATAAATAAAGAGAAGTCTATCAATAAATAAATAAATGGAATAGACTTGAATATAATAGGATATTAATTAATTCATTAGCCTAATAACGCTGAAGTCGTATTCAAAATTATGAGTTCTGAATTTAAATTTAAATTAAAACTAAATATATTTAAAAAATTAATTAGGCTATACTTGACTAGCAATCATGCAACAAATAGAACTTACATTAAGAGGTAAGAGATTATGTGTGGTCATTAATAATTGAATAACTTGAAGTCGTATTTTAATAATAATTAGTTAAATACTCGTGATATGCATAAATTTGATAAAATTAATTTTTTTATATTTAATTTAAATTTTAATATTATTTATAATATTTTTATATAATTTGATTATTAAATTTATAGTAATTCTCTCACCTTTATATTTTATTTTTAATCTTTATATGTCCAATTTGAATTTTTAATATAATTGTTTTTTATTACTTTTTGTAATATATTTTATATGAGAAAAACAAATTTGTTAATTTGTATATAATTAAAATATATCATTAAATTAGTTAATTTATATATAATTAAAATATATCATTACTTACAAAAATAAATAAATGAAAAATTAAAAATTTATAAAATAAAAGAAGACACATGCAAAATTAATAATTACATTTACCTAACTATTATTATTTTTTTTAATAGTTAGTGCTATTTGATCTATTAGTTTATAGATTCAACAATCTCTTTCAAATATTATAAGGAATTAGGAATCAACAGAAATATAAACAAATTTTGAGAATCAAAACTAATAAAACTTAAATAGAAATAATGAAAAATTAAGCAAATCAAAGAACAATTCTAAAGCATTAGGTAATAGAAGAAAGTTTAATAATTCTGGCGCAAGATGCTTACAATTTTAAGGAAAGATTATGGAGAAAAATTGAAAATAAATTTAATTCAATTATTAAATAATTCTAATTGAAAAAAAAATAAGCCATTAATTTTGATATTCAAAGTTTAGCCATCCAATGGACATAGATCATAAAACAATGGCTATAAGTTGCAAATTATTGCTCACTAAATGTAATTTATTTATTTTTATCATAAATTAACATAATTGATTAAAGAAAAATTAAAACATCAACATAATAATATTAAAGGAAAAAAAATTAATAATTAAGCTCTAGGGAAAACTTGGCTTACTATATATATATATATATATATATATATATATATATATATATATATATATATATATATATATATATATATATATATATATATTTATTTATTTATTTATTTATTTATTTATTGATTTGATATTTTTCTAAAATAAATTAAAATTTACTCACCACCCTTGACATTATTTTGTGATAAACTAATTATAGGTGAAATTAAGAAATCCAAAAAAAAAGGCCAGCTAGTTTTCATAATCTAAAATCGTTTAATTCTATATAGCATTGTGATTCATGAGGTGAAAGTGAAACAAGGAGTACAAAGATCTAATAAATAACTATAATTTTTTTGAAATGGTCCATCCGGCAACATGATATCATGGGACAAACCGCCCTAGTTCTTGCAAACTTGCAGTGAGTTGCTACATAGCAACTACCACCCAACCAGCACTTGTTTGTTTTGTCCTAAACCTATAGAATTTTTGCATATATAAATACTCCGAGATCAAGCTTAAGCTCCTTTATCCTTGTGAGCTATGCAAAAGGTAAGTAATTAGGTATAGCTTCTTTGATCACTTATGGGAAAGAAAATATTTCTTGTGGTTCTGTGCTTGGCCACTGTTCTTGATCTTCACTTAGCAAATGCAGAAGTTCCTGCTGTTTTCATATTAGGAGATTCAACAGCTGATACTGGTACCAACAATTTCTTGCCTGATAGTAAAGACAGGGCTGATTTTCCTCCTTATGGCATTGATTTTCCTCACTCTAGGCCTACTGGAAGGTTCAGTAATGGCCTTAATAGTGCTGATTTTCTTGGTGAGTATTTTTCTGCCAAGAATATTATGCAGGTTGTGTTTGTTTTCTGCAGAGAATATGCATGTTGGCGTTAATGCTTTCTGTGATTATTTTGTGCTTTTGTTTTGTACTTTCAGCTGAGCTAATGGGATTCAAGAGAAGTCCATTGCCCTTCTTCTATCTGGTGAACAACACAAAATTCATCAAGAGGCCTAGCTTCAGAGGAGCAAACTTTGCTTCTGCTGGGTCTGGCATTCTTAACATAACTGGACAAACAAAGGTAAGGACCTGCTTTTCATCAAAATTTCTTGAATTATTTTGCATGCAACTGCAAAATTCAGGAAGAATACTGTGGTTTTTAACATTCCAAAATGATGTCTCGCAGAATGGCCTGAAGAATGTTGTCCCATTGGAAGAGCAAATAGGGCAATTTTCTTCAATCTACAGTGAACTTGTAGCTATTAAGGGTCAAGCTTCTGCTGAAGTTTTTCTCTCCAAGTCTTTGTTCTTCATCAGCGTCGGTAGCAATGATATTTTTGCTTATTACCTTTCAAGAAGTACTGTTCCAAAACAAGAGTTCATAGCTACATTAGGATTTATATACGACAGCTATTTAAGGGTGAGATTTCTTCACAGTAATAATGGAATCACCAGAGTATAATAGAAACCTTAAACCTAACTTGTGTTGATATGCAGACCTTATATAAACTAGGAGCAAGGAAGTTTGGCATTATAAGTGTTCCACCAATTGGGTGTTGTCCAGCTCTAAGGATTCAAAACACTACAGGAGGTTGTTTAGAGGACTTGAATAATCTTGCTCTAGAATTTCACTCGATGATCAATACCCAATTGATCAAGCTCAGCACAGATTATTCAGACATGAAGTATTCCCTTGGAAATGCATATGAGATGACTATAAATGTGTTGGACAACCCTTGTCCATTCGGTAAGCAATTCAATCTCAAGAATACTATAGTACATTTACATGTACATTTCAATTAGATGTCTTTGATGATTGAATTAGTCTTAAATTTCAGGATTTAAGAATGTGTCAAATCCATGTTGTGGAGATGAAAGGACACCCTGCGGTCCAAATGCTACCTTTTGTTCGAATCGCCGCGAATACTTGTTCTGGGATTCAGTCCACCCTACACAGGCTGCTGCAGGACTGGCAGCTAGAACCCTGTATGGTGGCGAACTACGATTCGTCAGTCCCATTAACTTCAAACAGTTGGCTGACGCTTAATTAGCCAGATATTGTTCGTCCTCACTGATGTGCAATTCCTGATGATGTTACCGAATAAAGGAACCACTCTCTCCTAATTCTATTCTTGTAACAGGAAAATAATGTTAGTAGAATTGCTCTTGTTTTCTTATATTTTGGTTATAGGTTCTTGAATGCCATGTAACTCTGAAGATGGAATAATGTAATTGGTATTTACTTTATACTCTACTTCAGGTACAAATTTTGAAATTGAGTGAATATAGCTCAAGAAAAAATATTTACTATAAGCCGTACAGTTGTATAGATTGGGTGTGAGAGTGAGATCTTACATTAAACAATTGTTTACTCATAAGAAAACCAGGCTTTCTAATTTTTCTTCTTGGAAAATAATATAAAATCTATAAATTCAATGGTATAATTTTAAGGGTGAATTATAATTTAGTCTCTAAATTTTGGCAAAACCCACAACTTAGTTCCTGCAATTTAGTCCTTAGGATTTGTTAAAACCTACAATTTGGTCCCTTCATCCAATTTTCCGTCTAATTAATCGTTAATTATAGCAAGATTTACCAAAATGTCCTTAGCTCTATATTTTCTATTGTATTATAAATAAATTAGTCTCAACTCAATTCAACTCAACTCAACTAAGCCTTTATTTCAAAAATTTAGGATCGGCTATATGAATTCTCTTTCTCCACTCTAAACGATTTTGGGTTAAATCCTCGAAAATGTGTAATGCTTCTAGGTCATGTTGTACTACTCTCTTCCAGGTCAGTTTAGGTCTACCCCTTCTTTTCTTTCTATCATCTAATCTAATATGCTCTACTTGTCTAACTGGAGCCTCCGTATGTCTACGTTTCACATGACCAAACCACCTCAATCTCTCTTCTCTCAACTTATCCTCAATTAGCACCACTCCTACCTTTTCTCTAATACTCTCATTACAGACTTTATCTAGTCTAGTATGGCCACTCATCCACCTTAACATTTTCATCTTCGTAACTCTTATCTTAGACACATATGACTCCTTTAGTGCCCAATACTCACTACCATATAACATGGCCGGTCGTATGGTTGTATGGTAAAATTTTTCTTTCAACTTATTGAGAATCTTGCGATCATATAAAACTCCCGTGACACGTCTCCACTTCAGCCATCCAACTTTAATCCTATGACTAACATCCTCCTCACATCCCCCATCTACTTGAAGGACTGAGCTGAGACATTTAAAGTGATTACTTTGGGACAGTACCACTCCATCCAAACTAACTCCTTCCCTATCACCATTTCGGCTTTCACTGAACTTGCATTACATGTATTCTGTCTTCGTTCTACTTAACTTAAAGCCCTTTGACTCTAGAGTGCTTCTCCAAAGCTCTAGCTTTCTATTGACTCCTTCTCGCGTCTCATCTATCAAAACTATATCATCCACAAACATCATGCACTAAGGGATACTCTCTTGTATATGTTTCGTCAATTCATCTAAAACTAATATAAAAATGTAAGGGCTTACAGCTGAACCTTGGTGTAATCCAACTGAGATAGGAAAATCTCTTGTGTCCCCTCTCACTGTACGCACAATAGTAGTTGCTCCTTTATACATATTTTTTAACACTTGTATGTACCTAATAGATATTCTCTTTCATTCTAACACTCTCTATAAGACATCTCTTGGAACTGTAACACCCCTCACCCGTCTACAGTGTAGCCGAGCAAGGTGTGTCACACGGAGTGCCGGAGCACCTAATCTTATCTGATTTCATTATAGTTCTTGATTTACTTGTTCAAAAACTTTATTTGAGGTTTAGGCTATTTTTACTGTTTATCAAAATCTGACTAATTTAGAAAATTCAAAAATTTTAATGACAATCTAGCAGAGTGCTGGCAATAATTTGGACTAACAGTTCTTCTGAACGTGCCAAAAATAATTTCAATATATTCTCAAATTCATAACTCAGATTATTTCAAAACATTCTCAACAGTTTCTCAAACTCAGATTCAGTCTCAAAACTTCTCAAACACAATCTCATTCAGAATCATTATGATTAGATAATCAACTCAAATATCAGAATTCTTATATTTCATTAACTTATATAATTTGCCAATTAAGTACATAAATTTATCAAGTACAGGATATACAAATGAAATTACAGTTACTAATTCACATTACAATATAAGCAGTAATTATAATGAGCAGATTAGAAAACATGCTTAAAACGAGCCCTATCTACATGCATTGCTGAGGATGTGACAACCTTGAACTCTTCTAACACTTCTGCAGATCTGGACTTCAAAAATCTCAGTCAACTGTCCACTGGTTTTACCTTCAGTACCTGCGCGAGGAAACAATTTCATCGCGCTAAGCATTTCTGCTTAGTGGTGCAATAGTATAACAAGATATAATATATACAAATAAAGAAAGAAATAAATCATAATTCGGATACTCAAGAATCAATTTAATTTTGGTATGATATTTCTAGTATCAACTATCTTATAAACTAGTTTGATATTCTTTGGAAGTACTAAGTTATAACCTTTCAGTAAATAAACTCAGTATACAAATTATTCTAACTATATTGTACTTTAAGTCTTTATGGTTTTGCAAATTGTATTTTTGTTATGTTTTTATTGCTAATCTCTTTTACTCATTTCATTCAATACTTAATGGTACTGAAATTTCATTTTACTTAACTTAACTGCCTGAATTGAATAATATTTTAATTGACTGCCCGTGTAGCCTATACACTGACCAGACTGGATAAACGGATATACTAGCACTGGGTACCTAGTATCTCGAGCCATCACACCATTGGTTACAAAGTATCTCCCGGTGTGCAAGCAGTATGGCTAAAAGCCATATAATCAATCAGTAAGGTAATAAGCGAAGTATAATAACATAATCCATATAGCCATAGGCTATTAAAATCACATTGTGGCATAATAAGCCATAAAACACAATATGGCATAAAGCCATTCACAGAACAACTGTCAGAATCCTATTGGCATGCCAACCTATCCAAACTAGTCAACTAGGCAAACTAGGGCATATTACAAGATTAAATATTTATTTCTTTATTTTCAGGGTTTACTGGTCATTATACAATTCACTGGTCAATGAAAATGTTGACCTTTTTATACATCATGGATAAGTTGATTCTAGTATCAACATGTCACAATTTGCATTTTAATATACTACCAATATAGTGCAATTTACAATTCTCACAAGTTGGCATTTATTGCCAAATTACTTCAAGGCTTCATTGTATATTAATGTCAAATTTTTAGTTTTAGTGTGCTAGATTGGTCTAGCTTAATGTCCTATTTCTCTTGATTTTTAGCTTCTGGTCAAAGAAGCAAAATTGTAGCTCTATGTCTTATTGAACTTTTGGCACAAATTTCAAGTCATTCTGAGTTGTATAGACCAAGATATGGTCAATTTACTAAAACTGGACAGATTGCATCTTTAGTGCAAAATTTGGTCAATTTTAGGTCAAATTCAGTTCTGGCAGTTTTGGTACCCTAACTTGGGCAAGCAATTTGACTTGGTTCTGGTCATTTCTGGACTTTGGTATCTTCATAAGAATTGTAGCTCTATGTCTAAGTTTCCATGGTATAAATTTCAGGTCATTTGTACCTATTTTGTGTGAGTTATGGTCACATGAGTGACTACTGTTCAAATGGTCAAATTTTGGGTTGCAATGGTTCTAGACAGTTTTGTTACCTCAACTTGTGCAAGCAATTTGACTTAGTAAATGACATTTCTGGGTTTTGTGATCTTCACCAAAGTTGTAGCTCTATGTCTAAGCTTTCCATGGTATAAATTTCAGATCATTTGGACCTGTTTGGTGTGAGTTATGGTCACATGAGTGACTACTGTTTAAATGGTCAAATTCTGGATTGCAATGGTTCTGGACAGTTTTGTTACCTCAACTTGTGCAAGCAATTTGACTTAGTAAATGACATTTCTGGGTTCTATGATCTTCACCAAAGTTTTAGCTATATGTCTAAGCTTTCCATGGTATAAATTTCAGATCATTTGGACCTGTTTTGAGTGAGTTATGGTCACATGAGTGACTACTGTTTAAATGGTCAAATTCTGGGTTGCAATGGTTCTGGACAGTTTTGTTACCTTAACTTGTGCAAGCAATTTGACTTAGTAAATGACATTTTTGGGTTCTGTGATCTTCACCAAAGTTGTATCTCTATGTCTAAGCTTTCTATGGTATAAATTTCAGGTCATTTGGACCTATTTTGAGTGAGTTATGGCCAATTGAATGGCTACTGTTCATATGGTCAAAAATTTTGAGTTCACTAATGGCAATTCGGATTTGGTCATTTCTTTAGGTCATTTCTAGGCAGAATTTTGGCATAACTTCTACATGAAAATTGGTCCATTACAAGTCTAATTTTACCTCCAATTGGCCTCATACCAATTGGGATCACACATTTTTATTTATGGCTCAATTTATCTACTATTTTCAATATAACACAACCTGTACATGAAATAACACTTCCATTTATCATTCCTCCTCCTCCCAAAACTACAATTCTGAATTCATGGCACTTCTAATCTCATTCATCAAGTCTCAAATTGGTCAATTCCCAACAATTTACTTAAGTCCTCATTAATCAATACAGAACCCTAATTCACAAAGTCAAGGTCAACAATATATACTTGTAAACAATTAGTTAATACTTGAAATTTTCACTAACAACTTACAATACACACCCATTAATCTATCAATACCATAATTCAACAATATAATTCATGAATTACCAATTCCTTAAGTACCTCAAGGCTGCCACATTTAAGCTCAATTGTCCAAAGTCTCTAACACTTGTTCAAACCCCTAATTCAATTATCATTTCAAACATACACATGCCCATAAGCTCTAATTCATTTATTTACTTAATTCAACATGTCTAACCATCAATTACAATTAGAATTAACCAGCTTCCCATGGACTTCCTTGGCTATTGAATTTAAATCCCCACAAATACTCATCCAATTCTTTCAATTTCTCCACAATTCAACTCATCACAACATCTACTCAAAGTTTAATTAAGCAAGGGAGGAAAAATAAACACTAACCTTTTATGGAGCTTGCTAAGACTTCATCAAATCCTCTTCTTTTTTGCTTCCAATATACTGCCCATGATGTATAGACTAAGTTTAATGAAGGACTCTTGAAGAAATGGTGGCTTGATCATGGTAGATTAGGGCTTGCATGTGGGACGGCCATGGAGAAAGCTTGAGAGCTCCAATTCGGCCATGGGTGTGTGAGGTTGAAGATGAAGTGTTTTTTGTGATAAATTCTGTCTATTTGGTGCTTTTATATGTCCATAATGCTCTACTAACTTAGATTAAATGTTAAACTAATTCAAGGTTTCCCTTAATTGCAATTATGCCATCATTTTTCACTATTTACATTATATGTCAATTTCTTATTTTTAATACTACTTATTTTTAATGGACATTTAGGTCAAAAGCCAACTCTAGGTGTCAAATGACCAAAATGCCCCTCTTCGGGTCAAATTCGGACTTTTTCGGTAACACCGATTTACTCCTTGTACCGCCGATTTCTTTAATTTTTATTTTTCGTTTATACTAAATTACTAATTTTTCTTTGACATTTTCAATGTCGATTACACCTCAGTAGACCTTTCATTATGTCCCGAAAATATTTTCCCAAGTTCCCCGCGGTCTAGGGCTAGTCAACGGTTCTCGCCGTAACTTCCCAGTGCGGTCACCCATCGCTATGGTTTGGCTCGTTTAACTTAGTCACATTTTATCTCTTTTATTTTTCCTTAATATTTCTTGTATTTTCTTTTTATTTATTTAATCATTTTATGCATGTTTACTATCACCGAAGTGTAGTTATAGACATTTCGACTTTCCGGGGCAGGCATTAGCCTCCAGAACAGTGGGACATACGGACTACATAAAGTGAGGATGTTACAGGAACACTATCATAAGCCTTCTCCAAATCGATAAAAACCATGTGTAGATCTTTCTTCACATCTCTATATTTCTCCATCAAGCTTCTAATGAGAAAGATCGCTTTCATAGTTGAACGACCGGGTATGAAGCCAAATTGATTGGGAGAGATAGAAGTGTCATGACGTAGTCGATGTTCCACAACTCTCTCCTACAGCTTCATAGTATGGCTCATAAGTTTAATTTCCCTATAATTTGAGCAACTCTGTATGTCTCCTATATTTTTGAAAATGGATACTAAAATACTCCTCCTCCATTCATTAGGCATTTTCTTTGAGTTTAGAATATTATTAAACAATTTAGTTAACCATGCCACTCCCATATCTCCTAAACACTTCCACACTTCAATTGGTATTCCATCGGGTCTACAGGCTTTACCTACTTTCATTCTCTTAAGTGCTTCCTTTACTTCTAAAGATCTAATCCTTTTAGTATAATTCATATTTTTTTCTATTGCTCTGTAGTCTATATTCATGCTATTACCATTTTGACTATTATTAAAAAGATCATTAAAATAATTTCTCCATCTTTCTTTAATGTCCTCATCTTTTATCAACAATTTTCATTCTTTATCCTTAATGCACCTAACTTGATTGAGATCTTGACATTTCTTTTCTCTCCTCCTTGCTAATCTATAAATATCTTTCTCCTCTTCTTTAGTTACAAGTTTCTCATACAACTTTTCAAAGGCTTGTGCTTTTGCTTGACTAACTACCTTTTTTGCCTCTTTCTTTGCTATCTTGTACTGTTCATATGCCTCATTATTATCACACTTAGGTAATTTCTTATACCATTTCCTCTTTCTCTTTACTGCCTTTTGTACTTCCTCATTCCACCATCATCTCTTTTTTGAGGGTGGTCCATGTCCTCTAGACTCTCCAAGTACTTTTCTAGCTACTTCTCTAATCTTTGATGCCATCTGTATCCACATACCATTGGCCCCCACGTCAAGCTTCCATGCTTCGAACTCAAGAAGCTCATTTTTGAACTTCACTTGCTTTACTCCTTTCAACTCCCACCACTTTGTTCTAGCTACACTATTTCTTCTGACCTTACTTGAATTGTTCTTAAACTTGACATCCAATACCACTAACCGATGTTGGCTTGTTAAAGCCTCTCCCGGAATGACCTTACAATCTTTGCATAGAGCTCTATTTGGCTTCTATATTGCCCACTTTTGAAAGTCACTAAATGTGACTCTCTTTTTATAAACTATGTATTTGCTAGTATTAGGTCGTATGCCATAATAAAATTCAGGATGTTTTTTCCCTCCTCATTTTGGCTGTCAAAATCCATGAACATTCTCATAACCTTGCCTATCACTTCCTACATGTCCATTCAAATCTCCACTGATGAAAACATTCTCTTCATTTGGTATGCTTTGCATTAGATCATCCAAATCTTCCCAAAACCTTTGTTTACTTTCACTATCTAGTCCTATTTATGGGGAATAAGTACTAACTACATTTATTATTTCTCATTCTAGTACTAGCTTTACTAGTATAATTCTATCTCCTACTCTTTTTCACAGCTATTACAGCATCTTTCAATGTCTTGTCTATGATTATACCCACTTCGTTCCTATTCCTCTCCTTTCTGGTAAACCACAGTTTGTACCCTGAATTACCTACTTCCTTGCTTTTCTCTCCTACCCATTTAGTCTCTTGAATGCAAGCAATATTCACTCTTCTCCTTTCCAAGGTATCCAAAAGCTTCATTAATTTTTCTGTAAGTGATCCAACATTCCAAGTGCCAATCCTGATTCTCCTCCTATCCTGTTCCTTCCTAATTGATCTCCTTCTATGATATCTTCTATTGTTCTCTATGCCTATCTTGTATTCTATTCCACTATCTGTCCTATGGACTAACTTCTTTATCTACACCCGTCCATGATATGGGAACCCTTGCTCATTTAACACCACACCCGGGTGTCAGCATGGCGCGTCGCTTTTGGTGAATACCCTATACCCTTGCATATTTCTCACTACGCCCAGGCTCTGATGTAGCGCATTGTAAGTAGAGGACACCCCAACGTTTATATCATTTGAATCCATATCATAAGGTGTGACGAAATTTTTACGCTAGTTGTCACCTACTGCAACCCTCTTCCTTTATCCGGGCTTGGGACCGGCTAAGCACAAACTACTTAGGCGGAGTTTATAAATAAATTAGTCTATTGATTTAAATTTTATAAACAAAATAGTCACTTGATTTAAATTATTTTGTTTATATAATACAAAACCTTAGGGTCCAAATTGTTTACATGAGTTAGAAAATATATAGAGTTAACGGCATTTTAGCCATTTTTATTATAATTAATTGTAAATTGGATGGAAAATTAGACAGAATAACTAAATTGTAGGCTTTGTCAAATCTTAGGAGCTAAATTACTTAGTTTTGAAAATATATAGACTAAATTATAGGTATTATCAAACCTCAATGACTAAATTATAATGCCCTAATTTAAACACAAATTAATAACTCAAAATGGAAGAAATGGTTGGAATTTATTCAATATAAAATGCCCTTATTACTCATGATACACAATGCATGCTCATATCAACTGCCAATAAAGCAGCTTATATGTTCTTTATTTGATATTTTTGCAGCAATCAGGCCAAGTACGTTCTGCAGAAGACCCAAGTTGTAAATTGTTCATAGGTAGACTAGCTGCTCAGTAATCTGACACTTCAAATAAATGATATTTCATGGTATAAATCATCCATGGAAAGAATAGTATCAGTAGCTGAGTCATCCTGTCTCCACAGGCATGTTTCATCTCCCTCTCTCTGTATCTTTAGCCAATACCCTGGCTCCTCAAATAACCTCAATATCTGCTCAAATACAGACCACCAAATTCCTTGTAAATTACAACAATTAACTTAAAACAACAAATAATGATCTGAATTTCAGTATATTTTATGTAATCTAATTTGAAAGAATATGACTATCAGTGAGTAATTTTAAAAGAACCAACTTCTCATTTTAAAACGAGGGGAGAATTATATTCACCATGGACATTTTTGGCCTCCTAGAAGATGAATGCTTAAGGCAGAGGCGGGCTGCAAGCATCATTATTTCCATCTCTTCTTCCACGTAGTTGTCCTTCAGGCAAGGATCAATCAGATGTTCCGGTAGGCCGGAACTTAGTAAAGATCTTGCCTGCAAATCATAGAAGCAAAATGCCAAAAAACTTTTAGATGAAGGCAGTTCTTTGTGAGAAAAAATAAATAAATAAAAATTATTGTATTACCCATAGCACTAAGCTTTCTTGTTTTGCCTGGTTCTTTTGGATAGCCTCTTTCCCAGTGATTAGTTCCAGAAGTACAACTCCATAGGAGTAGACATCTATTTTCTCATCTACCTTTCCATACATCATGTACTCTGGGGCCAAGTAACCAAACGTGCCCACAACATTAAATGGCTTTATGTTAGCTGAAGATACTTGATCTGATTGATTGTATACCATTGCTTCTCCAAAATCCGAGAGCTGAGAAAAAAGAACAGTTTAATTTGTGGGCGTGGAAAATTATGAACCGTTTCACATTGGAAACGTCTTCCAGGACAAATTAATGCTACAGAATATAGTGGTTCTTTTGAGATGATGTTCTCTGACCGTTTGAATCATAAGTTGTGACAGAACTTACTTGTGGCTGGCAATTCTCAGAGAGGAGAATGTTAGATGATTTCACATCTCTGTGAATTATTGGAGGATTGAAAGAACAATGAAGGTACTCCAATGCCTTTGCCACACCAATGGCAACTCCCATCCTCTCCCTCCACTTGAGTTGTTTAAAATTTTGGTTCAAGCTTCCCTTCAGCAGATTACACACAATTGCATGAATATCCTCGCCTTCACAGTACCCAATTATCTTAATGATGTTTTCGTGTTTCATGCTAGATAAGATCTCCACTTCTCGGTGAAGATCCTCTGCAGAAATGTGTGTTGTTTTAAGGACCTTCACAGCTGCATCCCGACCGTCCTCTAGCTTGGCACGATATACTTTACTGTTCCCTCCTTCTCCAATCACCATGTTAGGGCTGAAATTTTCAGTTGCTGAAATGAGCTCTTCCATGTTGAAAATCCTGATGGACCGCTGGGATTCTAGGATCACTAATCTGTGAAATAACTTCTTCGCAAAGAAGTTTGGAACCTCCACTTTTTTCCTGGCACCTTGCCATCCTGGACTATCGCTTTGTTGAATTGATGTTGGTATCAAGGAAGGTGGTGCAGCAAATGATTTTTGTAACTGATGGGCAGGAGGAAAGTAAAATTCTTCTGATGAAGATGATGGAAAGGATTGAAGAACTGCACAAGAAGAGCCTTGTTGTGAGGTTCCTTGCCTCTGGAGTATGATTCTGCCCACATTGTCGATGATCAGGAGGCTACAAGCTGGGGGCAAGCATTTTAGGCAAGTACTGATTACTGAATCTTTGGGCCTGCCACCATAAAAAACATAGTGCTTTGGCTCAGAAGTATATACTCGAGTCTCTTCAGAGCTATAAGGTTAGAGTTTCAACCCCAATTGACAAAATGATAGCTCCATATTACCTTGAAAGGCTGCATCCAAGTGCAAGTATGGTTGCAAAATTGACGCGAACTTGATGGGTTAATTCAGAAATGAAAGAGTCCCCGGTGCAGATTTTTATCAGGAAATCCACCTTCAGAATAAAAAGAAAGAATTAAAAAAAAATAAAAATACAATTTTAATCTTTCCATCTCTCTCGAGAGATCAAAATCCTATACCTGCTTGGACTTGCAAAGATCTTCATGGGTATGAAAAGTGTTGGGATCAAAAGTATCAAAAGGATCTTGAACATGAATGGCGATCACATAATCCCCTGGCTTGACTACTACATTGAGTAATCGCAGCAGCATTTCTCTGCTATAGTTACCTGATTTTAGACCAACTATAATTGTCCTATTCTTTGTTGTCCTTCTCCTCAGAAGTGAAGAAAATTTCCACTCTGAGCTTAGTCTCCCAACCATCATAAATGATACTGCTTCTGATATTCAGTCACCAATTCCCATTGCAGAATCAAGAAGCAGTGCCCTCATTTTTTTACCAATTCCAGCATTTTATTTCTTGGACCTGATTTTGCCATGTCCACCAATTTATTTATTGCTATAGTAGTTATGAATAGGACCAGTTTGATTTAATGTAATATTTTTTTTTCTTAATAAATGACTCTGATTGAGACTTAAATATAAAACTTTACAGCCTTAAAGATGATTATGATACTGTTGAACTAAAGCTCATTAGTCTAATGCAATCAAATTTAATGAAATGTAATAAAATAGTTTAATAGAATAATGACTTAAAATCCATTTTATTACTTCGTATTAAATTCAAATTAAATTAAGTGCATAAAGAGGATGTCTGGGTTGAAATCTCGCTCATATTGAAATCTCTTACCTCAATACTCTAAAAAGAAATCATTTGTCATATGCGGTGCAATTTTTTTAAATTGTTATTTAATTCTATATTTTAATAAAATTAAAGTCTTTATATTTTAAAAAATATATTATTTAATCTCTGTATTTTAATTCTATTAAACTGTTTAATCACTCTTTTAAATTTTTCGTTAGTCAATACTGGTGAAACTACCAATCAATTATTTTATTTTAGTGAAAATAATTAGTTAGTTCTTATAATTTAATTCCATTAACTATTTTATCTCATAATTATTTTTTATACTTAAACTATTCTAATTATCTCTCCATTATTTCTCTCATATCCTCTCATATTTCTCTCTCTATATTTTTTTTCCTTTACACTCACATCTTTCTCCCTCTATTCTCTCTTTGTTTTTATGATAAAAATAGTATAATCTGTCCACACAAAAAAGTTAATCGATTTTCTTAAATTTCTAATTAATCAAGGAAAATTAATTTACAATAGAAAAAAATACAAAAATGTAAATTCAGATTTAATCTCTACCTAACAAAATTTTTATTTATTTAAGAATATATTTTTCAAAATACATGGACTAACTAATTTATTTCACTAAAATAGAGGACTAAATAGTAGTCTTTTTCAAAATATAAGGATCAACTTATTAATTTTTTTAAAATAAATGAATTAAATAATAATTTGAATAGTATGAATAATAGAAAAATTGACAGATATACTAAATAATTTAATAAAATCAAAATATAGAGATTAAATTATATATTTTTTAAAATATAAAAATTAAATAATTAATTTTATTAAAATAAAGAAAGTAAATAAAAACTCTTCTTTTCTATTTTTAAATTTACGGATAGGATATTCTTTAATTAGCTTATACACACATCGAAATCTTATTTTTATAACTTTAAAAATATATTTTTTTCACAATGATTTAATATATTTTTCAGTCTAAATCCTCTCATCGAAGAATTTTAAAGACGCACCCCACATCGGCTTAAACATTGAAGATTATTTTTAAATAATTTTAGAATGTTTTCCAGTAAAATTAAACTGATAAGAAAGTAAGGCTTTCATTTTCTCCAATTAAATTGACCCTATTGAAGACAATGCAAATTGGTTTAAATATATAATCGTTTCAGAAATATAAGATAAAATCTACATGTCTTCAACTCTTTTATCATAATAGTTGCATGGAGTGAATAGAAATTTTTTAAAGTTAATGAAAACTAAGGTATCAAAATCAATCAATTTAGTGAATAAATAAAGTGAGACTTTGGAGATTTTGAAACGTACAAAATCTTATCTTTTGCGGGGTAAGTAATGCTTGGACTAAGAGAACCAAGTAGCCCTTAGAATAGGGGCATGCTGTGCAATTAAAATGTTGGGTCATATTGTAGTGAAGTGGTGCTCAAGTTGTCCTTGGAAGAAAGGACAGTTAAAATGATGGCTACAAGTCCATCCAAGCACGTTAGATGTATAGACAGGCCATCTATTGACGTCCACTGTAGTAGGGCAGTCTTTAATGAGTGCTACACATACATGTGCTCTTGCCACGTTTCGTTCAAGAACCAAGTAATTTATTTAAAAAAAAATGAAGTAATTTTAATCCGCTAAATATATCTTTTCAACCCCTAAATCAGTCATCTTTAATCTATCAAATTCTTAAAATTTTAATTTATTTTATTTTATAAATAAATATCATATAAAATCATTTAATTTTATTAATATTTTTATAAAAATTATTAAATTTTAATTTTATTATAAAATTTATTAAATTTTAATTAAATTTAATAAAAATAATTATAAATAAACATTAAAAATTTTTAAGTTAATATATTGATCTATTAATTATTTTTAAAATAAAATTATTTTATTTTATTAATTTATTTGAATAAACAAAAAAAATGATATATAAAATATATTTAATTATTTCGTAACTGTCAAACTTTTCTTCTTTCTTTTTATATTCTTTAATATTAATAATTATCAGGTAGTTAATTTTATTTATAAAATAATTAATATATTAATATATTAACTTAAAAATCTTTAATTTTGAATCAGAGTGACTTTTATGAAATTAAATTAAAATTAAGTAAATTTTATAAAAAAAATTAAAGATAAAAGACTTTTATAAAAAAATTTATAAAATTAAATAATCGTGTATAATAATTTACTTTTTATTTTACCCTTAAACTTACAAGTTTCATATTATTAAATACAATTTTAAACCTTGTCATGATAGAGCTTGAATGAATGCACATATACGTTTATGAACGAGAAATTGTAGAATATATTCATTGGACGTATAGTAAATTTATTACTCTTTAATTACGATGGATGTCATCATAAGTTAAAATCTATCTGTATATACACAACAATGGTATGACATAGTCCCCGTCGTGAATAGTAAAAAATTCCTATTTGAAAATGGCTGTTCAATTATAACAAAGATATTGGCACATTGGGAAGAAAAAAAAAAAATTGTGGCCATCCCTCGTTTCTCCTATCCCTTTTTACAAACAAAAGGGCACTACACAATCCTCTGCTTGTCTCTGTAACCCCAAACAAAAAGGCAAAAGATTAATTTCCTATAAGAAAATTTTAATTTAAAGAAAAAAAAAATACTTTGGAAACTAGAGAGATAGTAGTAATCAACATAAACCTTGTAAATGTTGAACGTTTAGAAATAAAATAAAGAGGGAGAGAGGAATGGGAGAGAGAGAAATAGTAGTAATCAATTTAAATCTTACAAAGGTTCAAAGCTTGAAA
Organism: Hevea brasiliensis; assembly: GCF_030052815.1. Classification (NCBI taxonomy): domain Eukaryota; kingdom Viridiplantae; phylum Streptophyta; class Magnoliopsida; order Malpighiales; family Euphorbiaceae; genus Hevea; species Hevea brasiliensis. The sequence continues at coordinate 388,924 of NW_026614585.1, forward strand.
AGAGAAAGGAAGAAAGAGAGAGGAAAGAATCGAAAAGAGATAGAGTAATAGTAATAATTAAATAGTTTCTTATTAAATTTAAACTTTTAAAGGTCTAAAAGATGAATGAGGGAGAGAGATTAATGTTAACAGTTAAATAATTAAGTTTTAAACTTTAGCTCATATAGCTTTTAGAAATTCAAAGTTTAAAAAGAGTACTATGTGTGTATTTTAAAGGCTTAATGTTCAAATCTCATTAACTTAAAAATTATGTAGTTTTGATTTACTTATTAAGTTAATATGAATAAAACGATTATGATTAATTCTTTAAAAAATTAATTTAATTATTATTTATTATTTTACACACTTAATATATTAGATCATTAATGTGTTCATATACAATTATAGTTTATTATTTATAATAAATAACTAATAATTATATTTTATCCTATAATCAACCTATAAATATCAAGCATAAATAAATAGCATGAGTGACTTTATAGTTAAATTTTATATTTATTGAAATATTATAAAAAAATTTATCATATTATATTTTAACTTTATTTCTCATATAAAAATAATTGGCTTCCATTTAAAATTTTGTTTAATTTTTTAGAAAAATCACAAATAACTATATTTTGTATAATTTAATTATATAATAATTTCAAGTAACAATTATTAATATAATATTTTAAAAACTTATCTTGATGAAAATTATTATACTTTTGCAATATTAAAATTACAATAAATAAATTTATAAATAAACCTACTCATAAATCTATTTAATAAACTAATTTGTGAATGTATTAAAAGCTTTCATTCAAGTTAATTTATTAAGTACTCAATAACTTTTGGATGAGTCAATTCATGAGCTAACTCGTGAGTTTTAAATAAACAACATTTATAAACTTTTATTTAACTATTTTAAAACTAAACTAAACTAAATTAAAACTAAAATGTTATCCAGTCAATGGTCGTCTACTTAATATATAACTATTCTTCAGTATATTTTTTTATGATATTATAATGACTTTATTTTATATAATTAAATTTAATAAATTTAACTAAAAACACATGCGTGAAGGCACTCATATATATAGAGTACAATAATAAAGTGCAATAATATACACTTTCCTAGCGTTTTTCAAATTGTGATAATATTAATAATGATTTTTATTAATGTAATACAATTATCATCAAGGAAAATTTATTAGTTAATTCTTATATTTTAATAAAATTAATTAATAATTTTTTTATTTAAAAAAATATTATTTAATTTTTTTATTTTAATATGTTAAACTATTTGGTCTCTTTATTACTATCAAATTATTATTTAATTTCTTTATTTTATTGAAATTAATTAGTTGATTTATGTACATTGACAAATGTATTAGTTAATCACTGTAATTTAATTATATTAACTCATTAATCCCATAAGGGTTTTTTTTTTTTTTTTTACCCAAACTGCCATAATGTCTCCTTTAACTTCTCTTTTACCTTCCCTTAATTCTCTCTAGCCACTAGGGCTGTGCACGGTTCTCAGGGGTCTCGAACCGAATCGAAGAACCATACTGAACCGACATGAACCTTATCGAATCGAAATTATTTAAATACTTTGATTTGATTCTAGTTTTTTTACTAAAAATCAAATCGAAATCGTACCGAATCAAAACCGAACTGAAAATCAAATTTATACATGTATTCTTCTTTTTTTAGATGTATTATATACTTTTAATATATATATATATAAACTATATATAACCTAATTTTTATATTTCATTTCTCTATATTTTCTCAATAATTGAATGATGTTATTCTCCTCTTTGGCAGGTTATGGATGTTGGGTACAAGAATTGGATCTATTAGCCCTTATATAGGCCTTTGATGTGAATCACTACTAGGATTAGGAGTTTGTGGCTGAGTGGAATTAAGAGTCTGCTCCACTAGTTGATTCCTCATACGGATGGAATTCTAATAGTGCCAGATATCTCAGGATTCTTATCCTTGAAAGCGATCCGAGTATCACCGATATAGTTGAGTGAATAACTCTCTTATCCGAATGTCCGGGTGTCGTCTCATTCGGACTGCTCCTTTTGCTCCCCTACGAGCATCCGATCCTTTAGGCTCGATAATCCGTGATGATGGGCATTTTTTTATGATGATTATCCCATGTATTCATCGCTTATGTGTCATTAAATGATAGGTGGGATTTGAAAAGTTTTGAAATATTTTGTTGATTAGAGATTCGAGTGCTAATCATGTCAGCGCGATGCTGTAGATGTCTCATTTGGTGTTCCGAGGACTCTCTCATTTATTGCTTCTACTATATATATGTGAGAGCGAAGGCTTATCCCATTTTTATGTTTTTTTATCATTTGCTTTCCCCTTTTTCCTCTACCATACATCTTTCACTGGAGATTTTGGCTTATCTTATCTTTCAAAGGAAGTCTTTCTTTATTGCTCTTTAAGGCAAAATTTTTATTTAGTTGTCCCTTTTTCACTCTTTTCCTTCTTTTTCCCCTTTCGATAAGCACTCAGACCCCAAATTTAGGCCAAGACACCATAGAGGATTTCTTTGACTTAGCTACCCCTTCTCGGGAGGTGTTGATGGCCCAAGAAGAGACTTCTCAGCAACTTGTGGAGCAACCAAAGGTCGTGACATTGGCTGCTGGGAGAGAGGGAAATAGCCATAGGTCTTTACCTCTCAGGCCCATTTAGATCCAAGCATAAGACTCCCCATTATAGTTAGAAAGGAAGATAGTCTGTGAAAGGGGCTCTAGGAGTTGGTATGATAGCTAGTCAACTCACTCGAAAAGAAATCTAGGAGATTTTGGAGGAGCACCATCTTCCACCCTACATGCTTACCTATAAGCCGAAGGAGCACATAATGGTGAATGATATTCTCTCCTATGGAAACTCTATTATGATCTACGAAGAATAGCTCAAGGCGAGTGTGCAGTTTCTGTTAGATCCATTCTTCGTCAAATTCTTCAATTTTCTAATATCTCTATCTCTTAGCTCCACCCTAATAGCTTGCAAGCCTTAGTTGCATTCCTCGTGCTTTGCTGGGAGAAGAACTTGGTTGCTATGGCAAAGGTGTTCCAAAACTTGCATAAGTTCTTTTTGCGTGAAAATGCAGACTTTTGTTACTTTACCTTTAAGGGTAGATTCCCTTTGTTCACCCAGCTTCTGTTTTCTCTAAAACGATGGTATTTTGACAATGGAAGAGGTGCAGAGTTGGGAACTTTTGCACTGCACTGGAGCCCAAACCCACCAAACATGAGGGTAGACAAATTTTGAGTAAAAATGACTACACCACCATTAAAGAACTTGAGAAGTCTTGCAATAAAGAGAAACACTGTGTGGACATGCTAGTTCAATAGTACATAGACCATTTAGCTATTACAGCTAGGGAGAGTGAAGGTGATCTTCGAATGGAAAAGGCTTTTTGTTCAAGTGTTAGGGAGACTATGGCTGCACTAAGCGAGGGTATACCCGAATATTCTCTTAATTTTTTTACTAATATCTTTTTGTGTTTGTAGGCATGGCCAAGGGAGGATACGATTCTTTGAAGGTTATATTTACTCAAAAGAGGAAAGAAGGTAGTTGAGCTTGCTTGCAAGAAAAAGAAGATGAAAAAGATGCTTGCCCCACTTGTGGGTGTTGTTACTAAGCCTATTATGGTTGAAGTCGTGCCATCTCCTCCTTCGATCGTGGATACAGTAGCAACCCCTAGTGTTAGCAGCCTGGATGCCATCTTGAGGAGACAAGGGCAAGTGGTTGAGAATCTACTGCTGGTAGAGCTACTTGGGAGAAAGTCTAGTGATCGTGCTCAGCTTGAGCCTGAGAGTGACCATGATTTAGTCCTTTGCTCCATAAGTCTAAGCTTGGAGGTGGTCAATGTTACTAATCTTGTGCAAGAGTTTCTAGGCACTTGTGTGATAGCTATGGCGAGCTCCAGACTAACTACAGTGCCCTGGAGTCTATAGTGGAGGAGAGGGACGACCATATCAAGCAACTGTAGTCTGTCCTAGAAGCTTCTGATAGCAAAGTGGCCTCACTAAAAAAAGAATTATCCTCTACTAAGGGATACTATTGATAGAGTCAAATATATAGACATTTAAGGTTAATATTTATTGCATTTTGTTAGCATTTAGTCTCTTTTTATATTTATTTTTATGTGTTTTTAGTAATATTTTAGAAAACTTATTAACCCAATCCAATTCTTCAATTTTTATATTTTATCAGGTGTTTTTATGTGCTTCATGAGCCAAGGACAAATTTGGAAGAGATCTAGAGGTCAAAAAGTGAAGAATGGAAGCCAGAAGAATTACACGGGCTGTGTTATCTACCCCCTGTAACCTCCTGGACCCTATGCAACTTTGTAAACCAAAGAAAACTAAAAAATTCAAGCTACAAAAAATTACACTGGGTACCTTGTGTAACATTACATGACCCGTGTACTATCCCCATATAGCAATTCTAACTTGACTCCTTTTCCTTCTAACTCAACTCGGATAGACTTTTAAGGCTTTTGAGACTCTGAAACAAGGGTTTTTATACCAGATATAAATATAATAAGTCAGGATTTGAGGGGGAGGAACCTTTTTACATTAAAAGAGAATCAATTTACATTCAAGAGTGCACATTAACTTCAAGAGACACGAAGGAGAAACAAGATCTGTAAGATTGCTAGAAGAGATTTTCAGCTGAAGTTCCAAAAGTCTAAGGCTATAATTCTTCATTTGGGTTATTTCATTCTATTTCTTCTCATGTCTTTTCTTTATTTTATAATCTTGATTATAAAACTCACTATGTGTGAGTAGTTCCTTTATCCTAGGGTTAGGGATGTAGCACTCTCAATCTAATTGTGGATCTTGTTTGATTTTATTTAATATATTAGGCATCTTGTTCTTTGCTTCAATTTCTTGTAATCTTAAAGCCTGCTATGTGTTGGTACCCACTTAATATTGATTCTAGATATTAATTGAAGGATTGAAAAGTAAAGATTAATATTGAAAAATCAAGATTTTGAACTTAGGGTTCTTGATCTAGAGATAGGCTAGAATTCTATGTGGATCTAACAATTAATCAAAGAACATAATGGGTTTTAATTAATTTAATCACCACAAAAGTAGGGTTTGAGTTAATTAAAATATAACTTGAGTGCCTTAAGAGAGGACTTAAGATAACTTAGGATTAATTTCCTTCAAAGTAATAATCTCCTACTTATTGAATGAATCAGATTGAATCTACAATTGATTGAAGTGTGAATCCCTAATTCTGGGATGTTCTCATCCATTGGTATTTCAATTTAGTTAATTGTTTTAGATTTTATTTCTTTTAATTTAGATTTAATTACTATTTCTCTACAACTCGATGGTCTAGATAGTTAAAATCACTGTAGTTTGGTACTTAACCCAGTCCTCATGGGAACGATACTCTACTTATCACTTTATTACTTGTTAATGATCCATGCACTTATGGGGTTGTAAGCCACCAAATAAGTTTTTGGCAACATTGCTAGGGACTAGTGCTTGATATCAAATGATTAGTGATTTGATTAATCTAGCATTTTTTTATTTCTTTTATAGTTTATTTTTTTGTTTTTATTTTTCTATGTTTAATTTTGTTTTTACTTGTTTTTACTTGTAAGGATCATTGAGATGTTTCATCAGCAAGTCATCACAAGTTTTATTCAATAACATAATGAACCTTTTTATGATTCTTGGAGAAGATTTAATGAATTGGTAGAGCAATTTGCCAATCATGATCTTTCAAATCATGAACTCACTCACAATTTCTACAATGGTTTGGATGAAGCGACAAAGAATTGAATAGAATATGGAGCTTGGGCTACTGGTGATCATGTTCTTCAAAGAAACCATGAGGATTCTATTCACTTATCGAATGACATGGCAAATTTTGATTACCATTGGTATTGGGATCCTTCACTACAGGGTTGGTGTCACCAATACCCCTCACACATCTATCAACCTAACATTTCACACCAACTATTTGAGCTGTAATTAAAAAAGGGAGTGGGACTTGAAAAGGTAGTAGCTATATTGGAAATTTTAATAACCTAATGGTGAATAATGAGCTATCACTTTATGAGGAAAAATTAAACAAATAAGGTTGGGAGAATGAAGAAGCTTCATGAGAATTTGAACTTATAGAAGAAGTTGAGCCTCAAGAACAAAATTCCTTTGAAGACAACTTAACAATAGAGTTCTCATAAGAACATGAATTACTTGAAAAAGAAGTGAAACCTAGAGCAAAAGGAGATGACTCCTTTATAGTTGGAGGATCAATGGAAAGGTGCTTACATTAAGATAAATCAAAGATGAAGGTGGTGGATGAAAAAATTGATGAGACTATCAATTTAAGTTCATTGATGGTGCTTACGTACACCACCAGAAGATCCTTTTCTATCATGGACACCTCCTGCATCATCATATGTCCTCTATGAGCTAAAGTTATCCTCTTCCCAAGCATATCATTCTAAGCCATGTGTTGTTTTTGCTACATGCAATCTTGTTTCAAATCTTGCCAATCTTGAGGGTACCATAAATTAAGACCCATATGTGTTATTATATGACAACTATTATGGGCAAAAGCCATTTTTTTATTAGCACTTCTAAAAGGGGTCAAGCTAATGACCTTAAATTAGCTCTTCTTGAAAGACAACCCAAGTTTTACTTTTAATCTCTGCATTTGCCTATTTCTTTTATTTTATTACCTTCTAAACTTGTTTGATGATTGTTCACTTTATAGGTTTAAGAAACACTTGAAAGGAGTAATGGAGATCAAACATACAAATCTTCAAGGAAAGGCACACTTCAAGGGGGAGTATTCTATATCCATTAGTTTTTCCTTATTGATTGCATTTATGATATTACTCTTGAGTTGATTATGCCATATTGATGACATTGAGGACAATGTCAAATTAGAGTTTGGGGCTGCAATAGGATTTGCATGTTAAGTTTTGCTTTGCATTTTAGGTAGAAAATTAATAAAAATTTTTGCATATTTTGACTCTTTTGATATGATGAGAACTATTTTGATGGATGATTGAAGTAACTTTGAGAATTTTGATATGTTGATTACTTAGAAAAGTAAGGGGAAGAATGTTCATAATGGAATTGATATTTGGCTTTGTATAGATTATTTTTCCTGGGCATGTGTACATCATTTCATTGCAATGAAATTATGAGTGCTTAGAGCAAGTATATTTGCATGGATGTGATTTTTTAATCGCCTCACCAATCCTAGAATAGGACTTTTAAACTTATCAAGGTAAAATCCTAGCATACTCTTGATTAAACATTGATTTAGGCATTCTTTGATACAATCTCATAATAGCCTTAGCCACCCTTAATTAAAATAGATCTGCAGCCAACTTGAGCCTATATTTTTACCTATATAATTTTTTTTTTGTTTATCTACATTATTTACCTAGCTTTTAGCCAAAACATTTAACTTACCCTTATGAGAGAGGTTGTCTGTAAAAGTAAGAAATACACTAGATAAAAAAGAGAAAAGAAAAGAAAATATAGAGAAAGGAATAAAATAGAGATGCTAGTATATGAAAATAGATTATAAAGAAATAATCCACCCAAGTGTTCAACAAATGAGTTTGGGGGTGGAAACCAAAGAGGGATAAGTGTATTAAAGCCAAAATTATAAATAAAGTCCTTATTCAATTTTCAAGAAGTATGCTAGCACTATAGTCAATTTGTAAATTTCTTTTCTTTATAAATAGAAAAAAGAGAGAGAGAAAAAAATTATGTTGTGTCTTGATCTTTTATAAATTAATTGCTCCATACTTTGATTACCTCACATCCTTTTTCTTTAATTGCCACATTATTGCCCTTTAACCCCATTACAACCTTATGAAAAAGACTTTTTAATCTTTTGAAAGTGTATGTTATATTAGTAGAGATAGGGTTAGGAGATTTGCCTATGAGACTTGAGATATTAAATTCAATACATTCATATAGAGGCATTAGAGATTGTTAAATATACATGTGCTTATTCAAGCAAAGTAATTTTCTGTAACTGGTGTGTATACATATGTTTTGGGTTAGTAATTTGTTTTTTGCTAGATATTAATGCATACAATGGATGTTTGACTTTTTAATGTTTTGATGAATTATTGATATGTTGATCTTTTTAAGGTTGTCTTTAAAATTCTAGATTTTCAATTCTTATTATACCCAAAAGGAAAAAACCTTTCATACGCATTTAAGTTTCTCTTTGCTTGGGGACAAGCAAAGGTTTGAGTTTGAGGGTATTTGATGAAGTCAAATTATATAGAAATTTAGGGTTAATATTCATTGCATTTTGCTAGATTTGGTTTCTTTTTATATTTATATTGATGTGTTTTTAGTAATATTTTAGAAAACTTGTTAATCTAACCCAATTCTTTGATTTTTATATTTTATTAGGTGTTTTTATACAATTTTTGAGCCAATGACAAGTTTGGAAGAGATTCAGAGGTCAAACAGTGAAGAATGAAAGCCAGAAGAATTACATGAGCCGTGTAATCTACCTCGTGTAACCTCCTGGACCCCATGTAACCTTCTAGAAAAAAGAAAACTAAAAAATTCAAGCTATAGACAATTACATGGGGTACCCATGTAACATTACATGGCCCATGTACTGTCCCCATACAATAATTCTAACTCAACTTCTGCTCTTCTTAACTCGACACGGATGGACTTTTAAGGCTTTTGGGACTCTGAAACAAGGATTTTTAGACCAGATATAAATATAATAAGTTTGGATTTGAGGGGGAGGAACCCTTTTACATTAAAAGAGAACTAATTTATATTTAAGAGTGCACATCAACTTCAAGAGATGTGAAGGAGAAACAAGATCTGCAAGATTGCAAGAAGGGATTTTCAGCTGAAGTTTCAAAAGTCCAAGGCTGCAATTCTTCATCTGGGTTATTTCATTCTATTTCTTCTCATATCTTTTCTTTATTTTATAAACTTGATTGTAAACTCACTATGTGTGAGTAGTTCCTTTATTCTAGGGTTAGGGATGTAGCACTCTCAATCTAATTGTGGATCTTGTTTGATTTTAATTAATATATTAGGCATCTTATTTTTTGATTTAATTTCTTGTGATCTTAATGCATGCTATGTGTTGGTACTCACTTAGTATTGATTCTAGATATTAATTGAAGGACTAAAATGTGAAGGTTAATATTGAAAAATCAAGATTTTGAACTTAGGGTTCTTAATCTAGAGATAGGCTAAAATTTTATATGGATCTAACAATTAATCAAAGAACATAATGAGTTTTAATTAATTTAATCATCACGAAACTAGAGTTTGGGTTAATTAAAATACAACTTGAGTGCCTTGAGAAAAGACCTAAGATAACTTAGGATTAATTTCCTTTAAAGTAATAATCTCCCACTTATTAAATGAATCGGATTGAATTTATAATTGATTGAAGTGTGAATCCCTAATTCTGAAATGTTCTCATCCATTGGTATTTTAGTTTAGTTAATTGTTTTAGATTTTATTTCTTTTAATTTAGATTTAATTACTATTTTTCTACAATTCGATCGTCTAGATAATTAAAATTACTATAGTTTGGTACTCAATACGGTCCTCATGGGAACGATACTCTACTTATCACTTTATTACTTATTAACAATCTGTGCACTTGCGAGGTTGTAAACTACCAAACAAATATCAAGTTGAGATGGACTGAGTCAATGCACAGATCTAGGAGTTGGAAGCTGAGGCTAACTACTCTAATGAAAGGTTGGTGGATCTATGCATCGCCTTGTAGATGACAATTGTGTTAGAGTTGTTCAAGTGCTAGCCAATTGTTGATTTCAAATGGATCAAGGAGATAGTTCTAGGTCATACTAACTTCATTGAAGTGGGAGACGAGGAAGAGGAGGGTAGATGAGGAGGGTGGGACTGAGGTTACCCCTCTTGCCGATGATGAGGAGGCGAAGGTGGGTAACTTTTGAACATATGCATTTTTGTTTTTTTTTTTTAATTAATGAAAATTGTCTTTTTTTCATGTGTATCTTTTCTTATGATTTTTTATGTTGTTCTTCATTTTGCTCTATGAATTTCCATGTATTGAATAAAGCATTTATGTTGGATTGAGGGTAAACATTTGAAGTTATTGTGATCTATCATTGTCTAAGTATTAGAGTAAAAAGACTTTCCTAAGGGCAAAAGCCCGGAGTAACCTGGTAAATAAAATATTTGAGATTTTTTAAGGGCTGAAGTCTGAGGAACTTATTAATATGCTAAGGATTTTCAAAGGATTGAAGTATGAGTAATCTAATAATTAAAATAATTAGGATTTTTAAGGACTGAAGTCTGAGTAACCTAGTAATTAAAATACTTAGGATTTTTTAATGACTAAAGTCCAAGTAACCTAGCAATTAGAATACTTAGGATTTTTAAAGGAATAAAGCCGAGTAACCTAGTAATTAAAATACTTAGGATTTTTAAAAGGACTAAAGTCCAAGCAACCTAGTTATTAAAATACTTAGGATTTTCAAAGTACTAAAGCCCGAGTAACCTAGTAATTAAAATGCTTAGGATTTTTAAAGGACTGAAGTCCGAGTTTTTACCTGGAGTCTTTGGCATGACTTGGGCTTTGGAGTTGCGTTTTCTTTTAAGGCTGCATATAGGCTTCTAGCATTTTTTACACTTTGCGTTGATTTTTGGCTTTGGTTAGCTTTATTAAGATATCATGGGACTGCTACTGGTGGCTTTATTGATGCCTTTTGAGATGACTTGTGCCATGGATGGCTTTGTCAATGCCTTATTGGCAAATGTGTGTTTTAGATGGCTTGTCAATGCATCTTGGGCAGATGTGCAACTTAGATGGCTTGTCAATGCCTCTTGGCCGGACATGTGCTTTAGATAGCTGGTCAATGCCTCTTAGGCAGACATGTGCCTTAGATGGCTTGTCAATGCTTTATTGGCAAACTTATGCCTTAGATGGTTGGTCAATGCATTTTGGGCAGATGTGTGCTTTAGATGGCTTGTCAATGCCTTATGGGTGGACGTGCGCCTTAGATGGCTGGTCAATGCCTCTTGGGTAGACGTGTGCCTTAGATGGCTTATCTGCCATGACCCAACCTATGAGCCGGATTGGCACTAAGACCTCGGCCAGCCTAAAGCCCCTGAGACCCGTTGTAAGCCTAACTATTCCTCAACCTAATCCTAAGGCCCATTTGGGCCTAATTTCAAGAATTCAACTGGACAGGGTCCGATCATAAAATGGGCCATACAACGAGGAGTTTTTGACTCGCCCGACCTGTAAACACAATATATAATAATTTGGGGGGCTCAGCTCACCCTCCACATACTCATAATATCATAAAATCCAATGGGAGCTCAACTCCCTCATCCAATCTAGTCATGCATGCATTTAATAGGTTTACAGATTTAAAATAACAATATATTACAGTCCCAAACTAATTAAAATTCTTCTAACACATGCGGAGTCTAAAATTTGATTAAATTATACAAAATACATTAGATATTACTAATTGACCTGCGAAGAAGAAGAGCAGGTTAGTCACAACAAGTAATCCTCCTGTAGCCTAGAAAAATAAAAGGAATAGGAGTGAGCATTCGAGTCAGAAAGTAAAATACCAATTTTAATCACAATTTTTATAGCTATCTAAAGCTAATGCATCCTAAGGAGTGGAATGCAACATCATTATAAATTTCATACAAATTGCATCATAATAGTAAAAAGGCAATTTGAAGCACTCACACACCCAATAATGTTCAAACAATACATATATAGGAGCTGATCCCCTATACAGCTCTCTTAATCCAACCTCTACCAGCGAGTGTCTCTCAAGCCGAACTTTCGTTTAATAAACCAAATGCGGGGGCCAGCGAGTGTCTCTTAAGCCGTGCCTACCCTGACTTATCCATAAAGGACCGGGTCCCAGCGAGTGTCTCTCAAGCCACGTCTACCCATCCTATCGATACCCAATACCACACACCACACGCATGCCAACGCACCACATTGCTCCAAATTACCATAAACAACAACCATGGCACTTCATCAATTAAGAATGCATTATAAAATATGCCTAGTGTTTAACTACATAGATACATATTTATAAGTGATGCATGGGTATGCCTGAACATGTAATAATATTGAAATTATAAATAAAATTAATATTTTACTCACAGACTTAAATCGAGGTCACTGTGGCGGCTGGGCGGAGGAGGAAGACTGTGCCTACTCACCTGACAAATTTCATTGCAATTATTTAATATATTTGACTCAATATAAGTTTGAAAAAGACCAAAGACACCATAAATCGTGCCGAAAATCCGACAGAGTCTCCCCTATACCTAGGACCTACTCAACCTGCAAAAGGGTTCAAAATGCACTTCTATATCCACAAGTCACACATCCACAACTCAATCACATCACATGGCCCCTCCTGGGCCCATTCAACAGTCAACAATCACAATTTAAAAAATTACAATTTAGTCCAAACAATTACCCCTTTTTGCAAAAAATGCCCAAATGAGCTCTAAAAATTCTAAAACTTTGCGCCGCGGTCCTTAGAAATATTATTAAGCTAATGCAAATGGAATTATATTTTTCTAATTTACCACGAATATTTTATAGATTTTTAATTGAAATCAGGCACTAGATAATTAAGAAAAAGTAGGGTTCACATTTACCTATGCCAATTTCGACCCTGGAGTTGCGTTCGAGACGTCTGAAAATGGTGGGGTAGCCTATACTATTAACCCGATTCCGAAGCTTTCCCGGTAGTCTGTCTGCCTAGCTCGAAATTGCAAATCCGAGCAACCGTCGAATTTCTGCGAATTGAATGTACCTACGTGAAGCCCACAACACGGAGGTTAGTATATAATTTTTACGAAATTTTCTAAACTCATTTAATGCTTGGAAAAATACTGCGAAATTTCGCGAGACCCACTGAAAAATGGTATTGGAAAATTTTGAAATGGGTATTGTCGCGAAGCTCTCGACGAGTGGAGCACTTCGATACTCTTAGATTTTTGGTGGGGTCTACGGTTTTTGAGAAATCTAGCCCGAAAGTTAAAATGAGCTAAAACTTTTTGAGTAAAAATTGGACAAACCGCTCGATGGATTTTTGTGTTCTTGGTGTCTATAGAAAGCTCTCAAGGTGTAGATGTGTTTTGGGATAAGACCCGATCCGATTGGTGGCCGGATCAGCCAGAATTGGCCCGAGAAGTCGAAGTGTCGTGCTCAAGTAGGGGAGGAGTTTGGCACGATTTTCCTGCGGCTTAGAGGCCTGTCGGCGGTGGGGGAAGGGCGGGGGAGGTCGGCGACAGCGCGGGGAGGTGTGGGGGAGCGGTGGTAGGCGCGAAGGGGAGGGAGGAGAGAGAAAATGAGGGAGAGAGGGAGCGTCTGGACGCGCAGAAGGAAGAAGAAAAGAAGAAGAAAGGGCCGGTCTGATCCGATCCGGTTTCGATTTGATCGGTTGATTCAAGATACCCAAAATTGAATTTTTTACTCTGCCTTGAGATTGAAGATGAGGCTCGAAAATTCTGAAAAAATTTTAGAAAACTCAAAAAAATTTATAGAGTCTAAATATATTTTTAGTTTTGATACATGGTCTTTAAATAAATTTTTAAAAATCATCAAAGTTTTATGTTTTCGAAAAATCGAACCCGATTTCAAAAATTTGAAAAATTTCAAATAATTTTCCAAAATTTAAATAAAATAAAATATTAATATCTACCCATAAAATAATTAATTTAAAAAATTAGGGGTGTTACATTCTTCCCCCCTTATAGAAAATTCGTCTTCAAATTTTTTACACAAGGCAGAATAAAAGAACAGAATTATATATTGAATAAATACGAGTACTTGCTACGCATGTCTCGCTCTAACTCACAGGTACATTCTTCTACTGATTGGCTCCTCCACAACACCTTAACGATAGGGATCTATTTCGACCTTAGTTGCCTCACTTGGTAATCCTCTATGGCTATTGGCTGCTCCTTAAATGTCAAGTCTTCTTTTAGCTCTACTGTATCTGGTTGTAGCACATGAGAGGGATCTGGTATGTATTTTCTAAGCATAGAGATGTGAAATATAGGATGAACATGAGAAAGGTTGGATGGTAACTCCAACAGAGAGGCAACTGCTCCAACTCTATCAGTAACCTTATAAGGTCCAATATACCGAGGTATCACTTGCCCTTCTTTCTAAATCTCATGACTCCCTTCATCGGAGAAACCTTCAGGAATACGTAATCGCCTACTGCAAACTCTATATCCCTCTGTCTGGGATCTGCATAACTCTTTTGCCTACTGAAAGCTATTTTCAATCGTTCTCTGATTAAAGCAACCATCTCTAAAGTGTACTACACTAGGTCTACATCATGCACCTTCGCTTCTCCCATTTTCGTCCAACATAGAGGAAACCTACACTTTCTGCCATATAGTGCCTTATAGGGTGCCATCCTGATACTAGAATGATAACTGTTGTTATAGAAAAACTCCACCAAGGGTAGCTGATCTTCCCATTGACCTCTAAAATTCAGAACACACATACGAAGCATGTCTTCCAGTGTTTGAATTGTCTTTTTAGACTGCCCATCTGTCTGAGGGTGAAAGGCGGTACTAAAGTTTAACTGCTTGCCAAGTGCCTCTTGCAACTTTCTCAGATATTATGGAAGCAGAAACTCCATGCAATCTGACTATTTCTCAAACATAGAGCCTGGCGTATTGTGCACAGAATAGATGATTCTCACAGGCAAGAAATGAGCTGATTTAGTCAGACGATCTAGAATTACCCATATCGAATCATATCCCCCTGTGGTATGAGGCAACCCAGTTACAAAATCCATAGTGATCATTTTCCACTTCCATTCTAGGATAGGGAGCTCTTGCAGCTTCCGTGACGGCCTCTAGTGTTCGAACTTCACCTTCTAACAAGTCAAGCACTTAGACACAAAGTTCGCTATGTCTCTCTTCATGCCATTCCACCAGTAGCTATCTTTCACATCATGGTACATCTTGGTAGAGCCTGGGTGGACATTGTACAGTGTATAGTGTGCCTCTCACATGATTTCATTCCTGAGATTGTCCACGTCGGGCACACATATCCTAGAACCTTGTATAAGAGTGCCATCATTGGCAAATCCAAACTCACCACCTTCACCCTGCTGTACTTTTTTTATAATCTTTATCAATTACGGGTCTCTATGTTGGAAAACTCTGATTCTGTCTCATAGGTCTAGAGTCACTGAAAATTGGGCCAATAATACCCCCTCATCTGAAATATCTAAGATCAAACCTTGATCCATCAACTCATATACTTTCTGAATCAATGGCCTTTTCTCCGCTAATATGTGCGTTAAGCTGCCAGAAGATTTTCTGCTCAGAGCATCTGCTACTACATTGGCCTTCCCATTATGGTACTGGATGGTACAATCGTAGTCCTTCAGAAGCTCCATCCATCTCCTTTGTCTTAAGTTTAAATCCCTCTATTGGAAGATGTACTTCAATTTCTTATGGTCGGTGTATATCTCGCACACTTCACCATACAAGTGGTGTCTCCAGATCTTTAGTACAAAGAATACAGTTGCCATTTTCAAATCATGGGTAGGGTAGTTTTGCTCATGCCTCTTTAGTTGCCTTGAGGCATAAGCCATAACTTTTCCATGCTGCATCAAAACACACCCTAAGCCAACTCTAAAGGCATCACAGTACATGGTATATCCTTCACCACTCATCGGTAATGTCAACACAGGGACTATAGGTAGACATTCCTTAAGCTTCTGGAAGCTCTCCTCACAATCATTTGTCCAAATGAATGGAACATTCTTCAGAGTTAATTTAGTTAGGGGAGCTGCTATCCTGGAGAAATTCTGCACAAAATGCCTATAGTAGCGAGCTAGGCCCAGAAAACTTCACACCTCAATGACTGTTGTAGGCCTAAGCTAATCAGTTACAGCCTCAATTTTCTTGGGATCCACTTGAATGCCTTCACTAGAAACCACGTGTCCTAAGAATGAGATACTTTCTAGCCAAAATTCACATTTTGAAAATTTGACATATAGCTGGTGCTCCCTCAAAGTCTATAATACCATCCTCAAATGCCACACATGTTCTTCCTCAGTCCGAGAGTATACCAAAATGTCATCTATGAATATGATGATAAAACGGTCCAGGAATAGCCTGAACACCTTATTCATCAAGTCCATGAAGGTTGCTAGCGCATTAGTGAGTCCAAAAGACATCACTAAGAACTCATAATGACCATATCTTGTCCTGAATGCCGTCTTTGTCGCATCCTCTTTCCTGATTCTCAACTGATGGTAACCTGATCGTTGGTCTATTTTTGAAAAGAATCTAGCCCCTTGGAGCTGATCAAACAGATCATCGATCCGAGAAAGTGGATACTTGTTCTTCACAGTCATCTTGTTCAGTTGTCTATAATCAATACACAACCTCAAGGAGCCATCTTTCTTTCTCACAAATAGAATAGGAGTGCCCCAGGGGGAGGTACTTGGATGGATAAAACCTTTGTCTAGAAGCTCTTGTAGTTGCTACTTCAGCGCCTTCAATTATGCTGGGGCCATCCTATAAGGTAGCATTGATATGGGGTTCGTACCCTGCACAACATCAATGCAGAACTTTATTTCCCTTCCTGATGGTAACCCTGGAAGCTCCTCAGGAAAGACATCCATAAATTCTCTGACAACAGGAACATTCTCAATATTAACACCTTCTATAGATATATCTCTCACCAATGCCGAATACCCTTAACACCCATGCCTCAACATTTTTCTAGCACTAATTACTGACACCAAGTTATATGGAGCCACGCTCCTATCACCATCAAAGCTAAACTCTTCCACACCAGGTATATGAAAGTACACCCTTTTGTTCTTGTAGTCTAAAGTGGCATAATGAGTTGCCAACCAATCCATTCCCAAAATTACATTGAAATCCATTACTAGTAGAGAAACCAAGTCTGCTGGGAGGACCCTTTCATCCACTACCACTGGGCTACTCGGAAAAACCATATCTACATCTATGTTGTCACTAAGAGGGGTAGCTACAGACAAGGGGCATTCTAAAGTTGTAGGGCTCCTACCCAATCTCATGGCAAAAACAGGGGAGACAAATGAGTGCGTAGCACCCGGATCTATCAAAACACGAGCCTCACAGGAACAGACTAGAAGAATACCTGCCATAACTGCATTGGAAGCTTGAAAATCCTGGTGGGTCAAGGTGAAAACCCGAGCTTAACCATTACCCTCCATTGTAGAACCCTGAAATTGACTTCTACCTCCTGACCTACCTCCAAATCCACATCCTCCTTGTCCTCGGTCCTGTTGGCTACTGAACTGACTGCCTGCCATGCTGGAAGCACCAGGACACAATTGACGAGGAACATTTGCAACAGAACCCTGTGACCCCATCTGTGGCTCGTTGAACCCAGGACATTCTCTAACAAAGTGACCCTACTGGGCACACCAGAAACATACTCTTGAGACCATCATACAAGGTCCTGAATGTCCTCTTTCACACTGCGTGCAAGGTGAGAAGGAGGATCCTGAACCAGACCCATAACTGCTGTAACCCAAACTGTGACCACTGTTGGATCCATACCCTGGTCTGAATCCTCGAGGTTTGTGTTTAAAACCACCCTTCTTGTTGTTTCTACTCCTTCCTCTATAGTGACTTTGGCCTCTACTGTCTGTGGTACCCATATAGGGAACACCTGAAGAACCCTCTGCTCTATTCTTCTTTGCCCTTCCACTATTATCTCCTGTATAGCTAATTTCAATCTGTCGGGCTAGATCAACTACCATATCAAAAGACTGATTAGACATCATGGCTAGGTTTGCATACCTTTTGTTTAGTCCCTTTAGGAACCTCTTTAGCTTCATACTTTCTGTAGCCGCTGCTGTGGGGGCATACCTATTCAGTTCTAAAAATTCTGTAGCATATTCATCTACGGATCTGCCATTTTGTCTTAAAGCCTCAAAGGCCCACTACTTTTGATCTTTGAAGCTTTTTGGCACAAACCTGTTGATGAACAGTTCCATAAACTGGGTCCAAGATAATCCCTCAATACGAGATAGTACATAGTCTGTCATCCACTGCCTTGGCATTGACCCCAATACATGCTGCACACACTCTATAAGTCTCCTATCATTCAACTACAACTCCATCCCTACTTGTTTGTAAAAGTCCAAAAACTAATAGGCATCATCTGACACATCATAAGTACCAGGCATCAACTTCTTGAAATTAATTATTTATTTGTAAGGTTCCCCTCTCGGTGTGGTGGGCTGCTTTTGTTGTGGAGGGTGGACCATATATTGTGCCATCATATTGATGGTTCTTTGCAATCCAGCTAGGGTAGCTGCCATTGGGTCCATGGGACCCTGGGCCACAATCTGTTCCTGAACTGGTGGCGGCTACTCTTCTACTTGAGCAGCTCTAGGTCTCCTGCCCTGCCTTCTCGGGGCAAGCGCCTCATCCTATGCCGATACCTTATCTGGCACATCCCGTTCTGGTGCAGTGGTAGCTCTTCTACTTCTACGCATTTTCCTGAAATGTAACAGCATTAGCCCACCAAAATTCAAAATAGTATATTACACAGCTCTATAGACTCATATTTACACACAATTATATAAAGCAGAAATTCTCTGACAATAGGAACATTCTCAATATTAACACCTTCTATAGATATATCTCTCACCAATGCCGAATACCCTTAACACCCATGCCTCAACATTTTTCTAGCACTAATTACTGACACCAAGTTATATGGAGCCACGCTCCTATCACCATCAAAGCTAAACTCTTCCACACCAGGTATATGAAAGTACACCCTTTTGTTCTTGTAGTCTAAAGTGGCATAATGAGTTGCCAACTCACCCTCCACATACTCATTATATCATAAAATCTAATGGGAGCTCAGCTTCCTCATCCAATCCAGTCATGCATGCATTTAATAGGTTTACAGATTTAATATAACAATAAATTACAGTCCCAAACTAATTAAAACACTTCTACCACATACGGAGTCTAAAATTTGATTAAATTATACAAAATACATTAGATATTACTAATTGAACTGTGAAGAAGAAGAGCAGGTTAGTCACAAGAAGTAATCCTCTTGTAGCCTGAAAAAATAAGATGAACAGGAGTGAGCGTTCGACTCAGAGAGTAAAATATCAATTTTAACCACAATTTCTATAGATATCTAAAGCTAATGCATCCTAAGGAGTGGAATGCAACATCATTATAAATTTCATACAAATCACATCATAACAGTAAAAAGGCAATTTGGAGCACTTACACACCCAATAATATTCAAACAGTACATATATGGGAGCTGATCCCCTATACAGCTCTCGTAATCTAACCTCTGCCAGCGAGTATCTCTCAAGCCGGACTTTTCACTTAATAAACCAAATGCGGGGCCCAGCGAGTGTCTCTCAAGCTGTGCCTATCCTGACTTATCCATAAAGGACCGAGTCCCAGCAAGTGTCTCTCAAGCCACGTCTACCCATCTTATCCATACCCAATACCACACACCACATGCACGCCAACGCACGCACACTACTCCAAATTACCATAAACAACAACCATGGCACTTCATCAATTAAGAATGCATTATAAAATGTGCCTAGTGTTTAACTACATAGATACATATTTATAAGTGATGTATGGACATGTTTGAACATGGAATAATATTGAAATTATAATTAAAATTAATATTTTACTCATAGACTTAAACCGAGGTCATTGTGGTGGCTGGGTGGAGGAGGAAGGCTGTCCCGACTCACCTGACAAATTTTATTGCAATTATTTAATATATTTGACTCAATAAAAATTTGAAAAAGACCAAAGACACCCTAAGTCGTGTCGAAAATCCAGCAGAGTCTCCCCTATACCTAGAACCTACCTAACCTGCAAAAGGGTTCAAAATGCACTTCTATACTCACAAGTTACACATCCACAACTCAATCACATCACATGGCCCCTCTTGGGCCCATCCAACAGTCAACAACTACAATTTAGAAAATTACAATTTAGTCTCTACAATTACCCATTTTTGTAAAAACTGCCCAAATGAGCTCTAAAAATTCTAAGACTTTGCCCCGCGGTCCTTAGAAATATTATTAAGCTAATGCAAAAAGAATTATATTTTTCTAACTTACCACGAATATTTTATAGATTTTTAATCAAAATCAAGTACTAGATAATTAAGAAAAAGTAGGGTTCAGATTTACCTATGCCAATTCCGACCTTGAAGATGCGTTCAAGACAACAGAAAACAGTGGGGTAGCCTATACTCTCAACCCGGTTTTAAAGCTTTCCCAGTAGTCTGTCTGCCCGGCTCGAAATTACAGATTCGAGCAACCGTCGAATTTCTGTGAATTGAATGTACCTACGCGAAGCCCACAGCACAAGGGTTAGTATATAATTTTTACGAAATTTTCTAAACTCATTTAATGCTCGGAAAAATACCGCGAAATTTCGCAGGACCCACCGAAAAATAGTGTCAAAAAAATTTGAAATGGGTATTGCCGCAAAGTTCTAGACGAGTGGAGCACTCCGGTACTCTCAGATTTTTTTGTGGGGTTTACGATTTTTGAGAAATCTAGTCCGAAAGTCAAAATGAGCTAAAATTTTTTGAGCAAAAATTGGACAAACCGCTCGATAGATTTTTGTGTTCTTGGTGTCTATGGAAAGCTCTCAAGGTGTCGATATGTTTTGGGACAAGACCCAGTCTGATTGGTGGCCAAATCGGCCAGAATCAGCCAGAGAAGTAGAAGCGTCACGCGCGCATAGGGGAGGAGTTTGGCACGATTTTCCTGCGGGCTGGAGGCCTGCCTGTAACACCCCTAATTTTTAAATTTATTATTTTGTGGGTAAATTTTAATATTTTATGTTTTTTAAATTTTAGGAAATTATTTAAAATTTTTTGAATTTTATAAATCGGGTTTGATTTTCCGAAAATATAAAACTTTGATGATTTTGAAAAATTAATTTAAAGATCACGTGGCAAAACTAAAAATATATTTGGACTCTATAAATTTTTCTGAGTTTTTTAGAATTTTTTATGAATTTTTAGGCCTCGTTTTTGGTCCCATAGCAGAGTAAAAATTTAATTTCGGGTGCCTTGAATTGAACCGATCGAATCGAACCGGACCGGATCAGAACGGTCGAATCGGACTGACCCATTTTCTTTTTCTTTCCTCTTTCGTGCGCTCTTCCTCTCTCTCTCATTTTCTCTCTCCTCTCACCTCCCCTCGCCACGCCGCTGCCACCCCAGCCCTCCCCAGCTCACCGGTGCACCTTTAGGCCTCTTCCTCGCCATCGGCCGACGCTCTAGGCGGTCGAAAATGTCGCGCGAGTCATTTCAGCTTCTCGGCCAAAATTCGACCGATCTGACCACTATATGGGCTGGGTCTTATGTAGAAACTCATCTACACCTCGAGAGCTTTCCATAGACACCAAGAACACCAAAATCTATCGAGCAGTTTGCCCAATTTTTATTCGGGAAGTTTTAGCCCATTTTGACTTTTGGGCTACATTTCTCTCAAACAGTGAACAACACGAGAAAATCAAGAGTACCAGAGTGCTCCACTCGTCAAGAGCTTCGCGACAATATAAATTTTAAAATTTTTCAACACCGTTTTTCGATGGGTCCCATGAAACTTCATAGTGTTTTCCCGAGCACTAAATGAGCTTAGAAAATTTCGTAAAAATTATATACTAACCCCCGTGTTGTGGGCTTCATGTAAGTACCTTCAATTTGCGAAAATTCCACAGTTACTCGGATCTGTAAATTTCGGGCCAGACAGATAGACTATCGAAAAAGTCTTGGAATTAGGTCAAGATTTTGGCTATCCCATCATTGTCAGATGTCCCGAGCGCATTCTCGAGGTCGGAATCAGCATAGGTAAACCCGAACCTTACTTTTTCCTAATTATCTAATGCTTGAATGGGATTAAAAATCCATAAAATATTCATGGTAGCTTAGAAAATTATAATTCCTTTTGCATTAGTTTAGTAATATTGCTAAGGACCGTGGGGCAAAGTTTTAGAATTTTTAGAGCTTGTTTGGATAGTTTTTGCAAAAGGGTCAATTATAAGGACTAAACTGTAATTTTACATATTGCGATTGATGACTGTTTGGATGGGCCCAGGAGGGGCTGCGTGATGTGATTGAGTTGTGGGTGTATGGTTTATGGATATAGAAGTGCGTTTTAAGCCCTTTTACAGGTTGAGTAGGTTCTAGGTATAGGGGAGACTGCCGGATTTTTAGCACAACTTAGGATATCTTTGGTCTTTTCTCAATTTGTATTGAGTAAAATATATTAAATAATTGTAATAAAATTATCAGGTGAGCCGAGATAGCCTTTCTCCTCCACCTAGCTGCCACAGTGACTGCAGTTAAGTCTATGAGTAAAATATTAATTTTAATTGTAATTTCGATATTACTATATGTTCAAGCATGCTCTTGCATCACTTATATGTATATATCTATGTAGTTAAATACTAGGCACATTTTACATTGCATTCTTAATTGATGAATTGCCATGGGTGTTGTTTGTGGTAATTTGGAGCAGTGTGCGTGCGTTAGCGTGCATGTGATATGGTACTGGATATGGACAAGACGGGTAGACACGGCTTGAGATCTTCGCTGGGACCCTGTATTTGGTTTATTAAGTGAAAGTCCAGCTTGAGATCTTTGCTAGCAGAGGTTGGATTAAGAGGGCTGTACAGGGGATCAGCTCCCATATATGTATTGTTTGACATTATCGAGTGTGTGAGTGCTCCAAATTGCCTTTTTGATGTGATTTGTATGAAAATTATGATGATGTTGTATTTTAATTCACAGGTTGCATTAGGTTTAGATAACTATAGAGATTATGGTTAAAATTAATATTTTACTCTCTGAGTCGAACGCTCACACCTGTTCACCATATTTTTTTCCAGGATACAGGAGATTTCTTATTGAGTTCTAACCTGCCTCTCTCCCTCGCAGGTCGTCTATTAATGTCTGTAATGTTTGTATAATTCTGTTAACTCCTAAAATTCCACAAGTGTTAGAAATATTTATTTGATTTGGGTCTGTAATATATTTGCCATGTTGGACCTGTAAACTTATTAAAAGCATGTATGTTAGACTGGATGAGGGAGCCAAGCTCCCATTTATTTTTATGACATTTGATTATGAGGAGGGTGAGGGATATACCGTGTACTGTGATGCCTCCAGAGTTGGCGTAGGGTGTTTTTTGATGCAGAATAGAAAAGTAGTGGCTTATGCTTCAAGGCAGCTAAAGAGACATGAGCAGAACTACCCCACCCATGACTTGGAAATGGTGGCTATAATCTTTGCACTAAAAATCTGGAGACACTACCTGTATGGTGAAGTGTGCGAAATATACACCGACCACAAAAGTTTGAAGTACATCTTCCAACAGAGAGATTTAAATATAACACCCCTAATTTTTAAATTTATTATTTTGTGGGTAAATATTAATATTTTATGTTATTTAAATTTTAGGAAATTATTTAAAATTTTTTGAATTTTAGAAATCGGGTTCGATTTCCCGAAAATATAAAACTTTGATGATTTTTAAAAATTAATTAAAAGACCACGTGGCAAAACTAAAAATATATTTGGACTCTATGAATTTTTCTGAGTTTTCTAGAATTTTTTCAGAATTTTTAGGCCTCGTTTTTTGTCCCAAGGCAGAGTAAAAATTCAATTTCAAGTACCTTGAATTGAACCGGATCATATCGGACCAGTCAAATCGGACAAATTGGACCGGCCCAGTCGCTCTTCCTCTCTCTCCCATTTTCTCTATTCTCTCACCTCCCTTCGCCACGCCGCCACCACCCCAGCCCTCCCCAGCTCGCCGGCGCATCTCCAGGCCTCTTCCCCGCCTTTGGCCAACGCATCATTTCGGCTTCCCAGCCAAAATCAGGCCTATTCGGCCACCGTTTGGGCCGATTCTTGTATCGAAACTCATCTACACCTCGAGAGCTTTCCATAGACACCAAGAACACCAAAATCCATCGAGCGGTTTCTCCAATTTTTGTCTGGGAAGTTTTAGCCCATTTTGACTTTTGGGCTAGATTTCTAAACCGTGAACCCCATGAGAAAATTGAGAGTACCGAAGCTCTCCACTCGTCAAGAGCTTCGCGGCAATATAATTTTCAAAATTTTTCGACACCATTTTTCGATAGGTCCCACGAAATTTCGTAATATTTTTCCTAGCACTAAATGAACTTAGAAAATTTTATAAAAATTATATAATAACTCCCGTGTTGTGAGCTTCGCGTAGGTACCTTTAATTTGTGAAAATTCCATAGTTGCTCAGATCTGTAAATTTCATGCCAGATAGACGGACTACCGAAAAAATCTTGGAACTGGGTCGAGATTTTGGCTACTCCACCGTTGTCAGATGTCCCGAGCGCGTTCCCGAGGTCACAATCGGCATAGGTAAACCTGAACCTTACTTTTTCTTAATTATCTAGTGCTTGAATGGGATTAAAAATCCATAAAATATTCATGGTAGCTTAGAAAATTATAATTCCTTTTGCATTAGTTTAGTAATATTGCTAAGAACCGCATGGCAAAGTTTTAGAATTTTTAGAGCTTGTTTGGATAGTTTTTGCAAAAGGGTCAATTATAAGGACTAAACTATAGTTTTACATATTGCGATTGATGACTGTTTGGATGGGCCCAGGAGGGGCTGTGTGATGTGATTGAGTTAGGGGTGTATAATTTGTGGATATATAAGTGCATTTTAAGCCCTTTTGCAGGTTGGGTAGGTTCTAGGTATAGGAGAGATTCTGCCGGATTTTCGATACGACTTAAGACATCTTTGGTTTTTTCTCAGTTTGTATTGAGTAAAATATATTAAATAATTGTAATAAAATTGTCAGGTGAGCAGGGACAGCCTTTCTCCTCCGTTCAGCTGCCACAGTGACTGCAGTTAAGTCTGTGAGTAAAATATTAATTTTAATTGTAATTTCGATAATACTATATGTTCAAGAATGCTCATGCATCACTTATATGTATATATCTATGTAGTTAAACACTAGGCACATTTTATATTACATTCTTAATTGATGAATTGCCATGGGTGTTGTTTGTGGTAATTTAGAGCAGTGTGTGTGCGTTGGCGTGCGTGTGATATGGTACTAGATATGGACAGGATAGGTAGACACGGCTTAAGATCTTCGCTGGGACCCGGTCCTTCGAGTAGACACGGCTTGAGATCTTCGCTGGGACCCCGTATTTGGTTTATTAAGCGAAAGTCCAGCTTGAGATCTTTGCTGGCAGAGATTGTATTAAGAGGGCTGTATAGGAGATCAGCTCTCATATATGTATTGTTTGACATTATCGGGTGTGTGAGTGCTCCAAATTGCCTTAATGATGTGATTTGTATGAAAATTATGACGATGTTGCATTTTACTTCACAGGTTACATTAGCTTTGGATAGCTATAGAGATTATGGTTAAAATTGATATTTTACTCTCTGAGTTGAACGCTCACTCCTATTCACCATTTTTTTTCCAGGATACAGGAGATTTCTTATTGAGTTCTAACCTGCCTCTCTCCCTCGCAGGTCGTCTATTAATGTCTGTAATGTTTGTATAATTTTGTTAACTCCTAGAATTCCACATGTGTTAGAAATATTTATTTGATTTGGGTCTGTAATATATTTGCCATGTTGGACCTGTAAACTTATTAAAAGCATGTATGTTAGACTGGATGAGGGAGCCAAGCTCCCATTTATTTTTTATGACATTTGATTATGAGGAGGGTGAGCTGAGCTCCTCAATTTATTATATATTATGTTTACAGGTCGGAAAGTCAAAAACTCCCCGTTAAATGGTCCATTTTATGGCTGGACTATGTCCGGTTGAATTCTTGAAATTGGGCCCAAATGGGCCTTAGAGTTGGGTTGAGGAATAGTTAGGCTTACTACGGGCCTCGAGAGATTTAGGCTGGCCTAGGTCCTAGTGCCGGTCTAGCCCATAGGTTGGGTCGTGACACTATCAGCGACGGGGGAAGGGCGGGGGAGGTTGGCGATGACGCGGGGAGGGATGAAAGAGCGGTGGTAGGCGCGGAGGGGGAGGGGGAGGGGGAGGGAGGAGAGAGAAAATGGAGGAGAGAGAAAACAAGAGAGAGAGAGGGAGTGTCGGGACGCGTGGGAGGAAGAAGAAAAGAAGAAGAAAGGGTCAGTCCGATTCAATCCAGTTCGATTCAAGATACCCGAAATTAAATTTTTACTCTGCCTTGAGATAAAAAACGAAACCCAAAAATTCCGAAAAAATTTCAGAAAACTCAAAAAAATTTATAGAGTCTAAATATATTTTTAGTTTTGCCATATGGTCTTTAAATAAATTTTTAAAAATCATCAAAGTTTTATGTTAATATTCAAAATTTTTGAAATAATTTCCCAAAATTTAAATGAAACAAAATATTAACATCTACCCATAAAATAATTACTTTAAAAAATTAGGGGTGTTACATTATCAATGCCTCTTGGGTGGATGTGTGCCTTAAACCTTTCTATTATATTGTTGCTAACAATTTAAAAGGTAAAAAGTACTATCTTTATTGAAAGAATAAAAAGAGCTTCTTACATAAATTGTCAAATAGATTAGCCCACTAATAATACTTCTTGAGTTTATTGATGTTCCATGCTCAAGGGAGCTGTCTGCCTTTCATATTGGCTAATTTGTAAGCTTCGAGGTGCATGACCTTTGTGATCGAGTATGGTCAGGTTTACTTGTACCTGCTCTGCTTTTCTCTAGACCGGCTCTTTTCATTACTAGGTTGCCTATGCAGAGGGATCATCCTCTGACTTTTGAATTGAACAATTGAGTCATTTTTTATTTGTACCCTACCATGTGAATGAAAGACTTTTCCCTTTGAGTTTCCAGCTAATCAATGGTGAATTTGAGGTCCTTTTCATTAGTGGCAGCCTTTGGTTTTTCTACCCTTGTTGTTAGGGCGTAGAATTCTGCTAGGATAACTGCTTCGGCTCCATAAGTGAGGGAGAAAGGTGTCTCACCTGTGCTTGATCTTGGTGTTCCGTAGGCCTATAAGACATTAAGGATTTCATCTAGCTATTTGCCTTTTGCTTTATCTAGTCACTTCTTCAATCCTTGTAAGATTTTAATCATCCCATTGGACTATAGGTGATAAACTAATGTGAAATGGAGATTGATTTGAAACTCTGCACAAAAGTCTTGAAATTTTTTAGACTCAAATTAGGTGCCATTGTCAGTGATTATCACATTTGGTACACCAAATCTTGTAAGGATATTGATTTTTACAAAAGTAATCCCTTCTTTGCAGTGATCTTTGATGTTGCTTCAGCATTTACCCACTTTGTAAAGTGATCAATTACTACTATCACGTACTTGTGTTGTCCAAAGGCTTTTGGAAAAGGGCCAATAATATCAATCCCCATTGATAGAAGGGCCATGGGCTATCAATGGTAGTTAATTTTTCTGAGGGTTGGCAGGGAATGTGATCAAATTCCTGGCATTTTAAACATGCTTAGACTAGCTGCTTAGCATCTTCAACCACGATTGGCTAATATAGTCCTTGTCGAAAAGCCTTGTTGGCTATTGCCTTGGCACCTTCATGGCTCCCACAGATCCCTTCATGGATTTCCTTTTGAGTTTGAATTCCATCTTCTGAAGTGATGCATTTGAGCTAGGGTTGTAAGTAGGACCTGCGATAGAGCCAACCACTAATAATGCCATATCCCCATGTTTTTTTTTTACTATTTTACCTACTTCCATTGGATCTTAAGGGAGGATTTCCTCGGTCAAGTAATAAAAGAGAGGGCTCATCCAATGTTTCTCCAATGTCGATGGAGAAGGCCTTATCTTGGTCAACTGTCAAGCATTATCTTCAAAAGGTATTGGGCAAGTTAAGTGTTGCTCGCCTATTGCTACAAGTTTAGCTAGGCTGTCTGCTTCACTATTCTCTTCCCTAAGGGCTTGAATAATCTCGATTTCCCCTCCTTTGACCCATGTATCAACTAAGAACTAGAGAACCCTTACCTCATACTTCGCCAGATTTTGGTCTTTCACTTAGAAATTGCCTTGGTATTGATTGACCACAAGTTGTGAGTCGGAATATATGGTCACGTGCATTGCCCATACTTCCTTCAGAATATGCAGTAACATTAGTAGTGCCTCATACTCAACTGTGTTGTTGGTGGCCTTAAATGTTAGCTTGGCTGCATATTGGAGTTTTACTTTATAAGGCCCTTTAAGTATCACACCAGTGCCTGCTCCCTTCGAACTGGTTACACCATCAACCAAACTTTCCATTCTTACTTCGATTCTTATTTTGGGCAGGGAACTAGAGTGAGCTCTGCTACAAAATTGGCTAGGGCCTGTACTTTGAGTGCTGATCTAAGGCCATACCGAACATCATATGCCCCTAAATAAATTGCCCATTCTGTGACTCGCCCGATGGCTTTTAGTCAATGTAGGATTTTTTTGAATGGGTAATTGCTTTGAACTTCTACTGTATGAGTTTCAAAGTATGGTTTGAGTTTTTGGGTGGTTGTGACTGCTATAAAAGCTAACTTTTTTAGAGCCTGGTAATTACATTTTACCCATTTTAGTACTTGGCTTATGTAATAGATGGGATATTACTCGCCCTATTCTTCCTTGACCAGCACTGAACTAACAGTTTCATTAATCACAGACAAGTACAAATAAAAGTTTCACTTGGTTTGGGCATGTTTAGCAAGGGAGGCTGAGTGAGGAATTCCTTTAATTCTCGGAATGCTGTTTAGTAGTCTTCTCCCCATTTGAATTGTTTTTTAGCTTTGAGAGGTCTGTAAAAGGGGAGGCATCTTCTGGCCGAGCATGACATGAATCAACTGAGTGCAGTTACTTACTCGTTTAGTTTCTCTACATCTTTTATGGTTTTTGGAAGTTGCACCTCCATAATTGCCCTGATCTTTTCTGGATTTGCTTCAATTCTCCCTTTTGACACCAAGTATCCAAGAAACTTTCCTACTTTTATCTTGAAAGTGCACTTTTCTGGGTTGAGCTTTATGCCAACTTTATCTAGGATATCGAGGGCATCTA
Organism: Hevea brasiliensis; assembly: GCF_030052815.1. NCBI lineage: Eukaryota > Viridiplantae > Streptophyta > Magnoliopsida > Malpighiales > Euphorbiaceae > Hevea > Hevea brasiliensis. The sequence goes on from NW_026614585.1 coordinate 418,047, forward strand.
CAATGTTGGTTGCATGGTCTTCTAATTTTTTACTTTTAATTATCATGTCATCAACATACACCTCAACTGTTTTTCCTATCAAGTCTTTAAACATTCTATTTACTAACCTTTGGTAGGTTATTTCTGTATTTTTGAGTTTGAAGGACATTACTTTGTAGCAGAACACACCCTCATCTGTTATGAATGCTATTTTCTCCGAGTCACTCAACTCCATTAGTATTTGGTGGTAACCAGAGATGACATCTATTAAAGAGTATACTGTATGGCCTGCTATTACATCTACCAGGTGATCAATTATTGGGAGGGGATAATGATCTTTTGGACAGGGTTTATTCTGATAAGTGAAATCGACACACATTCTTCACTTGCCGTTCACCTTTTTTACCAAGACAACTTTTAGTACCCAGGTTGGGTATTGGACCTCTTTGATAAGCCCTGCCTTTTTTAACTTAGCAACTTCATCTACTATCACTTTCTATCTTTCAGGAGTGAAATGCCTTTTCTTTTATTGAATGGGCTTGATTGTTGAGTCAACATTAAGCTTGTGTGTCATGACTCTTGGGTCTATTCCCTTCACATCTTTTGGTTTCTAGGCAAAAGTTGATATCTTGGATTTGAGTGTCTGGATTACTACATCTCTGCTTGGACCTATGAGTGCTGATTCTAGTTTCACCTTCTTTCCCCCTTCCAATTTGTCTTCACTAACATCATCAGCTAGCTCGGCATTTATCTTGTCCTCTGGCTTTTCCAGTAACTCGATTAGGAATGAGAATTGGGATATGGTTTTGCTAGACTATCTGTAACACTCCTGGATGGACTTTTGACTCTCTCAAGCAACCGTTATTCCCCCTACTATAGGAATTTTTAGGCACATCTCCTTATTAATAATTATGTTGTGGTTACTTAGAACTGGCCTTTCCAAAATTGCATTGCAGGAGAAAGGCATATCAACTATGGTAAACTCAGCATAAATCTCCCTTTTGAATTATTCATCTTTGAGGACCATAGTTATGTTTATGGTACCCAGCAAAGGGATAGATTTGTCACCTAGACTCATTAAAGGATAAGGGACTTTTCTTATACACATCTAGAGTGATGAGGTTCACTAAGCTTCTAGTGTCTACTATAACACATTTCACCATGTACTTGTTCATCCAAAGGGTGATAACTAGGGGGTCAGAGTGTGGCCGAGCTACTTTATCATCATCCTCCTTATTAAAGGTTATGGGTGACTAACATAGTTCCTCCATTGCAAGTACCATGTCTGAGCTGCTTGTTGACTTTCAATTTTTTTCTTGCTTGACAGGAGTGGGTCCTCCCACTATTACATTAATAATGCTGATGGGTTCTTCATCATCATATCTTGATTTATGTTTGTCTCTTTCTCCCCTACATCTATCGCGGTAGGACCAAGTATGGCGAGTAAAACACCTAAGTGTGCCATCCATGACTAGCCTTTCAATATCATCTCTCAATTGTCTGCATTCATTAGTGTTGTGGCCAAAATCACCATGAAATCTATAGAATTTACTCTGGCCTCACTTGTCTATAGTTGTAAGATTCAACTTTCTTGGCATTTGATTGACTCCCCATTCTTTTGTATCCATATTAGTAATCTAGTCTAAAACTCATTCATAGGAGCATAATTTCTGTATTTGTTATGCCCTCTGTCCTTGTCACTAACAAAATTTATTTTTTTGATATGTTGTCTAGGCTGGTCTTCTTCTCCTCAGTTTTGATTTCCTTATCTAGCTTTAACAACTGCTTTTCATGATCCAGTAGATATACTTCTGGGCCCACTCCATAAGCTATTAATAATTGTGAGCTAGATTTTTAATGAGGGAATCTATAAATTTTACATTGGTGGACCCCTTGTTGATGGCTTCACAAGCAATTTCATGATTCAATTGCTCGACCTAGATGGCTTCTGCATTGAAACGATCAATGTAACTTCTTAGTGAGGTGCCTGAATTTTGCCTGACCTTTTGAAAGTCAAATGGCAGTTTCTTTGGTGGAGTGCAGGTGATGAATCTTTGCTTAAATTCTGAGGCTAGGTGCTGAAAGCTCGAGATTGAGCTAGGGCGAAGGTGTTGATACAACTTCTGAGCAAGTCTTTGTCAGGATTGATGGGAGGACCTTGCATAGGATGAAGTCGTTAATATTCTACAGTTACATTGTAGTTTTAAAATTTTCCAGGTGACTCCTTGGGTCAGATCTGTAGTTATATTTGTTCAAGATGGGCAATTTAAACTTTGAGGGAAAGGCTTCAGCCAGGATTTCATTTGTTAAATGAGAATATTTGCCCACACCAAAACCTTCATCAGGATCCATGTTGTTTTGAAATTTGGGCAAGTCTTAATTTTGCCCCAGTTGATGCTTCCTTTTGTGGAATTGGCTTTAAAATCGCCAACTTTCTCTTTACCCTTGGACTATTATAGTTTTTATGGATTTGTGATGGCATTGTTCTCAAGGGTTCTTGAATTTTCCAATTAGGCATTTTGGTTTTTTAGGCTAGTGTTTTTTGCTTCTTATTCCTTGATATGTTGTGTCAGCTGCTTCAAGGTCATAAGAGGTTGAGGTGATGTATTCTCAGCAATAGTGGCACCATTGGTGGTAATATTATCGGTAGGAGGCTCAATAGGAATTGGTAGTGGTTCCATGGATAAAGGGTTTGGGATGGCAACTGTGAAAAAGAAGAAACAACTATCACAAAATTTGTTTTTTTATGAGAATGAATTATCAAAGTAATCCTTCCCACTGACAGTACCAATGAAGTTGTTCTGTACTCTGGCAGGTTGTGTATGTTGGGTACAACAATTGGACTTATTGGCCCTTATATAGGCCTCTAACATGACTTCCTGTTAGGATTAGGAGTCTATGGTTGAGTGGAATTAAGAGTCTGCTCCGCTAGTTGAGTCCTCATATGGATGGGATTCTGATAGTGGCGTATTTCTTGGAATCATTATCATTGAAAGCGATCCAAGTATCGCTGGTATAGTTGGGCAAGTAACTCTCTCATCTTAGTACCAAGTGTCGTCTGATTCGAACTACTCCTTACCCATTTGCTCGATTATTCGTTACTCGTCTTATGATATTATTTTACTGTTTGTGATATCAATAATTTTTGTTATAAATACATTAAGTTACCCTATAATTCTTAATTATAAATGTACTATTATACTATGTGTATATTAATTCATAATTATATTAGTGTCTTATAGTTAAATATTACATAATAAATAAATAGTTAAAATATATATTATATGATATACTATTATATTATATAATATACTTAATCTTAAATTATATATGTACTTTATAAATAAAGATTATATACTTAAAAATAGTTAAAAGATATATTATATGACATCTTATATATTAGTAACCCAATTCAAAACTTAAATGCTAATTCAAATATGACTTTTTTAATAAAATAATTACATAAAATTGTTTTAAGAATCGAGAATTGAAACAACGATGAACTAAACTGAAACTACACTGAAATTTCAATTTAGTTTCGGTTCCTATGCAAACTCCATATTGAGCTGGAACAACATACCACTACTACCCACACCCTTCTCCTCCTCGTTCTCTACCTTGTTTTTATTTTTATAAAAAAATTGTACAAGTTATTTGCACAAACAAAAAAAATTATTAGCTTTCTTAAATCTCTAAATAATCAAGACAATAATTCAAGAAAATTATGTTTTAATAAAGAAACACAAAAATAATATGCCTAAAAATTTAAATAAATTAAATTATTTGAACAATTAAAAAAAATATAAATTCAGATTTAGTCTGCATAGCAAAATTTTCATTTTCATCCAATAATGTGTTTTTCACAATATTGTACTTTCAAAATATAACTAATTAATTTTACTAAAATAAGAAGATTAAATACAAAATACTAGTATTTTTTAAAATACAAAAAATTGAATACCAAATAGTAATGTTTTTTAAAATACAAAACTTAACTGATTAGTTTACTAAAATAAAAGTAAATAATAATTTAACTGACATTAAAATCTATTGACTAATAGATTAATAAAAAATTTGATGAAAAAACTAAAAAATTTAATAAAAGTAAAATACAAATACTAAATGATATAATTTTCAAAATATATAAAGCAAGTAATTAATTTTATTAAAATAAAGAAATTAAATAATAATTTCCCTACATTAATAAAACTTTTGTTTTTACAAATTTTAAACTTTATTTTTCGTTCTTTTAATATTTTGATAAGAATTGTTCATTTTTCCTTCTCACAAGGGGGTTTTGTTTTTCTTTGGATAGACGGGGAGAAGAGGGCTATTATGCCAATATATCACTTTGATAAGTGATGTTTCTGTTAGCTCAAAAAAAAAAAAAAAAAAAGATGTTTCCACTTGTGGACCATTGATTAGGGTTGAACATTCGGTTCAAATCGAATCGAGCAGAATCGAATTAAATTATGAAAATTGAATTACATATTTTAGAAATCAAACCGAATCAAAATAGATGAAAAATCGAATCGTATCAAACCGCGCTATTTTAGTTCGATTCGGTTCAAACTAATCAGTTTCGATTTTTTATTGATTTTTTAATTTAAATTTTATTTTCAAGTTATTTGGTCTAATTTTGACTTTGATTTGAACTTAATAATCATTAATCAATGAAATTAAACAATATATATATATATATATATATATATATATATCCCCATAAAAATAAATCAATTCAAAAATTAATTTGATTCGATTTGACTATATAAAATTACTATTCAGTTTAATTCGATTTAACCGATTTTTCTCTTTAAAACCGAACCAAACCGAAATAACCAAAATTTTTACAATATAAAATCGAATCAAACCGATTAAATTTTAAAAAAGAACAAATTAAACCTAATTAAATCGGTTCGGTTTGATTTTTCAATTTGAACCGAAATCTGCTAACCCCTACCGCTGATCTTCAAACCGTATCAAACATAATACTTTCCCTTGTGAGTGGTAGATTACAAAAGTTTTCCTGGAGGATTGCTTCTTCCATCTAAAAGTAAAATAAAAGAATCAATCAACACTTAACCCATGTAAACTAGTGTTCGCCCCAATGCCAGGGTTCCTCCTCAAACAGATACCAAAGATCGCTAACAGTCCGCCTCCTGCCTTCTGTTACGGCCTGGCAATTGGGTTCTCCAGTAATTTTTTCTGCCAATCTTTCAAGTTTTCACTCTACCCGTCTCAAGTTGCCATTCCAAATTTACTATTAAGGTGAAATTTGAATGTAAAGGCCAGCTCCTAATCCATACCGTGAATCTTTTATCTATACAAGAAGTCTCATCCAAAACTTCTCAACAACATAGCCCCTTAAACTTCCATTATTTTCACTAGATAATGTTTTTAACTGTTAACATTCAAAGATAAAAGTATGCCACACTATTGGTTCAAGTCTAATTTAAACTTGTTAACAATGTGATGACAACACATAACCCTTCCCAACATGCAGTAAATTGCTCAAATCCTCTAAATATTGGACAACGCCCAGCATGCATAAAACTGTCCCAAAATGCGCAAAACTTACATTGCCTAAATCCTCCGGTATTAGTTCATGCAGAAAATAAAGGTCCCAGGAGTCTAAGCAGCAAAAATTGGCAGTTCAACAGTAATTCCAAGAAAATTAAAACAAGAATAAGGATATTGACTTTGTCCAATATTTACTCGCTGACTAGCTGCCCCCATTGCAGTATATCAAGGCAATAGCACACAAAACATTTGTAAATAGGGTGAATGTTGCAGCACTGACACAAAAGTTGCAAATCAAACATAAATTAATTATTTTAGAGGAATTAAATAAATAGATAGACAACGCCTCCTAAAACAAGCACTTTTCAACAGCCACCTTCATGATAAAGACAATAGTAACACATAAATTTGTACCCCTATCATTTATTGCATATGCACTAGTCGATTCTTTGCTGCCTTGGAAAAGGAGATGAAAAGAAGAAAATACCTTATATCAAGTCCAAAATAACCACAAGAAGATAAGAAGAGCCATAGTTGGGCCAAAGGATAGTATAGAATTATTAATTCAATATTTTACAGTATGAGCAGACACTCCAATGTAGTAGGCAAACAACTACATATAACTTATAAGCCACATAAGCTCATGAACTTGCAAATCTCCTCGACAATATGCCCAAAGGATCACTCCCTGGCAATAACCCTTCAGGAATTCTTGTCTGCTATCTGGTATGAAAATGCAGCAGCACTCACTCATTAATCTGCACCTCAAAAATAGAATGAGCTTCAGACATTGTAGTTCCTCAATTCATGACTCACAGTCACATACTAGCATATTACCAAAATCTTATATGCTAGTAATAAATTTAACTAATAATATTACTGTGGCATGCACTCAGCCTGAATACTCAATGCCCCAAAACATGAAGATTTTCTTCCAGATGTCAGTGAATTAATTGGATATGTTACGATCAGTACCGCAAATTCATTACTTAAATGCAACACTAAAACATCAACCCAAGGTCCTCATCCAATTCAATGACAAAGAATGAAAGAAATCAACATGTAAGAGCTGTAGTCAAAGGTGTAAAAACAGGGAAATGTGTAAGTATGCATAAATTCTACCGACTCAAAGATGAGAAATTCCACGGATGGGCAGATAGCTATGGGCTTGTGACATAACATTCAGAATCATTACCATAGTTGAGAAGGTAAGTCCCAAATATACCTGATTAAGAGGATTGTCAGGAGATTTCTTCCATAACTTCCATATCATGTCCTTGTATTGATTATGAGTAAGGCCTGGTTTCTCTTCCTTGAGTTTAGGAAGCTCAGCTTCTTCAAAAGCCTACAAACATATAAAATGTTGACATACAATCAACAAAAGAGGAGGAAAAAACGCGTGTAACATATCCTTTTTTATAAAATTTGCACTTCCTATAGCTTTATTTTCCTCTTTCTGAAAATTCTTTCCTTCTTCTTCATGAAGCATCAGGCTACCACAAAGTACTTAAACTTCTATATATCCTCTGCAACCTTAGTCCATCTTGAAAATGGAATTCTCAGCAAAGTTTTCAAACCATTAATTCTCCTAAAAATATATTTCAAATAAAAACCATAAAATGAGGACTTCCAACCAATTTCCTTTTCCATTCTTACTAAATTTCCAAACAAAACAAGCGGTCTCTTCACATTTTTGAACATCTCAAACAAGTTTAACACTGCAGCTCCTGCAAAGTCAAAATAGCCATCTATGTCTTCCCAAAATTAAAGCACATTACACTACCAATCCTATGCTGTACAGAATATTCATATAACTAACTTCCATAGAAATTTGTATTTCACATATCCCATTGTAAACCATCTAATTCTCAACCAAAGCATCATCCATGTGTATAATTTTATCTTTTTTTATATGGAAAATTTTGTCAAATGATTTCACATTTAACTCTCATCTATCTACTCTGTTCTGTTTACCATAAAGCTCACAACTTTCAAACAATTCAACAAGTTTCACAACACTTTGCACACAACATGATCCCCCACTTAGTTACACTTTAAATCCAAGACCATCAAAACTTTTCGAAAATTCTCAAACTTTCAACAAACCATGTAATTAAGATAAGAGCATAACAACACATACCAGAAAAATAAAAATAAAAAATTACTCAAAAGCAATCTCAAGACTCTTCCAATAGCGTGAAGCCAAACGCACCTTAAATGAGGCCTTGAGCCTCCTCTCAGGATGCCTATCAGCTGGCAAGTCGTCCGCGACTGTCATCTGTGCAATCGCATCCTCCACAGTCCTTGCCTCAATAATGGAATCATCGCGATTCGTATTTGCAACCAACACCATTCTCTCATAATCCTCCTCAACGGCGGTCCTGCTCTGCCTTCGTTTCATCTCATCCGCTTTCTTAGCCAGTTCTGCCTGCTCCTCCTCCCGCCGCCTCCTGAGCTCCGCCTCCGTCACCTTAGGAACTGGAATAGCCACCCGATTCGCCTTCTTATCTGGTTTCCTCAAGGATTTATCGATCTCCTTATCTTCCTGTTCGGCCAACAGGCGGGCCTCAGCGCGACGAGCAGCGGCTTCTGCTCGCTTCTCAGATTCTTCCTCGCGTTTCTTGGCGGCACGAGATTTGGAGCCCTCGGCTTCGCGCCAGTACTGGTCTTCCTTCTCGCGGGCGTCGCGCTCCTTGCGCTCGGTCTCAGCAGTGCTCTTCCGAGCCCGAGCGGCCTCGGCCTTGCTGTTGACGCCCATCTTCTTTGGCATCTTTGATTGAAGAATTAGGCCTTGATTGAATTGATGAAAATGGATTGAGAATGGGAAATTTGGGGATTAGATTTCGTGGGGTTTTGAGAGAGGAACCAGCTAGATTTTGCGCGTTTCGCGTAATCGTGTGAGTTGAGAAAATAGTGTGTTTAGCAACAGATGGTTTCGCAATCCCAATTTCGCCCCGCAAACGTCCCACGTGATGGAAACCAATTTAAAATTTAAAATTATAATAATTGAATTGAAATAAACAAAAATTAAATTTTCATTTAATTCAATTTAAATTATCAAATTTTCTAAACCTATGGAGAAATAATTTTTCAAATTTATGAAAAATTTCTCGTTGTAATCAATCATCTAAAGAGAAATAATTTTCAAAATTCTCAAATAATTTTTAAATAAATTAAAAATTAATTTTATTTATTATTTTTCAATTTAAATAATAATATCAATAATATTTTTTAATTTCAATTCATATCATAAAAATTTATAAACTTTAATTTAAATATTACAAGTTTATAAATTAAATTTTGATTAAATTTTACTCACCTTCTTTTAACTTATATGGATATATTACAATTATCCTCAATTTTAATTATTTTAATTGACCTATTAGTTAAATAAATTTAAAAGTTTGCATTTATTGTTTATTTTATTTAAATATTTTAATTTTGAAAAATTAAACTAAATCTTGCAAAATCGAAGAAAAATATCTGATATCTAAATTAAAATTTGATAAATTATAATTTAATTTATGAGATTTAACGAAACTTACAACTTAGTCTCTATATTTTAGTCTTTTAGATTTGACAAAATCTACAATTTAATATCTTAATTTTAAACTTTATATTTAACTAGTATAATAAATATATTATTCTTTCTATAATTAATTCTTTTTCCTATTAAGAATTTTTTAAAATTGTTCTACCATTTTTCTTAAATATTCCAATATATGTTTTTTAAATTTTATTCAGTGAAATTTTGGTTTATTACAATAGAATAAAAAAATTATTATGCTGGAAAAAAAAAAGATCCAATCGGTTTGGGTTTACAGGTCATGGCTCGACCTACGAGATCTTTCACTAAAGCTTTAATATTTGTGTTTCTAGCGATTATGGGTTCGTCTGGCGATAGGATAGTGGATGAAGGCAGGTCCCAACTCAATCATAGTTTGTGATGACTAGTTTGGGACATGGAAGCTCATGGCTTCTTGTTTCTCTCTCCTTGAAAATATATAGAGTTAAAGACATTTTGGTCATTTTTTATAAAATTAATGGTCAAATGGATGGAGGGATTAAGTTATAGATTTTTTTTCAAATCTCGATAATTAAATTGTTTGATTTTAAAAATATAAGATTAAACTATAGATTTTGTCAAATCTCAGAGACTAAGTTATAATTTACCTATTAGAATTTAGGGTTCAAATTTGAATATTGAAAAAAATTTCTTTACTTTTAAAAGGTCTAGTTTAATTGTCTAAAATTAAAAGATTTAAATAAAATGAGCAACGGATTTATTCTGCCAATAGCCATTTTAATATAATTTCTTTTTCTTTGAAATTTTTATAAAACGTATTCATAATAGATCATAAATAATGATTATGTAATTTTATAGTTAGTTTAAATTTTTTATATTTTATTCATTTTTAAATTAATTTTCAAATATTATGGGTTCAATATTTAAAAATTTAATTAGATGAAATTTAGTCAATCTAACTAAAATTTTTATATGAAAAGAAGAGAATGATCTACAAAAATACTCAAGCAAGTCATATAAATAAGTCATTTATTTTAATGTTTATTAAAAAGAGGGGTCAATAATTAAATTTATAAGGGATTAATTTAAAAAAAGCACATATATTTATGTAGAACATTATAATAAAAAAAATGGTCAATTAACCACTCATTTGTTAAGGTGCATCTGCCAATGTTTAAAGGATTCATATCTAATTTATCTTAATTTCATTGATTTTATATTAATGTAATAAGAAAAAAAATATAATAATGTATGCTATTTTTATTGATATTCAAACTTTGTTTAAGTGTGGATAAATAAATAAATAAATAAATATATATATATATATATATATTAAAAAATCAATCGATAATTGAGAAATCCCCAAAGTTTAACAAAACCAGATTTATCAACAATCCAAATTTAGTTTCTTTTACAAAACTGATTATTCTATCAAAATGGAGGAAAGAGATATTCCTCTTACAAAATCTTTTGAAACAATCAAATTGCTTTCACAAAACTCCCTGAATAAACACAAAGAAAGGAAATACAATTATATCCACATTGGTTTAGTCCAAGTTGGAATTAAACCACTTACAAAAGAAAGATTGAACACTTCAGTACTAATTATTCTCAAAGACACTAGATTTACAAATTTTCAAGATTTTTTGTTGAGTACAATTATGTCTAGTCTTTGCAATGGTCTAAATAGCTTTGATTGTTGTCCAACTTTAATTGTTTCTTTATGTGACAAAATTATTGATAGTTTGGTTTTGTAGATCAAAATGCACAATTACAAAATGATGCATGGATTAATTCCTTTGACATTAATTTTCAAAGTTCATTGCAAATCCACGATGACAATTTTTGCATTTAAAGCTCTCATTCATCGTTAGAAAGGAGAATTCTTTTACCAATAGATCTTACAAAAGCCAACACTATAGTCCCTAGATCTATTAAATGGAATGAAGTTACCCTTCTAGAAGAATGGATTCTTGAAGGAGCTACCGAACCACAACCACCACAACCACAAAGTCTAAACACCAACTTTAGACAAATAACCCGATATGCAGATGGGAAAGTTAAGCTTTCCTTTGCTAGAAAATCCATAAGTTCACAATCTTTCTGAGATTCTAGTTCTTCAACAGATAGCATAAATATTTGAAATATTTCAAAACTCCCTTCTATTATAAACCAACCATATTACGGTCATCATAGATGCTTCACTTTGGATATACCTTCAACTCTACTACAAATATACCAGATTTTAGAGGTATTGAGATAACCTTTAGTATACCAAAACTAGAATATACAAACTAACCTGAACCAAGCTCCCCTACTGAGTAGGTTAATGCGAAGCTTAATGTTTTACAAAAAGATTTTGTTATTGATAGAAAATTTCTTGTAAATGATTTTTAAAAATGAACAAAAAAGACTATGGTTTTTTAAACATTTTTTTACAACAAATGCATGACATACTAAAACAATATTATGAATTTGTTGAGATGCATTAAGTTCATGTTTTGTTCTTTTAGTGATTTGAAATTTATGCCTCACAAAACAATATTTTTAATCCATTTTCTTCCAAATTAGTTAACACAAATCACAAAGTTCCAAAATGGACAGGACCAAATGGTGAGACAGCAACATTGGAGCATCCTCCTCTTAGAGAAATTCGAATTCTAGTTAGCAATCAAAGTGTTACTACTTCACAAATACCCATCTTCATGCTATCGAAACCTAACTTACCCATATTGAAAACAAAATCACTCAACCAACCATAGTCATTCAAAGCCAACTTGCTACCAGCAATACCTAAAACATAAAAAACCCCATTTTCAAACCTTTTAAAATCTCTATAACTCACAAAAAGAAATCTAAAGTTCAAGAGCTAACAATAGTGAATTCTTGGAAGCTATCAAAGATCAATTGAATGTGCTTTCAAATGATGTTCTTGAGACACCGCAAATAAGTAGGGATCTAAAGCCATCAATAATATTGAGTAGTTATCAAATGAAGATAAAAATAAATTTATTAATAAAGATTTGACATAATCACTACCAAAGATGAACAAGTTCCATTAAAGTCAACCCCAACAAATTTACTACCCAAGAGCCACAACCTTAGACCTCAACATGGAGGAAAAACCTTCTTTACAGAATCGTTATAACTGAGGAACCATTTATGAATGGAATGTTAATGGATTTTCTAAATACAATATCCTGAATATTCTGAATCAAATAACAATGGCCTTAAATGTGCACAAATGCCATAGCTCTTTATCTGACCAATCTATTGCACAAATGCTTGTTGCATGTTTTATAGGTCAATTAAGAGGATGGTGGGATTTTCATCTATCTTCATTAGAAAAACTAGAAATCTTCAATGCAGCCAAACTAGATTCCATTGGCAAACTAGTTTTTTATGAAGAAGGCAAACAAGTCCAAGATGTGGTGGCTACTCCGATTTATCCAATATCCTTACATTTTGTAGGAGATCCATCTCATCTTAAAAACAAAAACACTAAGTTACTTTTCAATTTGAGATGTAAAAAGTTTAGTGATTTCAAATGATACAAAGATATATTTCTCATTAGAATTATGCTAAGAGAAGATTCCAATTAGCCATTATAGAAAAAGAAATTTCTTGCAAGTTTTCCTTTCTTGCTTAGAGAAAAGCTTCGAAACAGAACAAAGGAAACCTATGGTGACAAAACTCCTTATGGAGATCTCACATATGGAGAACTCATTAGTTTCAAACCAAAGGAAGGACTTAAGATTTGCATAGATCTAAAAATTCAAAAACAGCTCAAATGGGAAATGAAGAAAACTAGAAAGGAGCTAGGTTCTTTTTGCCAACAATTTGATATTTCCTAACCAGATCCTTCAAAACCTTGTTTTGATTGCAAGACCAAAAAATACTATCCCAAATATAGAAAATCAAATCCATACAAAAGCCTACCTAGAAACACTATGCAAAAACCCAAAAAACCCTTCAAAAAACATATTAATTATGTTTGCCCTAGAGTATGCACTAATCTTGTAACTTGTAAATAACATTGTAAATATATTAATGGCAATAAACATTTTATTTAAATGTTGCGTATGTATGTCACACCTTACCCCACTGTAAGGCATAACATGATCCCGTAGAATACTTAATGAACTACCGAACTTCACCCACCGATAACTCATTAAGTACCCTACAAGGGATTTTAAAACCATTTTCTTACATTTTGGAAGTGGTGAGCATTTTGGTAGGAATTAAAAACTATTTATTCAAAGTTTATATACTAGTAAAAATTTTTGTCCATTTTAATTTTGCCGCAAATTTTATAAAAATTTTGACAGAGTTCCGTTTGTATTTAGAGAAAACAGTTCTTCAAATACCTAAAAAAAAAAACTTCCAATAATTTTCTCAACTCCCAACCTTCAATTAATCTCAAGTCAACTCAATTCAATTCACTTCAAAATAATTCCACAATCCAAATCAAAATTTATCATCTCAAAATATTTAATAACTTCAATCACAATGCATAAAGTATGAAATTCACAAGTACAAATATTAATTTACAGAAGGAAATCCAAAAATAATATTATTACAATTTATTTTACAACTGCTCAACTTTACATTGATACATAAAGCGTTATAATATTTACATCAAAATTTAACTACAAGGGTATAAAATAATACCCGTACAAAAGACTAGTGTAGTCCTCAATTCAATAGCAGCTCACTCCGCTGCTTTTTCCTTGCTCTTATCTGCGACAGCAAAATAAGCTATCGCTGAGTATAAAAATACTCAGTGGTGCACAATAAAAATTTAAAATACAATACATAAATCATTCATTGCCAAAACATAATTTAAATATTTCTCAATCACATTTCACAATTATCAAAACTCAGAATAATACAATTTAGTCAAATAATTTAACAAACACAGTGTTGCCAAAATCATACACAACTTAAGCCATGACACAAAATTTTCGATCAATGCCATGTTGTACACCACGACAAAGCAATCTACAACCTCACTAATCGAAATCAATGAGGGAGGTAGCTAGCTAGCTAATGAGTACTTATCCGATCTCAACCTCAACTGGCAAGCCAGAGAGGGAGGAAAATGAACGATCTCAACCCCATAAATGGAGGAAGAATAATGTGATACAGTCATGCTAAGTGTGAACACAAAATCAATTCAAAACAATTTATTCAAATAATTTATAAGAAATCTGGTCAATTTTCAAAGTCATATTCACAATCATAAATGACAACACAATTCATAATTAACCCAAAAAAAAAAAATCAAATTTTCAAGAATCATATATTTAAACAAAAATTACTGTGCACAGACCTGACGTGAGTCGCCTCTAGGCCTTTACTCAGTCTCTCTGAGTTTTCAAGTCTTTTTCAGCTGAAACACACAGTTTCATAGTGTTTTAGTACCATAACTTAGCATAAATCCAAAAATAAATTTAACTTCACTTTTACCTAGCTCTAACGTGCTAAATTCGACGTTCTCGAAGTTTTTGTGTTTCGAGTTACAATTCACTATACTATTCTAGTCAAATTGTTGACTTTCTAAGGCTTAATAGGTATGGGAACTCCAACTTTACCCACATACCACATTTTGGTCATTAAATTTGTTGGTTTTGGTCATTTTCTTAAAGCTTAAGTCCTTTAGGCAAAATTGTCAAATTTTCAGTTTTGGTGTCCCTAGTTGCACTGTTCCATTGGTAATCTTACTGTTGGAATTTGGCAAAACTTCCTTCATAGAAAATATTCCTTATTGTCTTAAGTTTATTGTCATTTTTGAATCACCCCAATTGGAGTTTTTTAGCTCAAGTTATGGCCATTTGAACCATGGCTGCCGGATTGGAAACAACCCAGATTTTTTGGGCAATTTTGGTGCTGGCAGTTTTGGGTCACCAACTTGGGGTGGCCAAATGACTTGGTTGCTGGCAGAATTTGGGTTTGTATTCTTCATAAAAGTTTTAGGTCTATATCTCACCTAACCACTGGTAAAATTTCAGGTCATTTGGGTCTGCCTAGCTCGAGTTATGACCAAATGAACAAACACTGTTCATTTGGTCAGTTTGTACAGGATAGCCTGCACTTTTCCAACTTTGGTCAATTTGTTCACTAGGTTTTGGTCACTTTTTGGGCATGCTTCCTAAATGAAAATTGTGTCATTTAGTGTCTATTTTCATCCCCAATTGGTTTCATACCAATTGGATTTCTAAAATTTCATTTTTGGTCCTTCAAAGTTGACTTGGTCATGCTGCCACACTCCCTCTGAATTTGATTTTAATTCCAACCATTCCACCGCAACTCATTTGGTCCCAAATGACAATTTTTCAGTTTACAATAGGTCAAATATATCATTTGCCCATTTCTCCAAATTTTTGCCTCAAAACCCTAGGTCTCCAAACCCTAACCACACTAAATTGTTGCATTTAATCACATTTAAGCATTTCAATCTTACTACCACTTTCATACAAGCTTACTAACACATTTAATTCATTCAAAACACATCATGCTCTCATACATCCATGGCTGACCGAAATTTCAGTTTGGTCCTCCCCACATATTTTTATTTCATTTCATTAGTTTCTAAGTTTATTTAAGTAACTAAATATGCATTTAAAGTAGAAAATTGAAAGTTAGCATACTAACCTTTCTTAGAACTTCAAATCTCTATCTTTTGTTCTTCTTTCTTCTTTAAATCTTCTTCTTAAGTTGAGATAACAAGCTCTAGTAAGGTTTTTATGGGAGTTGTTAAGGTTAAGTGAAGAAATTAAATCTTGAGTGCAAGCTTTAATGGAGGATTAGCAATGGAGAAATGTGGGAGAGAGTGAGGCGGCACTTAGGGAAGAAAGAGAGCTTTTTGTTTTTTTTTGTTTTTTTTTCTTTTATCTACTTTAGCTTATGGAAGACCCCAAAAAATCAATTTAATTAATTTATTAATTATAACATTTATGGCATCATGCATGATATCATGCATGATGTCATCTCCCTACACCTTTTTCATTTTCTTTCTTTTTTTTTTCTATTAGTTCTTTAATTTAATTCCCGACTCTGAAATTTTCTTTTCTTAAATTTTATTTGACAGTTAGGTCAGGAGTCAGCTCTCGGGGTCAATTGACCAAATTGCCCCTCGCCGGTTTATCCTGGTTTGCAAATAATTCAATATTTCTTCCGGCTCCCTAACCTAATTATTTAACTAGCTTAACAGTTTTTTTTCGTGATTTTCTCTTTTCCACTGTGTTCATAAGGGTCCTAAGGACCGCAGCGCCACATTTTACAGTTCGAAATTTGAGTTTAAAATGACTTCGCAGTCATTCCCAAGAAGGTCACCCATCGCTGTGACTCTCGGCTCGTTTAACCTCTTATGTTCTGTTTTTCTTATTTATACTTAATTAATTGAACATTACTAATTGTTTGTGTTTATGGCTTCTCTAATTAACTTAAGCGTGGTTCTAATCCCCTTAATTGTCCGGACCAACTCCGGTCACCGGAACAGTGAAATATACCAGGCTATACCAATAGGGGTGTTACAATGTATAATATCATATTTATTTAAAATGTCCATTAGCAATATGTTATATATTCTATTCTTTTGAGATAAGAATATGAGTGACAGAATATATAGGACATATGCTAAAAATCAGAGTTCGCAGCTAAAGGATATTTTGGTGGGCACATTATATCCAAAGAGCTGTCACCTCTTTTTATCTCCATTGATCAGTATGAGATACTGATATATATAGAATGGTGAGTCACATGCCATCTAATATGAGATATCGGGATAAATACAGTGGACACTTATTAAATGAGTAGGTTGAACTTGTGACGCACAGATCACATGAACATGGCATATACTTGAGTCAATAAAATGTTATCTGTGTCACACTAGTGCATATAATCCTCAGACTTGAGATGACACGATTGTCTCTTATATGGGTGGTTTGAGTTTGATACCACTTACAAATCTATATTGTGTATAGATATTCCGGTGTGTGTTGGCTCAGATTAGTTATGTGTTGAGATAGGTGTTTAGTCAAGAGGGGATCCGTAGCCTTAAGTAAACAGGGTTAAAAGTCTTATGTGGATTTGAGCTGCTCTTGACAAGATTAAGTTCCTGGCCAGGACAGATGAATTTGTCAGGAAATGTGTTTCTTGATGGTAAAGTCTTATATGTCGAGAATTAGATTTCAAATGAGTACATAAGATTCCATGATAAGTGGTTTGACTCCACTATAACCCTTAATGGGATTGGGACATAATACGAAAGGATTTTAGTGCATGGTGATGCATGATTAAAGGTTCAATTTAAGATATTTCTTATGTTAATTGGGTGGCCATGGCATGCTATGCTAGGTGTTAACCATAGTCTATGTGTAACACCCTCCCGGTAACTACTCCGTACATTCTGCTGTTCCGGTGACCAGTGTCGGTCCGGACAGCTAGAATATCCGGAAAAATATTTAAACTAAAGTGAGGGACCATAATTAACTCAAATAGTAATAAGAAAAATTTGGTAAAAATTTTAGAAATAAAATACAACCAAGTTAAACGAGCCGGTGCCCTAGCGATGGGTAACCAGAGGGAAGTTGCGGTTCTCGCAACGAGGAGCCCTAGACCCGGGGAAAAATTCATAAAATAATTTTTGGGACTCCAGAGAAGGGTCATTGAGGTTCCTATGGCATTAGAATGCCAAGAAAATACCTAGAAAAGTTTTTCAATCGGTACAGACAATTTTGACCCGTTAAGCTAAACGGAGGGCATTTTGGTCATTTCGCCTTCAGAGGTGATTTTTGGCTGACTTATCCAGTTAAGTAAATAATTAATATGACATAAAATATGAATAAATATTACTAAAAATGAAATTGAAAATGAGTAGTGATGAAAAGAAAAGAAAAATCAATAAAAAAGCCAAATATGACATCATTATGATGTCATTTAAAAACTTCCACCAATCATAATTAAACAACCCTTTAATTAACCAATAAAAGAGACAAACAAGACCAAAGAATTAAAAATACAATCTGCCATTCTTCTTCCCCAACCAGCCGAACCCATGCCCTTGCCCTAAACCACCATTAACACTCCATCAAGCTCCATTTCCCCTCCTCATTCCACCATAAAATCCCTTCTCCTCTTCATTAAAATTTGACCACTCATCTTGGGAGAGTGTTTGGCAGCCTAGAAAGTGAAGGAAAGTGAAGATTTAACTTGGGAAAAATGTGCCACTTAAAGGTTAGTGCACCTATTTGTTTAAAACTCTTATATTCCATGTTAGTGACTTGAATTGAGTAAGGATTTGTAACTTAAATGAACAAAAATTTTGTGTATTCATACTATGGATTTCGGCATCCCTATTGAAGGAATAGGAATGAGTGTTTTGTTGGACTTAGAGTGGATTAGAAATGATGTTTAAGATATATATCTACATGGATAATAAATTGGTATGCTAACTAAGGCATCTTGTAGAAAACATAATGTGAAGCTAGGGTTTTAAGAAGTTAAAATTTGACTTGGCTTAGGAAATTGTTAGAGAACATTTTAATGGTCAATTAGTGACCATTTTAGGTAAGTTGACCACAATTTGGACTGAAATATAGCATGGCAAAGTGAATGTGTAGGTCGCTAAGGACAAGAAAGCAGAGTGGCTGAGATTTCAGTCCACTTGGACTGTCATATCTTTGGCTGTGTTGGTCCAATTGGTATTTGGCTAATTGGACATGAAACTAGGCTTATAATGGCACATTTTTGCTGAAGAAACCATGCCCAAAAGACCAAAGCAAGAGGACCAAAAGTTGGTCCCAATCCGGATACCCTGCAACAGCACCTGCAGAAATGACCAAATGAACAGTAGGCCATAACTTACTGTAGATATGGTAAATTGACCTGAACTTTTTACAGCAACAAGTTAAGACATAGACAAACAACTTTCATGAAGAAACCTACCCCAAATTATGGCCAGAACCTAACCCAAATGGCAGTGGCAACACTGCTCATGGTATCAGATTTGGTAATTCAGCTTTGGAAATCCGCCACTTGTGGTTTTTGGGCCATATCTGAGCTACAAAACTCCAAATGGAGTGATTCAAAAATGAAATTCAACTAGACAAAATAAGGAACAACTTTCATGTTTGTCATTTCTTCAAATTCCCATTGCAACGATTGCTTAATGGAACAAGAACGATGCTTCAAAATCGAAATTTTCTGCCCTCTTGGTTTTAAGTTAGAAATGGTAATGGTGACCAATTCTAACAAGTTTTAAATGTAAAATGTGGTATATTGGGAGTGCCAAAGTCAATGTACATATTGTCTATCCAAAAGTCAACATTTTTGTTGACCAATGAGGTGAATAGTAACACAAAAACTTGAAATTCACAAATTGAAGAATTTAAAAGTTTCAAATGCCCTAGTATACCTAACAAGATTGGTTTGGATAGTTTGGCATGCCAATATGGTTCGATTAGCGATCGCACATGGCAATTTGCCATTCTGTGATTTTATGGCTTTTAGCCATTCTGACCTTGTATTGAGCTTTGGCCTTGTGCCTGATGTTATCACAGCTTGTTAGCTGTTCTGTTGCACACCGGGAGATGCATATGTGACCGATGGTGTGACGGCCCGAGGTACTTGATAACCAGTGCCAGTTTACCCGTTATCCAGTCCAGTCATCTAGTGTAGGTTACTTGAGCAACCAAATGAATGAAAGTGGACAAAGATAATGAAATAATGGATACACCAATACCAAACAAAGAAATCATACACACTCTATACATACTTATTTTCTGCTATTTTCTTTTATTATACTATTGCACCACTAAGCATTATTGCTTAGCGCGTTGCTTTTGCCACGCGTAGGTACTGGAGATACAGATCGTGAGCCCAGTAGACCGCAGACTGGGTGAGTCTGTCCGGCAGTTCTGCACAGTGTCCGTGTCACCTCAACTTCTGCAGTGCATTGGTAGGACACTAGGTGTCATTTTGATATTTTATAGCTAATTTTTACTTTCTCATATGTATTTGAACTTATGTAATGTATTCTGATGTTCATGTAAATAATGAAAGTTATGGCTATGAATGCAAAATTTGAGCATTTATTTATTGTTTGTATATGAGAAATGGATGTTTGAGAAATGAAAAGGTTATTGAGAACTGAAATTGAGAAATGTTGTGGTATCTTGATATTGAGATTTTGTTAATGAATTGAAGTTGGGGATTGTTTGGAAATTATTTGGAAGTGTTTTTAACAGGTTCCGAAGAACTGTTTTCTCCATTTTTAGCCCGTACTCTGCCGGATTTTCTTTAAAATTTTCGGAACCTCAAATAAATTATAATTTCAATAAATGAACTATATTTCACAAACTATATTCAAAACTTTGACAAAAAAAATTAATTAAGGTAAAATAGAGTGTGCCGGTACACCGTGTGACATAGCTTACTCGGATACACTGTAGCCGGGTAAGGGGTGTCACATTTAGTGGTATCAGAGCACGGTTTAGGCGTTTCTGGGCCTAGATTGAGTCCATACCATGCATTGCATTTGTAAGAGCCGAGGTGACACTAATGCAGATCTGTTTGTCTTTCTTATTTTGAATAGGATATGGACCCTACATCACAAAGAGCAGTCGAGGAGGAAGTGGAGAGTCATGCTCCACCTGCAGCAGCTGAGACTGGGGCATGGGAGAACTCGCTCACACTCAAGCAGAGCCTCGCCACCTCCATAGGCCATGTTCCAAAGAAATGGCCGATTTCTTTAGACAAATGGTCGAGTAATGCCAAGAAGACCACCACCACCAGCTCCACAGCAGTAAATCACACTGAAAAGCTAAGAAAGTTTGGAGCGGTGGACTTTTTCTAAGAAGAGAAAAGATGACTCATCGGTAGAATTGGTTGAACAGAACGCAGGCAGAGTTCTAAAACAACTCCACCGCACTCGGAGCAAAACTTAGAGGTCGCCATATCTTTGTTGCAAGATGATGCCTACGAATGGTGGGACACGGATTCAGTGAAGTGCAAAGTTATAACATGGGACTTCTTTCTCTCAGAATTCAAGAAGAAATATGTGGGTACTGTATACCTGGAAGAGAGAAGAAGAGAGTTTATTAACCTGAGGCAGAGACAGCTGTCAGTGGCCGAGTATGAAAAGGAATTTGTCCGATTAAGCAGCTACGGAAGGGAGATAGTCCCTAATGAAGCTGAAAGGTGTAAGAGATTTGAAGAGGGACTAAATGACAACATAAAGATCGAGCTCACTGCCTTGGGAATCATAGAATTTAGCAAGTTAGTGGAAGCTGCAATAAGGGTTGAAAAAGTGAGAATCAAAGGAGCGCACTGTAAGGGATAGACAGCAGAAGAGGGGCCCGGTCGCCTAGCTCATCTCCCGCACTGGGAAGAAGTTCAGAGGTCCATTTGCACAGAGTTCGGCCGCCTACAAGGTCGTGGTCACCTCGTGGGGCCCAGTGCCACGCTCACCCCTAGGAGAGGTCACCCACACCATCGGGCGCTCTCCGTGGATGGGGTTCAGGGACCAGCCCCAACATCTTCTCGCATGTCCACACCATGCGAAATGGCACAAGGGGGAATGTTGAGAGTAATCGGTGCTCGCTAAGATGTGGGTCAACAGAGCATCACCGAGGAACCGCCCACGTAGAACTACTACACCGCCTCCAACACAAGCGCATGCACTGCTCCTACACCACGCAGAGGTAGAAAATCTGGCAAGTCTAAGGCTGTAGGACCATCACAGAGGCCTGCATCTGAGCTAGCAGAGAGGCCTGACAGCAGACCACCTGCAAGAGCTTATGCTATTAGAGCTCAGGAGGACCAAGATGCCCCGGACGTCATCAGGGGTACGTTCTTCCTCTACACTACACCTGTGCATGCATTGGTGGATCCAGGATCCACTCATTCATATATCTGCATCAACCTACCTGTAGAAAGGGGGATACTAGTAGGGGAGAGTGACCAAGACATTCAGGTCACTAATCCATTGAGTCACAGTGTAGTGGTGAATAAGGTATACAAGGGTTGCTCGTTAAGGATTCAGGGGTATGAATTCTTGGCAGACCTGATTGAGTTACCCTTCCACGAGTTTGACGTGATTTTGGGAATGGACTGGTTGTCACGTCATCAAGCAATAGTTGATTGCAAATTGAAGAGAATTTCTCTAAAAACTTCAGAGGGTAATGAGATCACAGTTGTGGGGGAAGGATGATTTCTTGTCCAATGTCATCTCACCACGATTGCAAAGACGAATGATGAGAAAAGGCTGTGAAGCCTACCTAGCACATGTGGTGGATACTAGGCAGGCTAAGCCAAACTTGAGTGATATACCCACAGTAAGAGACTTCCCAGAGGTATTTCCTGAAGAATTGCCTGGTTTGCCACCAGAAAGAGAAGTCAAATTTGCTATTGAGACACTGCCGAGTGCAGCACCCATTTCCATTGCTCCTTATAGGATGGCACCCACTGAATTGAGGGAGTTGAAAACTCAGTTGCAAGAGTTGCTTGATAAGGGGTTCATACGCCCCAGTGTGTCACTATGGGGAGCTCCAGTGCTATTTGTGAAAAAGAAGGATGGGACTTTGAGGCTTTGTATTGATTACCGGCAGTTGAATAAAGTGACTGTGAAGAACAAATATCCGTTGCCTAGAATTGATGATATGTTTGATTAGTTGAAGGGAGCAGGAGTATTTTCTAAAATTGATCTCAGATCAGGGTATCATCAGTTGAGGGTGAAGGATGTAGATGTGCCCAAGACTGCATTCAGGATCTGGTATGGGCATTATGAGTTTCTGGTGATGCCCTTTGGCCTAACAAATGCACCAGCGGCATTCATGGACCTTATGAACCATATCTTCCATCCATACTTAGATCGGTTCGTAGTGGTCTTTATTGATGATATTCTAGTGTATTCCAAGACCAGGGAAGAACATGATGAGCATTTGAGGATTGTTCTGCAAACCCTGAGAGAAAAGGAGCTGTATGCTAAGTTGTCCAAGTGTGACTTTTGGCTGAATGAGATTGCATTCCTTGGACACATAGTGTCAGCCGATGGGATTAGGGTGGATCCCAAGAAAATAGAAGCAGTGATCGAATGGAAGCCTCCCAGAAATACAACTGAGGTCAGAAGCTTCTTGGGGCTAGCTGGGTATTACAGAAGATTTGTGAAGAGATTTTCCTTAATAGCTGCTCCAATGACCAAGTTGTTACACAAGAATGTCAGATTTGACTGGAATGACAAGTGTCAGACCAGTTTTGAGAAGTTGAAGGCTATGTTGACAGAGGCACCAGTGTTAACACAGCCAGTGTCAGGAAAAGACTTCGTGGTCTACAGTGATGCCTCTCATAATGGGCTAGGGTGTGTATTGATGCAAGAGGGAAAGGTGGTCGCTTATGCTTCCAAGTAGCTAAGGCCACATGAACAGAATTACCCTACCTATGATCTAGAGCTTGCAGCAATTATCTTCGCACTGAAGATATGGAGGCATTACTTGTATGGTGAAAAGTGCTATGGAGGCACCACAACACCGAAGAGGCAACTTGGGAAAGTGAAGAGACGATGAGGCAACAGTTCCCTCAACTGTTTGCATCAGGTAAATTTCGAGGACGAAATTTAAATTAGAGGGGAAGAGTTGTAACACCCTCCCGGTAACTACTCCGTACATTCTGCTGTTCCGGTGACCAGTGTTGGTCCGGACAGCTAGAATGTCCGGAAAAATATTTAAACTAAAGTGAGGGATCATAATTAACTCAAATATTAATAAGAAAAATTTGGTAAAAATTTTAGAAATAAAATACAACCAAGTTAAACGAAATGCGTTCTAGCGATGGGTAACTCAGAGGGAAGTTATGCTCGCAACGAGGAGCCCTAGACCCGGGGAAAAATTCATAAAATAATTTTTGGGACTCCAGAGAAGGGTCATTGAGGTTCCTATGGCATTAGAATGCCAAGAAAATACCTAGAAAATTTTTTTCAATCGGTACAAACAATTTTGACCCGTTAAGCCAAACAGAGGGCATTTTGGTCATTTCGCCTTCAGAGGTGATTTTTGGCCGACTTGTCCAGTTAAGTAAATAATTAATATGACATAAAATATGAATAAATATTACTAAAAATGAAATTGAAAATGAGTAGTGATGAAAAGAAAAGAAAAATCAATAAAAAAGCCAAATATGACATCATTATGATGTCATTTAAAAACTTCCACCAATCATAATTAAACAACCCTTTAATTAACCAATAAAAGAGACAAACAAGACCAAAGAATTAAAAATACAATCTGCCATTCTTCTTCCCCAACCAGCCGAACCCATGCCCTTGCCCTAAACCACCATTAACACTCCATCAAGCTCCATTTCCCCTCCTCATTCCACCATAAAATCCCTTCTTCTCTTCATTAAAATTTGACCACTCATCTTGGGAGAGTGTTTGGCAGCCTAGAAAGTGAAGGAAAGTGAAGATTTAACTTGGGAAAAATCTGCCACTTAAAGGTTAGTGCACCTATTTGTTTAAAACTCTTATATTCCATGTTAGTGACTTGAATTGAGTAAGGATTTGTAACTTAAATGAACAAAAATTTTGTGTATTCATACTATGGATTTCTGCAGCCCTATTGAAGGAATAGGAATGAGTGTTTTGTTGGACTTAGAGTGGATTAGAAATGATGTTTAAGATATATATCTACATGGATAATAAATTGGTATGCTAACTAAGGCATCTTATAGAAAACATAATGTGAAGCTAGGGTTTTGAGAAGTGAAAATTTGACTTGGCTTAGGAAATTATTAGAGAACATTTTAATGGTCAATTAGTGACAATTTTAGGTAAGTTGACCACAATTTGGACTGAAATATAGCATGGCAAAGTGAATGTGTAGGCTGCTTAAGGACAGCAGCAGAGTGGCTGAGATTTCAGTCCACTTGGACTGCCATATCTTTGGCTGTGTTGGTCCAATTGGTGTTTAGCCAATTGGACATGAAACTAGGCTTATAATGGCACATTTTTACTGAAGAAACCATGCCCAAAAGACCAAAGCAAGAGGACCAAAAGTTGGTCCCAATCCGGATACCCTGCAACAGCACCTGCAGAAATGACCAAATGAACAGTAGGCCATAACTTACTATAGATATGGTAAATTGACCTGAAATTTTTACAGCAACAAGTTAAGAATAGACAAACAACTTTCATAAGAAACCTACCCCAAATTATGGCCAGAACCTAACCCAAATGGCAGTGGCAGTCACTGTTCATGGTACTGTAGATTTGGTAATTCTGCAGTTTTGGAAATCCGGCCAGCTGTGGTTTTTGGGCCATATCTGGAGCTACAAAACTCCAAATGGAGTGATTCGAAAAATGAAATTCAACTAGACAAAATAAGGAACAACTTTCATGTTTGTCATTTCTTCAAATTCCCACTGCAACAGTGCTTAATGGAACAGTAAACTTATGCTTCAAAAACTGAAATTTTCTGTCCTCTTGGTTTTAAGTTAGAAATGGTAATGGTGACCAATTCTAACAAGTTTTAAATGTAAAATGTGGTATATTGGGAGTGCCAAAGTCAATGTAAATATTGTCTATCCAAAATTCAACATTTTTGTTGACCAATGAGGTGAATAGTAACACCAAAACTTGAAATTCACAAATTAAAGAATTTAAAAGTTTCAAATGCCCTAGTATACCTAACAAGATTGGTTTGGATAGTTTGGCATGCCAATAGGGTTCAGTTAGCAGTACTGCACATGGCAATTTGCCATTCTGTGATTTTATGGCTTTTAGCCATTCTGACCTTGTATTGAGCTTTGGCCTTGTACCTGATGTTATCACAGCTTGTTAGCTGTTCTGTTGCACATCGGGAGATGCATATGTGACCGATGGTGTGACGGCCCGAGGTACTTGATACCCAGTGCCAGTTTACCCATTATCCAGTCCAGTCATCTAGTGTAGGTTACTTGGGCAATCAAATGAATGAAAGTGGACAGAGATAATGAAATAATGGATACACCAATAGCAAACAAAGAAATCATACACACTCTATACATACTTATTTTCTGCTATTTTCTTTTATTATACTATTGCACCACTAAGCATTATTGCTTAGCGCGTTGCTTTTGCCACGCGTAGGTACTGGAGATACAGATCGTGAGCCAGAGGATCGCAGACCGGGTGAGTCTGTCTCTAGCTTCTGCATGTCCGTGTCACCTCAACTTCTGCAGTGCATTGGTAGGACACTAGGTGTCATTTTGATATTTTGTAGCTAATTTTTACTTTCTCATATGTATTTGAACTTATGTAATGTATTCTGATGTTCATGTAAATAATGAAAGTTATGGCTATGAATGCAAAATTTGAGCATTTATTTATTGTTTGTATATGAGAAATGGATGTTTGAGAAATGAAAAGGTTATTGAGAACTGAAATTGAGAAATGTTGTGGATATCTTGATATTGAGATTTTGTTAATGAATTGAAGTTGGGGATTGTTTGGAAATTATTTGGAAGTGTTTTTAACAGGTTCCGAAGAACTGTTTTCTCCATTTTTAGCCCGTACTCTGCCGGATTTTCTTTAAAATTTTTGGAACCTCAAATAAATTATAATTTCAATAAATGAACTATATTTCACAAACTATATTCAAAACTTTGACAAAAAAAGTTAATTAAGGTAAAATAGAGTGTGCCGGTACACCGTGTGACATAGCTTACTCGGATACACTATAGCCGGGTAAGGGGTGTCACACTATGAGATGCTTAAAATGATTTAGGAAAATCATTTATAGTCTAGAAGAGTTCGAATGATATGAAGAGTTAATATCATTTCTCATTACCAGTTAGTAAGGAACCTAGTAAGTCACACACCTACACAAGTTTACCACCAAGTTAATTATGATTTAATTGATTAATTAAAGAGTTTAATTAATTAATTAAATAGATTTGGTTTGCAATAAGATTGCAAAGTCCCTAGCATAACTTGAAACCAAATTTTAGATATTGGATGTGTAATATAAATTAGATTTATATTTAAAGAGTTTAAATATAAATTTTTAATGGTGAAATTTGTTAATGGAGATTAATTAATAAGATAATTTATATGTGATATAAATTAATTTGTGGGAGAAATTACAATTTTGAGTTGAGAACTCAAAAATGCATATAAGGGCAAAATGATAATTTTACATGGTGACATGTGGCACTATGAGATGGTGACATGTGGCATGTGGCACTCATGTGTGTAAGCCATTTGTCTTCCATGTGATGGAAGACAACTTTATGAAGATTTAATCTTAGCTTTACACTTGTCATAATATGATTAAAATAAGAAAAAGCAAGAATTCAATCTTAAAGTGACATGTGGCAAACTATTAAACTATTTTGTCTCTTGCATATAAATATAAGATAAGAAGATAAGAAAAGTGAGATTTTCTTTTCTTTTTATTCTTGTTGGATGACAAAAAGAAGCTCTTCCTCTCTCTCAAATTTCTTCCATTGATCCAAAGGAAAAAGCTTGTTTTTCTTTGAATCAAAATTACTAGAAATTGTTTCTAGTAAAATACATCCAATATAAATCACCTAAAGCAAAACTCCTATCATTCAAATGGTTGGCAAACAAAGGAAAAAAGAGATTTGGGGGCTACCTAAGGTGATCTTAGTGAAAGCTTATGGTGGATAAGCTAGAGGAGCCTCAATTGAAGCTCTTGGAGACTTCCAAAGGGAATAAGAAGTGTGATTCTGTGCCTTTGAGGTTAGTTTTTTCCAATCCCTCTTTTAGCTAGGTTTGGTTTGATTAATAGTTAATCAACAATTCTTAATGGAAAATGAATATTTAGTGCATGTTAAAAGTGTGTTTTAGCATGCCTAAGGGTGTTTAAAGGTTGGTTGGGATCATAATACACTTGCATGTATGCATGAAACCCTAAAAAATTTTGAAATCCAACCTTCTAAACCCCTTACCCCTCCCTTCCGCTATCTTCAATTGGTATCAAAGCCACTATATTTGCCATTAGAATTGATTATGGGACTTAATTGTGTGATTGGATGAGGTTTGGATTGATTTGAATGAGATTCAGATTGAAAAAAACCCTAAGAAAACCTTATTGCAGCAAGAAACATGGCCTGGGCGTGTCCCAAGCCACGGGTTGTGTTTCAGGGTTTGTGGCACACAGAACGGACAGAAGGTTACACGGCCCATGTTGTTGAATAACACGGACCATGTAATTTAGCACCTCAGGCCGTGTAATTTGTTACACGGGCGGTGTTGTTTCACACGGGGCATGTTTTACATGGAAGGGCATGTTTTGGCTAATTTAAAGGGTTTTTATGCAATTATTGTGTAATTTATGACTCTAAATTAAGTTTAGACCTAATTAAATGGTTTGATTAGGATTTCCAATCATATAAATAAATTTTGAAAATTATTTTCATAAAAATTAAATTTGGAAAAAGTTCCTAAATTTGAGATTAATTTGAATGAGATTCAAATTGAGTTATAAATTGGGTATATGATATTGAATTTAATTATGCATGTATATTTATGTTTAAGGGTTAAATGTTAATACGCATGATGCATGGTCATGGATAATAAAAGACCAATGTGATTGGATTTAACTCTTTTATTTTCTTTGGGATGTAATAATTAATTTTATTCATAGTGGTACGTAATATAAGTGTTATATTACATAGGATGTAATTTCATTTATTTAAGGACTCTAAAGTCCAAATTCCTGTAAATTCACCTTGGTATGCTAAGGGTTACTTTGTAATTGGATTGCAAGAAAGACAAGGAGATCAAGAGCGTTGGTGGGACCAGTGGGAGGATATCAAGATCAAAAGTTGATTTATGTACTCCTTTAGCATCTCTTGTAATATAATAGATGAAATACACCTAGGAAATGCCTTGATTCAATTCTTGGTGGCTCAGAATTGAATCCCTTAGAAAGTCCATGATCATGCCATTTTATTTAGTTATCCATATATGCATGAGATGTGTATGAATGGATGCTTGTATGTGATATATGCATGCCAAATGGATAATGTGCAAAGTGAGACCTTAATAGTAATTAAGCCAACCATAAAATCTTCCAAACAAATGATTAAGTTGGTAATGGTATAATTATAGTAATTATATCATGGCTCTCCACTAGGCTAATTAAATTTGAAAATTTTAGACACTTAAACTATCGGCTATGGTTACATAGGGATGGTTCTTTACGGTCTAAGAGATTTTTTTAAATTTAATTGTTACAGCATATGATGTTGTGAGTATGTGGATACTTTGGTGATCAAGAATGGATATACTTGAGGTCATCAAGGTTTAAACTTCCATACTCACTAGCCTAGTGGGCTCAACTTAACTAATGCAAGATAGGGCAAGAATGGATGTACTTGAGGCTTAGAGCATTAAGGGCCAAATCTATTGATTGAGTTTCACATGAGATGTGATGAACAAATATTGTTCACTTATGTATTGTTAAAAGTATCCAAGAAAATGTGATTTGAAGATATTTAACACAATATAAGAATTCAATCACCCACTAGAAATCCATCCAATTAGGATTTTCGTTTCTTACTATGGAAGTGTAAGATTTGCCAAGTTAGTGAGAGGACCAATTTGATTAAAAGACCATAATCATATTAGTGTTTAATTTATTTGATACAAGATAACTAATTTGAATCTTGCTTTTTTCTGCAGTAATAACATCTAATAATCATGGCATAAAGGTCCAACCCATTATCACGTATACTAGATGACAATAGCCTCATCGGACCTAACTTCTTTGATTGGATGAGGAATTTGAGAATTATTCTCAATCTTGAGCGTCTAGGATACGTTCTTGATTCCAAGATTCCTAGTCCACTACTACCTGAGGCCACAGAAGAAGAACATGAGACTTTGAGAAAGTGGCATGAAGATGACATGCAAACCAAGTGCTATATGCTTGCTTCTATGATTAATTAGTTACAGAAGCAGCATGAGAAAATGCAAACTTCTTCTAAATACTGAGTCACCTTCAAGAGTTGTTTGGTGAAAACAGTAGGTTGGCTAGATATGAGATATCTAAACAACTATTCATAATGAAAATGCATGAAGGCCAAGATTTGGGAGAACATGTCCATACCATGATCTGGCTAATAAAGCAGCTGAAGGCATTGAATTTTTCTATGGACTTTTCTCTCTAGACGGATTTGATCCTTCAATCCTTGCCGGAGTCTTTTGAAAGTTTTATCACAAACTTCTATATGACTAAATAGGAGTGCACTTTGGTGGGTCTTCTGAACATTCTTGCGATTGCTCAAGGCAATATGCCTGGTAGAAAGGGAAAGGAAGTGGCACTTATTGCTTCTTCTTCTTCTGGTAAGACCAAGAAGAAGAAGAAAAGCAACAAGAAGAAGCCATCTTCTGTCCCTAGCCCTTCTGGTAGAGTGGGCAAAAAAGAGCCAAACAGTGAAAAAGAAGGCAGAAGTAGGTCCTGCTGACAAGGAAAAGTGTTTTCACTATCAAAAGGATGGCCACTAGAAGAGAAATTGCCCAGAATACCTAGAGTTAATAAAGAACAAGAAGGCAAGACCTTCTAAAGGTATAATTGTTTCTTGTTTCTTGGATTCTGGTATTGCTTGTCATACTAATTCTGCTTGGGTCATTGATACTGGTTCTAATTCACATATAATTTCTGATGTGTAGGAACTAGTAAGTCTTAGGACCTTGGATCATGGAGAAGTGAGGTTGAAGATTGGTGATGGATCAAGTGTTGATGCCAAAGCCATCAGATCTACTTCTCTTATTGTACATAGTCATTTTGATGATAATGTTTTGTACTTAAAGAATGTTTTGTATGTACCCAACATGTATAAAAACATCATTTCTGTATCTAGTTTGACTAAAGATGGTTATGAATTTAGATTCATAAATGATGTATGTACAGTTTATTATAGTAATAAAATTGTATGTTTGAGTTACTTGCAAAATGGTCTTTATTATGTTGATAATGAATGCAAAATAGCTCTAAGCACCGAATATGAAATTAATGCAATAGAAAATATTAACCTTAATCTAAAACAACTTTGGCACTTAAGATTGGATCATGTAGCAGAAGATAGGATCACGAAGCTAGAAAGGATGGGGATTTTGTTCATTTTTGGAAATGAACCATCACCAACTTGTGAATCCTATCTTCAGGGCAAAATGACCAGATCTCCCTTTGTGAGACAAGGGCAAAGAGCTAAAGATATTTTAGAACTCATGCATAGTGATATATGTGGGCCATTTAAAGAAATGGCTAGAGGTGGATATTACTACTTCATTACCTTCACTGATGATAAATCTCGGTTTGGGTATTTGTATTTAATGAAATACAAGTCTGAATCCTTTGAAAAGTTCAAAGAATTCAAGGTTGAAGTAGAAAATCAAACAGGAAAAAGTATTAAAACCCTTTGATCTGATCGAGGCGGTGAATACTTAAGTATGGAGTTTGATAATTTCCTTCGGGAACAAGGCATAATTTCACAATTGACCCCTCTTGGTACACCACAGTTGAATGGTGTGTCAGAAAGGAGAAACCGTACTTTGTTGGACATGGTACGGAGCATAATGAGCTTCACTGATTAGCCTATTTCCTTATGGGGATATGTATTACAAACTGCACTGTACTTTCTTACTAGAGTTCCAACTAAATCAGTTTCTTCCCCACCATATGAGATATGGTATGGAAGACAACCATCTCTTAAACATGTTAAGGTATGGGGTTATCTAGCTTTTATCAAAAAGCTAAAAACTGATAAATTGGATACAAGGTCTGAAAAAGGTAGGTTCGTTGGATATACAAAAGACAGTTTTGGATATTATTTCTATCTTCCACAATCACAAAGAGTTATGATAAGTAGAGATGCAATTTTCTTAGAGAAAGAGTTTCTTCAAGAAAGTGGCAAAGGTAGGAAGATAGAATTGGAATTAAAGAATTCTACAGATGACTGATGGCTATCGAATCCACCGGAAATTAAATTAACTAAAATCACCAATTATAAAATATTTTCTGCAGTAAGTGGTAAATCCAAGTCTAACCTTAGAAACTAAATTATTAAACTTCGTGCACTTATGTAATGGAAAAAGAAACAGGTTTTTTTTTGGGGGGGGGGGGGGTAAGTCGCAATCCAAAGAAGAAATAAAGAATCAGAAATTAAGAACTAAAATTTAATATGAAACTCTCAAATTAAACAAACTTCAGTCCAAGATAATTCACATTCCAATGCATTGATTCGATCATAGACAAAAGAAATACAATTATCTCTTATTGAATACTTAACATAGATTTACCAAACAGCGAGGTGAAATCTCGAACTTCTCTATACTTATCAATTCGAGCCCAACACTCTTGTTGACTCTAATTATTAATTGAATTGGTATTAAGCAATACTCGTCAAATTAATAACTGCTTTAAGAATAGGAAGTAGTTAAGCTGAACAATAATTTGTGAAGCATAAATCATTTAATTCACCCTATTGTTTCCTTAGGTTATTATCGAAAACTAAGATCATAATCAATAAAACCTAATTGCTACTCAATGATTATGAAGATGAACTAGCAATTGATCACATCAAATAATTAACAAATAGGCCTTTTTAACAAATCATTCAATAGATCAAAGATAATGAAATCAGAAAATAATAGATATTCAAAAGACATAAATTAAATTAAGAACCTGATCTCACAAATCACGCAAAAGAACTTGAATTCCTTAAACTGAATTAAAAACTTAGCTACTCATATTCATGGCTTACAGAAAATTAAAGAAGAAAATTGAAGAAATCTAGAATGTGAATGGAGAACGAAAGTCTTCCCCTTGAGTCGGCTACTGCCTCTTCTATACATAATAAATGGCCTGGGGTTAGGTTTAAGAGTCTTTCTCTTTGTCAAAAACTGTAACTGGAGCAAAATCAGGAAACTGATTGTCGACGGATACACGACCCGTGTATCACTACATGGCTTGGGGCCGTGTAACTTACTGGAGCTGAGTGGGTATGTCTTGTATTGGCACAGAAGGTTACACGGGTCTCCAAGATTTACACGTGTCAAGTTCATGGCCCATGTACTTTGTTTCTTCCTCGATTCTCTAGATTTCTTCTGGCAAAATGTTACACGGGTCCATGGTTGTGCTTATACGACCCGTGTACTTTGTATCAACAACGCTTCTCAATCTTTCGACCTTTCCAAGCTTCCTTCTACACTTCTATGCTCTGGGACTTCACCAAAACCCTGAAAAATACAGCAAGAGTCAAATTAATGCAAATGCTAAAAATTTCTCCATTTAACACAATTATTTCAACAACTCTCTAAACATATGCCTAATAGATAATTATACTTTAATTAACTAAATTAGGCATAAAGATACCCTAGAAACACTAAATGTGAATGAAGTAAAATTAATAAATTATGCACTTATCAAATTCCCCCACACTTATTCTATGCTTTTTCTCAAGCATGACTTAAATTCTCAATCAACTCCACTTAGAAGTTCACTTAACTTCACTCTATCACAACATTTTCTAACAAAAGATTAAAAGTTTGAAAGAAAAGGCAAGTAAGGTAATAACCATCATAATAAATTCCATCAACACCATACCAATATATCAATAATTTTTCAACATAAAACAAAAGGCTTGAAATCAATTAAGCTCACACAATTAAAGTTTCATAAAATTCTAAATCAATATATACCAAAACACAAGGCTAATTTATTAAGGCACAATAATTATAGGTCTTTGCAAATCTTAGGGGAGATAGAAATGGGTTTTTTTTTTTTTTTTTTTTTTTTTGAAATTGGTACTTCTCTGTCATAGTTACTCTTTTCTTTTTTTTTTTTTTCTTTATTTTAACCGTCACTTTCAGAAAAGTACCTTGGTCATATCCTAAATAGCTTTTGGCCTGAGAATCGACATGGGGTTCATGAAGACCCCTGGTTACTTTGCTTAACTAAATAGCAGAGCAATTTTCAAGTTTAGCCTTTTATTTTCCCTAATTTATGCATCTACATATTATAAAGTGCCCTGATAGATTAAACAAAATTCTGAAATATGCATTACACTAGTTTAAAACACACATAAGTAATCATTTCACCATTAAATCAAGCCTAAATGATTTATGCAAGAAAACAAATTGCTCTATGGTATGGAGAAGAGGGAAAATCCATCATTAAAGTTACTATTACTTTGCCTAAAATCTCAAAAATTCAACCTAAAGTAGAAAAGTCATTTCAAGGACAAAGCACTTCTCTCCTGGAGTTAATATAAAATCATGAATCAAGCTTATGAGAATTTTTTTTTAATATATATATATATATATTTTTTGAAATCAAATTTCTCCTCCCCCACACTTAAAACTTACATTGTCCCCAATGTTAAGCCCAAATGAAAAAGAAAAAAAATGCTAGAAAATAAAATAACATAAGATAAGGAAAATAAAACAAATTTGATTGTGGCTAACAAGCCACCCATGGGTTGCCTCCCAAGAAGCGCTTTTGTTTATCGTCGTTAGCTCGACATGGCAAAACTCCTTAATCCACATAAATTGGGTTACTCAAGTTGAGCTCCTCCATTGTATGCTCCTGAAACCCCTCATAAAATGGCTTGAGTCTATGATCATTAACCTTGAACACTTTGTTAGTTCCTAAACTTTGAATTTCAACTACACCATAAGGAAACATATTAGTAACAACAAAGGGTCCAATCCAACGAGAATGCAACTTACCAGGCATCAGCTTCAATCTGGAATTATATAATAAAACTTTTTGTCCAATCACAAGTAGCTTCCTTAGAATTAGTTTGTCATGGAATGCCTTGGTCTTTTCTTTATAGATCTTAGAATTCTCATAAGCTTCAAGTCGAATTTCCTCTAATTCCTGCAATTGTAATTTTCTTTCTACACAGCAGTATCCAAATGTAAATTACAAATGTCTAACAGCCCAATAAGCCTTATGT
Organism: Hevea brasiliensis; assembly: GCF_030052815.1. NCBI lineage: Eukaryota > Viridiplantae > Streptophyta > Magnoliopsida > Malpighiales > Euphorbiaceae > Hevea > Hevea brasiliensis. Next base: position 453,034 of record NW_026614585.1, read on the forward strand.
TCTAACTCAACATGAAGGTAGCACAACTTACCAAATACCAATCTGTAGGGGGACATACCTATGGGTGTGCCCACAAAGCATCCTCAAGTCTAAGGCTCTAATCTTTTCTATTTGGCTTCACTGTTTTTTCCAAAATAGACTTGATATCTCTGTTAGACACCTCTGCTTGCATACTTGTTTGAGGATGATAAGCTGTAGATACTCTATGGAAAACACCATATCTCCTCAACAATGCTTCAATAGTTCTATTACAACAATGTGTGCCCCGGTCACTAATTAAAGCTCTAGGAACTCCAAACCTGCTAAAAATGTTTGACTTGATAAAACTTACAACAGCTTTAGAATCATCAGTCCTGGTGGCTTTGGCTTCCACCCATTTCGAAACATAATCAACAGCAAGTAATATATAAACAAAGCCAAAAAAAGAAGGAAATGGACCCATAAAATCAACACTCCACACATCAAAAATCTCACAAACAAGTATTGGATTCTGAATCATCTCATTCCTACGGGTTAAACTTCTTGTTCTTTGACATTGTTCACAATTTTTGCAAATCAAATATGAATCATGAAATATAGTGGGCCAGTAAAAACTGCAATCTAATGTTTTTCTACCTATTCTCTTGGGTCCAAAATGACCTCCACATGCATAGGCATGACAAAATGCAAGAATAGATTAAATCTCATTATCAAGAACACATCTCCTAATAATTTAATCTGAACGAAATTTCCACAAATACGGTTCATCCCACACATAATACTTAGCCTCACTTTTCAATTTCTCTTTCTTAGCTCTACTCAAATCAAAAGGCACAATCTTAGTAACCAAATAATTCACCAAGTCAGCATACCAAGGGATTGTACCTTGCTATTTAAATAACTGCTTATCAGGAAAAAGTTCCTGCAAAGGAACTGGCTCTTCTTGTGTTACTAACCTACTCAAATGATCTGCTGCCAGGTTCTCAGCTCCTTTCTTATCTTTAATTTGAAGATCAAATTCTTACAGCAGAAGGATCCATCTAATCAACCTTGGTTTTGCTTCCTTCTTTGCCAAGAGATACTTCAACGTTGCATGATCAGAGAAGATAATTATTTTAGAACCAAGCAAATATGACCGAAATTTATCTAAAGTAAAAACTATAGCCAAAAACTCTTTTTCGATCGTAGAATAATTGCGCTGAGCTGAATTGAGTGTTTTGGATGCATAATAAATCACATGAAAGAGCTTCCCAACACGCTGCCCTAAAACTGCTCCCACTGCATAATTACTCACATCACACATAATTTCAAATGGTATTGTCTAATCAGGAGCCTGGATAATAGGGGATAATGTTAATGAAGATTTCAATTTGTCAAAAGCCTCTTTGCACTCTTCACTGAACTCAAAAGAAATATCTTTTTGCAATAGTCTAGGCAAAGGCAATGCTATCTTAGAGAAATCCTTAATGAACCTATGATAGAAACCTGCATGACCAAGAAAAGAGCGTACTTCCCTCACAGTTGTGGGGTAGGGTAAGTTCACAATTAAATCAATTTTAGATTTATCTACCTCAATACCCCTATTAGAGACAACATGACCCAAAAAAATCCCCTGTTCCACCATAAAATGACACTTCTCATAATTTAAAACAAGAATTTTCTCAATGCATCTCTTAAGAACAAAAGTTAAATGATGTAAACATGCATAAAATGAATCACCATACACAGTAAATTCATCCATGAACACCTCAATGCAACTAACAATGTAATATGAAATATGCTCATCATGCATCTCTAAAATGTGGCAGGTGCATTACAAAGCTCGAAGGACATCCTTCTAAAAGCAAAAGTTCTAAAAGGGCAAGTGAAGGTAGTCTTCTCTTGATCTTCTGGTGCAATCACAATTTGATTATATCCAGAAAAGCCATCGAGAAAGCATAAATAAGACTTGCCTGCTAACCGCTCAAGCATCTGATCAATGAATGGCAGTGGGAAGTGGTCCTTCCTTGTTGTTGAATTCAACTTGCGGTAGTCTATGCACATTCACCATCCACTTTGAATCTTTGTTGGAACCAGTTTATTATCTTGATTTGCTACCACAGTGACTCTTGATTTTTTTCGCACTACTTGGACTGGACTTACCCATTTACTGTCTGAAATTGGGTAAATAACTCCTGCATCCAGTAGCTTTAAAATCTCCTTCTTCATAACCTCCATCATCTGTGGGTTCAACCTCCTTTGAGCTTCTCTACTTGGTTTAGCCTCATCCTCCAGTAAAATCCTATGCATGCACACTGATCGACTTATACCTTTGATGTCAGCTATTGTCCATCCAGTTGCTTCCTTATGTACTCTTAGAACCCTAGTTAATCTTTCTTCTTGAATCTTTGTTAAATTACTTGAGATGATAACTGGAAGTGTCTCCTTGTCTCCCAAGTAAACATACTTCAAATGCTCAGGTAAAGGATTGAGTTCAAGAACTAGTGCCTACACCACAGAAGGTAATAATTTCATGTGAGATACAGGTAAGTCAATCTTTGATACCCCATACCTTTTTGGAACAGGAGGTAATTATTGCAATGCCATTGCTGCATCTTGAACCTCTACACTTAATGGTGGATTGGTACTGATTTCTTGAATTCCTTGACTAATCACTACTTCTAACTCATCTTCCATGCTTAACTCAAAAACATCCTGTACAAATGTATCAACAACATCAATAGAAAAAATAGAATGGTCATCAGTAGGATACTTTATGGCATCAAAGATATTAAATTTGACAGTCTCTCCATCAAACTCCATAGTTAAGGTACCATTATCCACATTAATTTTTGTCTTGGCAGTTTTTAGGAAAGGTCTTCCAAACAAAATCAATGCTAACTTTGATGTGGGAATACTATCCTCCATATCCAGAATGTAAAAATCTATAGAAAAAATCAATTCTCCAACCTGCACCAACACATCCTCAACTACTCCCAATGGGTAAGCATCAGAACGATCAGCTAATTGAATAATGACATTAGTTTCTTTCAAAGGACCCAAATTTAAAGTTTCAAAAACTGAATTTGACATAACATTAATAGATGCTCCTAAATCTGCCATTGCACGTTCAAATTTAGAATCACCTATTCTGCAGAGAATAGAAATCGAACATAGATCCTTACACTTAGGGGGTAATTTTTGCTGAATTAATGCCGACACATTTTCCCCCACACTGATCTTCTCATTATTCCTCAACTTGCTCTTTGTAGTGCATAGTTCCTCAAGGAATTTAGCATACCAAGGAACTTGTTTGATCGCATCAAGTAAAGGTATATTGACCTCCACTTTTTTGAAAGTCCCCAAAATTTCTTTCTCTTGTTCTTCTTTCTTAGTCTTAGCCAACTTGCATGGGAATGGAGGAAGAATAGAATTATTAACCTTATTCAGTTTAGGTTCAGTATTTACCTCAACTTCAGAAACTTTAGACTCTTTTGCTCCTTGCTTTTTCTTTTTCATTGGCTCATGTGGAGTCTGGTTATCAACTTCTTTCCCACTTCGCAACATTATATCACTGGCATTTTCTCTGGGGTTCATGACTGTTTGTGATGGAAGCTTTCCAGAACCTTGAGCTTCCAGCTTACTCACAGATGAGGCTAAATGACCAATCTACCTCTGTATGTTTTGAATGCTATTTCTGGTCTCCTTTTGAAACTGTTGTGTATTGTTAGCCAAAGTTTTAACAATTTCATCAAGTGACATACCTTGATTTGAGGGAGGTGGAGGTGGTTGATTCACTTGTGGTCTTTGTTGCTGGTATCAGTTTTGCACTGGTTAATTCCCATAACTCAAATTGGGATGATCTCGCCATCCTAGATTATAAGTATTAGAATAAGGATCATACCTGTGTTGTGGCTGTCTATAATGTCCTACTACATTAGCATGTTGCATTGATTCATCCTCTTGTAATGCAGGACACATGTCAGTAGCATGACCCGAACCCGAACAAATTCCACACACCTTAATAGCTCCCTACAGCCAATTGCCTCACCAAAGAAGTTAAATCAGAAATATGTTTCTCAAGGTTAGATACTTACCTCATTAACCTTCATAGGTGTGTGATCCATTCTCATACCAAACTACTGAGAATTTACTGCCATGTTAGCAATCAGCCTCCTTACCTCTTCTGGTGTCTTGTCAACTAAAGCTCCTCCACTAGCAGCATCTATCATACTGCGATCCATTGGTAGAAGTCCCTCATAGAAATACTAAATCAAAAGCTACTCACTTATTTGATGATGGGGACAGCTTGCACACAGCTTCTTAAATTGTTCCCCATACTCATACAAGCTCTCTCCATTGTACTGCTGGATGCCACAAATTTCTTTTCTTATGTTGATAGCACGGGAAGCAGGAAAATACTTCTCCAGAAATATCAGCTTCATCCCATTCCATGAGTTAACAGATCCAGAAGGAAGGTAATATAACCAATCCATAGCTGTGTCTTCCAGTGAGAAAGGGAAAGCTCGAAGCTTGATCTAGTCCTCAGAAACTCCTTGAGGTTTCATGCTGGAACGCACAACATGAAATTCCTTCAAATGCTTATGTGGATCCTCACTTGCAAGACCATGAGACTTAGGCAACAAATGGATTAGTCCAGATTTTAACTCAAAAGCAACATTTAAAGTAGGGTATTGAATACACAAAGATTGTTGGTTTAGATCAGGAGTAGCCAACTCTTTCAAAGTCCTAGCAGACATGGTTTTGTTTTTGAAATTTGAATCCAAATATGATCCAAACTTAACTCCCTTGGAGATTGGACTCCTTTAGATGTACTCGGATTCTGCTTAGCTTGCTTAGCCAATTTTCTCAACTGTTTAGCTATTTTTTCTACTTCTGGATCAAAGATCAACTCACCAGATTGAGAAGTTCTTGTCATATACAAAAAAAAAAATCAAAGTAAAAACAGAAAAATGCCTCAAAACCCTAGAAAACAATGGAATTTGGCCTCACGAGGGTGGGGCTAAGGAATCTTATATTGGTTTTGATTAGAACATCGTTTCCTTCAAAATAGGTGGGTCACCCTCCAAATTCAACCAAAATTCTTGATGAATAGTAACATCATAATTTTTTTTTCTTTTTTTCAAAACCTGAAAACAGCAACAACTCACAAATAAAATTAATAACAGAATATCCTAACACTAAAAATAAGAAATCCAATAAATTTCAGTCCCCGGCAACGGCACCAAAATTATTGATGGCTGTAGAATCCACTAGAAATTAAATTAACTGAAATCATCAATTGTGAAATATTTTTTGCAGTAAGTGGTAAATCCAGGTCAAACCCTAGAGACTAAATAATTAAATTTCATGCACTTGTGTAATGGAAAAAGAAACAAAGTTTGGGGGAGGGGGGTAATTCGCAATCCAAAGAAGAAATAAAGAATCGAAAATTAAGAACTAAAATTTAATATGAAACTCTCAAATTAAACAAACTTAAGTCTAAGGTAATTCGCATTATAATGCATTGATTCGATCATAGACAAAAGCAATACAATTATCTCTTATTGAATACTTAACGTAGATTTACCAAAAAGCGAGGTAAAATCCCTAACTTTCCTATACTCATCAATTCGAGCCCAACACTCTTGTTGACTCCAATTATTAACTGAATTGGTATTAAGCAATCCTCATCAAATTAATAACTGCTTTAAGAATAGGAAGTAGTTAAGTTGAATAATAATTTATGAAGCATAAATCATTTAATTCACCTATTGTTTCCTTAGGTTATTATCAAAAACTAGGATTATAATCAATAAAACCTAATTGCTACTCATGTTCAATCTTACACAACAATTACGGATTATGAAGATGAACTAGTAATTGATCACATTAAACAATTAACTAATAGGCCTTTTTAGCAAATCATTCAATAGATCAAAGACAATGAAATCAGAAAACAATAGATATTCAAAAGACATAAATTAAATTAAGAATCTAGCCTCACAAATCATGCAAAAGAACTTGAATTCCTTGAATTGAATTAAAAACTTAGCCACTCATGTTTATGGCTTACAGAAAATTAAAGAAGAAAATTGAAGAAATCTAAAATGTGAATGGAGAACAAAAGTCTTCCCCTTGAGTCTGCTACTGCCTCTTCTATATATAATAAATGGCCTAGGGTTAGGTTTAAGAGTCTTTCTCTCTGTCAAAAACTGCAACTAGAGCAAAATCAGGAAACTGATTATCAACGGATACAAGGCCCGTGTATCACTACACGGCCCAGGGCCGTGTAACTTACTGGAGCTGAGTGGGTATGTCTTGTATTGGCACAGAAGGTTACACGGGTCTCCAGGATTTACACGGGTCAAGTTACACGGCCTGTGTACTTTGTTTCTTCCTCGGTTCTCTGGATTTCTTTTGGCAGAATGTTACACGGGTCCATGGTTGTGCTTACACGACCCGTTTACTTTGTATCAACAATGCTTATCAATCCTTTGACTTTTCCAAGCTTCCTTCCATACTTCTATGCTCTGGGACTTCACCAAAACCCTGAAAAATACAGCAAGTCAAATTAATGTAAATGCCAAAAATTTCTCGATTTAACACAGTTATTTTAATAACTCTCTAAACATATGCCTAATAGATAATTGTACTTTAATTAACTAAATTAGGCATAAAGATACCCTAGAAGCACTAAAAGTGAAGGGATTAAAATTAATAAATTATGCACTTATTAATGACCAACAACCTACACCCATGGATATTGATCCAGTGGGAGAGCCCATGCCTATAAATAATACATCCACAACATCGATTCTTTGCAAATCTAGTAGAATATCTCATCCACCAGAGAGATATGGATTTCTTCATGAGAATGAACAAGAGTTGTTTATACATGAAGAAGTTGATCATGGAGACGATCCTACTAGTTATGAAGAAGCTATATCAGATATAGATTCTTCAAAATGGCTAGAAGCCATGAAATCTGAAATGGATTCCATGCATAAGAATCAAGTCTGGGATCTTGTAAACCCACGTGAGGGTATTGTACCCTTAGGATATAAATGAGTTTTCAAGAGAAAGATTGGTCCTAATGGGAAGGTAGAGACCTTCAAAGCTAGGCTTGTAGCAAAAGGGTTTTGCCAAAGGGAAGGAATTAATTATGAAGAAACATTCTCTCCCGTGGCCATGCTCAAATCCATAAGGATTCTTCTAGCTATTGTAGCACACTATGACTATGAGGTTTGGAAAATGGATGTCAAAACTGCTTTTCTCAATGGTGTTATTAAGGAAAACATATACATGGGACAACCCAAGGGTTTTGAATCCAAAGAAGGTTCCAAGGTGTGCAAGCTTAAGAGATCCATTTATGGTTTTAAGCAAGCTTCTAGAAGCTGGAATAAACATTTTGATGAAGCCGTTAAATCTTTCAATTTTATTCAAAACATGATGAACCATGTGTGTATAAAAAGACTAGTGGGAGTATGATTACCTTTCTAATGTTATATGTGGATGATATATTATTAATAGGCGATGATATTGGTATGCTAACATCTATAGAAACCTAGTTGTCAAGTACTTTCTTTATGAAAGGCCTTGGGGAAGCTACCTATATTATAGGAATTTGGATCTATAGAGATAAACTGAAAAGAATAATAGGTTTGTCCCAAAGGCTTTACTTGGAAAGGGTGTTGAAGAGGTTCAACATATTTGATTCCAAGAGAGGATTGTTATCAGTTAGACATGGAATTCACCTTTCTAAGGAAAAGTCTCCCAAGACTCCTAAAGAAAGGGAAAAGATGGCCAAGATTCTTTATGCTTCAACTATAAGAAGCCTAATGTATGCCATGCTGTGTACTAGGCCTGATATTGCCTACGCTGTTAGCGTGCTAGCAGGTTTCAATCCAATCCAGGTTTAGAACATTGGATAGCTGTCAAGAATATCCTTAAGTACTCGAGAAGGACTAAGGATTTATTCTTGACATATGGAGGAGGTGAACTTTAACTGGAAGGATTTACAGACTCTAATTTCTAATCAGACATTGATGACAGAAAGTCTATCTCAGGGTTTGTATTTTTGTGTAACAGAGGCATTGTCTGTTGGAAGGGTTCTAAACAGACAACTACAGCAGACTCCACAACTAAAGCCGAGTATGTTGCTGCATGCAATGCTACAAAAGAGGCTGTTTAGATCAAGAAGTTCATTTTAGAACTAGAAGTGGTTCCTTCCATTGAGTCAACAGTTCCTCTCTCCTATGACAACAATGGGGCCATTGCACAGGCAAAGGAGCCAAGGTCTCAATAGCGATCCAAACACATAGAGCAGCAATTTCATATTATCAGAGAAATAGTTGGAAGAGGTGACATCACCATGCAGAAAGTAGCTTTAGTTGATAAATTGGCTGATCCACTGACTAAGGCCATGACACAGCAATAGTTAGACAGACATCTTGAGAAGATGGGTCTTAGATACTGTAGTGAATGGCTTTAGGCCAAGTGGGAGAATGTTAGTTATGTTTGCCCTAGAGCATGCATTAATCTTGTAACTTGTAAATAACATTATAAATATATTAATGGTAATAAATATTTCATTTAAATGTTGCGTATGTATAATACATATTTATTTGAAATTGTTCATTAGCAATATGTTATATTTTTTATTCTTATGAGATAAGAATATGAGTGACAGAATATATGGGACATTTGCTACAAATCAGAGTTCACAGTTAAGGGATATTTTGGTGGGCACATTATATCCAAAGAGCTGTCACCTCTTTTTATCTCCATTGATCAGTATGAGATACTGATATATATGGAATGGTGAGTCACATGCCATCTGATATGAGAAATCGGGATAAATACAGTGGACACTTATGAGATGAGTAGGTCGAACATATGACGCACAGATAACATGAACATGGCACTTACTCAAGTCAATAAAATGTTATCTGTGTCATACTAGGGCATATAATCCTCAAACCTGAGATGAAACGGTTGTCTCTTATATGGGTGATTTGAGTTTGATACCACTTACATATCTATGCTGTGTATAGATATTCTGATGTGTGTTGGCTGAGATTAGTTATGTGTTGAGATAGGTGTTTAGTCAAGAGGGGATCCGTAGCCTTGAGTAAATAAGGTTAAAAGTCCTATGCGGATTTGAGTTGTAATTGACAAGATTAAGTTCCTAGCCAGGACAGATGACTTTGTCAAGAAAGGTATTTCTTGATGGTAAAGTCTTATATGTCGAGAATTAGATTTCAAATGAGTGCATAAGATTCCATGATAAGGGGTTTGACTCAACCATGACCCTTAATGGGATTGGGACATAATACGAAAGGATTTTAGTGCATGGTGATGTATGATTAAAGATTCAATTTAAGATATTTCTTATTGCTAATTGGGTGGCCATGGCATGCTATGCTAAGTGTTAACCATGGTCTATGAGATGTCTAAAATAATTTGAGGAAATCATTTGTGGTTTAGAGGAGTTCCAATGATATTAAGAGTTAATATCATTTCTCATTACTAGTTAGTAATGAGCCTAGTAAGTCACACACCAACACAAGTTTACTACCAAGTTAATTATGATTTAATTGATTAATTAAAGAGTTTAATTAATTAATTAATTAATTAGATTTAGTTTGTAATAAGATTGCAAAGTCCCTAGCATGACTTGAAACCAAATCTTAGATATTAGATGTGTAATATAAATTAGATTTATATTTAAAGAATTTAATATAAATTTAATGGTGAAATTAATTAATGGAGATTAATTAATAAGTTAGTTTATATATGATATAAATTAATTTGAGGGAGAAATTACAATTGTGAGTTGAGAACTCAAAAATGCATATAAGGGCAAAATGGTAATTTTACTTGGTGACATGATGCACCATGAGATGGTGACATGTGGCACTCATGTGTGTAAGCCATTTGTCTTCCATGTGATGGAAGACAACTTTATTAAGATTTAATCTTAGCTTTACCCTTAAAACAAGAAAAAGTGATATGTGGCACACTATTAAACTATTTTGTCTCTTGCATATAAATACAAGATAAAAAGATAAGAAAAGTGAGATTTTCTTTTTCTTCTTGTTTTTGTTGGATGGTGAAAAGAAGCTCTTCCTCTCTCTCAAATTTCTTCCATTGATACAAAGGAAAAAGCTTATTTTTCTTTGAATTAAAATTTCTAAAAATTGTTTCTAGTAAGATACATCCAGTATAAATCACCTAAAGCAAAACCCCTTTCATTCAAGTGGTTGGCAAGCAAAGGAAAAGATAGATTTGGGGGCTACCTAAGGTGATCTTGCTAAAAGCTTGTGGTGGACAAGCTAGAGAAGCCTCAATTGAAGCTCTTGGAGACTTCCAAAGGGAATAAGAAGTGTGATTCTGTGCCTTTGAGGTTAATTTTCTCCAATCCCTCTTTTAGCTTGGGTTTGGTTTGATTAATAGTTAAACAACAATTCTTAATGGCAAATGAATATTTTGTGCATGTTAAAAGTGTGTTTTAGCATGTCTAGGGGTGTTTAAAGCTTGGTTTGGATCATAATGCACTTACATGTATGCATGAAACCCTAGAAAATTTTGAAATCCAACCTTCTAAACCCTTTGCCCCACCCTTCCACTGCCTTCAAAACCCTTTTTTTCAAAAAACTAATCCTGTAAAACTTTCCAAGGATATAACCTGTTACAGATGTGGAAAGAAAGGCTATATTTCCAAGCAAGTTAAACAAAAAGCTTAATGAAATCTAATCAGAAGAATATGTTCGAAGTCAGATAGAAGCTCTTCTAATGGAATCATCTGAGTTTGATTCAAATCCTTCAGAGTTTTTTAAAGATTAAGGAAATTTACAAATTAATGAAATAGCAATAACTTAGGAATCAGAGATTGAGAAAGAAGTTAATGTTCTCACTAGAGATAAGAAGTTCTTGCTTGAAGTCATTTCACAAATACAAAATCTTGAGCTATAAAAGGAGCACTTAGCCAAAATCCAATAATCTTTTGACAAACCTACTTTATGAACCCCTTTTATTTCTAATCAACCTTACAATTTGACAAATATCCTTGAAAATCCCAAAGCCAAATCCTCTAGCAATTTTACCATCTAGGATCTTTAGACTAAATAAGCCATCTCAAATAAGAGATAAAACAAATTAAAACCAAACAGTCTCAAGATTCGCAAACTATCCAACTCCTTGAAAACTAACTTTTTACAAACCAACAAATTGGTAATTTGGAAAAATTATTAGAAGATTTCTTATTTGTTTTAAAACAAATCGCCTTACAAAATATTTGGTCAAAATTTGTTTGATTATTTCAAATGATTTTCGATTGGATATTATTGCACAGTTTTATACAGGAGCTTTTTACACCACAATTTAATTTTAGTATTTTTAGGCCTTAATTAATTAATGAATCTAAAATATTAAATTAAATTGCCAATTTAATGTGATCAAGCCCATAGCTCAAGCTAGTAGAAGACTAATAGTCAATGGATATTAATTAGGTGGAGTTAGACCGATTAAATAATTACCTGTATAAGTGGGTGTTATTTATTCAGTGTCTAAAATATCTACTGAAGACAAGCATGAAAGTGGAGTAATGGGCAAGTGGAGAAAGTGGTGTAGTAAGTGGTTATGGGAGTTGTGGGTGGTTACATGTGGTTATCAGAGGTTACAAGTAGTGGGCTAGTGAGAGAGAAAAGTGAAAGTGGTGGAGAAGGTGGTAATCAGCTAACTTGGCCACCAAGTAAGCTTTTTCCTATAAATTGATATGCTAGGCAGAAGCAGAAACACATAGCCAATCAATCAATATCTGACAGACACAATGTCTTAACTCAAATTTTCTCTAATTCAACAATCTTTACGTTTTCAAGCAGTCTTTTATTTTTTTTGCCAAGCAAGGGGTCTTTTATTTTTAATTCAAGTGATCAGTTTACATTTTCCCTGCACATATTTCAATTCCTATAACTAATTTTTTCAATTTTCAATGCAAATTACTACTTTTCTATTCATATTTTCTTTTAAGCAATTAGCCCATTCAATTTTCAATATTCAATTGACTTTTCAAGTAATGATTTAATTTTCTGCCAAGCGATTATTTACTTTTCATGCATAGATTTACTTTTTTAAGCGATCATTTGCTTTTCTTGCAAAGCAATCAACTTACATTTTCAATGCATAAATTTGCTTTTCCTGTAAAGCGATCAATTTACTTTTCTAATGCACATATTTAATTTTGATTCAGGTGCTCAATTTACTTTTCCAATGCAATCTTTATATTTTTTGCAATGATCAATTTACTTTTCAATGCACAAGCCTCCTGTTAATTTTTCTCAAACGATTAAGTTCTCATCCATTCTCACAAAAGCTGAATGAGTAGAGATCCTAACGAAGTGCATCCTAATGGAGTTAGCGAACTCAAGGGAAAATTAAGTCCTTTCTTTCCCTCCAATCACTTTATTTTAAAAGTTAGACTGGCACATATTTATTTCACATTGGAATTATATACGTCCTTAGCACGCCCACAATCTTGTTCACACGTGAGGAAAGGCCATATGTATTTTTGAAATGTGTAAACTAAGTAAAATCAATTATATGGGGAAATAGTTTTTGGCATGCGCAGTGGGACTCTATTTCTACTCACCTCATTCACATCCTTAGTTCATAGTTTGCAGACAAAAGTTTTAGTCATCATGCCCAAAACAAGAAGTTTTTATGAAAAAGAAGCCATGAGGTCCAACCTTGAAAAAGTAGCTGATGAAGTTGATCTCATTCTTAATGAGAATGAATAATAAGATCTTAACAATAAGTTACCCCCAGCACAAGAGGTAGCTTTAATCGCATTCGATATAACTAGCATTGGTGCTAAAATTGCTCAACAAGTCACATAATAAATTAGAGCCAGTATCAAGGCTGCTTTTGAGGCTGGTTTCAAATCCTTGTCTGTTCAACTAGAATGGTTTAACAAAGGGTCTAGAAGAAATTCACCTTAAGCTATACCACTCAGGGGGCAGACCTCAAATTTAGCTAGCTAACCATTAGCTAAATAATATGAGTCTAGTGAGGTGTAAACAACTTTAACCTAGGAGGAACCACATTGCCAGTCACGTTATAGGAGAGAGGCAACTCTAATATCTACACTTACTCAAGTAGTGAGGTCAATCATTAGTTGTTAAAGAGGTAATCTATCTACTAACACTAATCCTACACTTACCCACATGTATATAATGTTGCACATGTAAATACTTTCCTAAATAATATAGCCAATAATGCAGAGAATGCTAGGATTAATCATGTAGCACCACCACCACCAATGCATGCACCCATAGTTCATCACCTAGTATCTCTGTTGACCATAAAGCCCTTAGGACTGTAGTCCAGGAGTTGTATGGACTGTGCCTTCAATAAGTAAGCCATCCTAGGTTTTATAAACCCTGTCCCACTTGGGTGGATGGGAATAATCTTTGCCTTAGGGGCCATAAGATACTTGAGTTCAATTTGTTCTTAGGAGATGGGATACAGTCAACATTAGAACATATTGATAGGTTTACTGCTCAACGTGGTGAGCTTGCTAATTATGACGTGTTTAAGTTAAGGCTGTTTCCTAATTCCCTAATTGCAGTCACTTTTTCTTGGTATGCTTCTTTACCTAGAGAATCTGTAAATACTTGGCAAGACATGGAGCAATTATTTCACACATACTTTTACAAAATTGAACATGGAGTGTTTATTGCTGAGTTGTCCAAGATTTACCAAAGGCCAAGAGAATCTGTAGACTCATAGATTACTAGGTTCAAGAGTCTGCACAATAGTTATAAAATATTTTTATCAGAATGTGAGTTTGTCAAGTTAGCCTAATGTGATATGGATATTGAACTTAGGAAGAAGTTTTAAGGCATGGAATTTAGGGACTTTTTTGAGCTTACTGCAAAAGTAACAAGCTATGAGGAGCTGCTTAGGGAAGAAAACCAAAACAAGGAAAAACTCTATGGGCACATATTTTCAGGAAACATTTCATGATTTGAATATTACTGATTTTGTTAATATGGGAAGTTATGTGTATTCTGTTTTATCTAAATGGGTAAAACCTCCAGAACCATAGAGAAAAGTCTTTCTAACCCTCTATCACCCCGGCAACAATATTCTTTTGACATAATAAGGGCAGATGAGATTTTTTCATTTTCTTTTACAGGAAAAGTTTTTGACTCTTCCATTGGGACACAAGATGCCATTTAAAAAAGAGGTGAAGGGTAAAGACTACTGCAAATATAATGACATTTGGACTCATCATTCCAACTGCTGTTGGGCATTCAGAAATTTAGTAAAGGAGAAGATCAACAAAGGTGTTCTTAAATTCCCAGAGCAAAATGAAAACTTAATATTTATAGATGAAGACCCATTTCCACTAGTGGCAACAATCAATATCAATAATATTTCTAAAGGCACTTTTAGGGATTGGGAAAGCAAGAAATAAAACACAGAAGGATTATGGATCAAAGCTAAAGTTAGCCGGGCTCCTAAGCAATAGATCTATAAGGTTTCTAACAAACAGCAAATGAGACTAATAAGGAAAGTTGCAACTGTGGGACAAACTGCAGGACCTGGGCATCTAAAGCCAAATGCAATGGAAAGACTAGTTCAGTTTGTAGTACCATCTAGAGACATAATTTTTAGTGAATGGAGTTTGGTTTGGCACAAGAAGTTTCCTAAGCCACTAAACAGGACACAGAAAGGAAGGTTATAGGAACTAAAGGCCAAACAACACCACAGGAAGGACTTTAGTGCCAAGGATAGCATCGAAAATCAGAATTAAAATATAAAAGAGCCTCATATATCATATGCTCAGGAGTGGGATTTGCTTGGTCAACTGTTAGGCAAGTTTAACTTTTATGTCAAATACTCCAAGCCACCCTTAGCTGTTATACCACTTAGATCAATCTAGCCTATAGGATGGGGTGATGATGATGATCCATCTAATGCTCAGCTAGATCAGGAAATGCAAGGACAAGATTGTTTCATGGTTGGTGAGATCCTAATATCATTTGGCTATATAGCCACTTCAATTATACTGCCCACATTATTTCAAATACCCAATAAGAATAGTTCAGAAACTCAGGGGGCATAAAACGAATAAGCAAAATTGATTAGGGAGACATTTAAAGACAAGCCAAATGGGTGCATAAGCTCTGTTGAACTTAAGGGTCCTAATTTATATTTTGATGATAATAAATAATTAGTGTGCTACTAATCTATTTTAGACGTTTTTGTGTTAAGATTGTAGCTCTCAAATTTAAAATTATGAAATTGCTTCAAATTTAAGATTGAAAGAGAGCAATAAATTAAAGCAAAAATCATGGGAGACTCTACAGTGTAATTTTTATTTTCTTTATACTTTGTGAATCTCAATTAGTTGATTGTGTTGGCTTAAGTCTAGGTATTTTCAAAATTCTTAGTATCCTTATTTTAACTTGTTTCTTGACCAAGTGGGAGTGCAATGAAATTTTCATTTTTGGAAAATGCAATTTTTAGTTTTGAAAATATTTTTGTTGAAAAGTTTATTAAATTAGCTTTCCAATGATTCAAACGGATCGAAAATTTGAGTGTGAGACAAAAAATTATGAGTTTTCTAAGTTTTTATGCCTTTCTATCTAGTAGGGACTTCGGTAGCTAAAGTCAAGTTTTCAAACATAAGTTTTTAGTACCCCTACTTTTGGCAGCTGAAGTAAGGGACTTTGGTAACCAAACTTGCATTTTTGCAACTCAATAAAATGGGGTTTTAGGAGATTGAAGGGCTATAATTGCATTTAAGGCACCCTTAACAATCATTTTCTTGCCAAAACTATAAATAGAGATCATTTGTGACCGAAGGAAAGTTACAACAATTGATTTTTTAAGAATTTATTGAGTTTCAAAGTCTTTCCCTACTTTCTCTCTCTAAAACTTGAGCCACTTCAATTAATTTCTTGAGACCTTATTTTTGAGTTGTAATTATTATATTCTGAAAGTGAGATTTAAGTTATTGAGAATATTTATTATATCTTGAGTGTGTTAGAGCATTAATTGCTCTTATGAGAAAAGGGATTTGTAAAAGAGCAAGGGTTTTTTTCTTTACCCAAAGAAGAAATATGGTGGAGTTAACTTTCAAAGAGGGCCTTGATGAGAAGATGTAGGCTTGGAATAGCCAAAACTCTATAAATCTTTGTGTTCACCATCTTTCCTTTCTCTCTTCCTTGTGCTTGTTTTTCATTAAACTTTCTTAGCCTCCAAAATTTTTAATTAGTACCTAATTAACCCCCCTGCCCCCTCCTCTTGGGTTGCTAGAAGGGACAATAAAAGGTATTAGAGCTAGTCTCCATTTAATAAAGATTTAACCATTTTAGAGAAAAGATTAATGGCAACCCTCAATGCATAAGAAAGCTAATTGGTAGTAAAACCTCCTTTCTTTGATCTCAATGACTTTCTTTATTGGAAAAATAGGATGTATTACTTCTTTAAATCGGAAACAGTAGATTTGTAAGATGTTTAAAATGGACAATTCACCCCAACCAAAGTGGTATAAGGTGTACATTTTAAGTCATCTTCCTCCCAACCAAAGCCTTCCCCCTCTCTTTTGTTTTCTCTCTCATTATCCACCATTAAAACAAAAATATCAAGCTTTCAAACACTTGATTTTCCACCATACACCCTAGCAAAAACCCCTAGAAACCTTCTAATTGCTATTAGAAGAGAAGAAGTGGAAAGAGAATTTGGAGAAATTAGGAAGGAAATTGAAGATTAAGAGCACCAAAAAGGTTAGTGATTATTCCTTTAATTTCTCTCTATCTTTATGATTAGATACTCAAATTAAGTTAGGATTTGATAAAAATTGAAACAAAATGACAAGATAAGGAACCATAGAGAAGTCAGCCAGCCTAGGGAGATATTGGATTTGATAAAAAAATTATGGAATTAAATGAGTATGTGAACTTAATTGAGTGTGTAGAGATATATAGTATACTTGAAATTCATAAATTGTGCAATTTAGAGAATTAGGGAATGTAAAGGACCCGAATTTATAAACTGTAGTGGACAGAATAAGTCGGCAAAAATTTAATTGTTAAAATTTCTTACTAGAAATGATTTAAATAAGTACTGAAACACTTTAAAATTATGTGTTTCAATAGAAAAAGACACTGGGAAAGACAAAGAGAAAGTGAGTCAAGGCCAAGAGGTGACTCATAAAAGGTTTGTGCACAATAATTAATTTCTTGTTAATTTTCAATTAAAATTTTATTTTGAGCAAACTATGAAATTAAATTATGACTTTATTTCTATCGAGAATTGTGAATAAAACCAATTGTATACTATTGGCCTAATTGTTCAGAAATTTATTTGAATGCTAATTGCTAAATGCTTTGATGCTTAGGAATTGTTCAAATGATTTGAAACTACAGCGATCATGATTAATTGATTGAATTCCTCACTAGCTTGCCTAGTGGGATGAATTGGTTTTGAATTCCCTCTCTGGCTGAAGTGTTGAGATGTGTGCCAGTTGAAGACGAATAGGATGAGTACTCATATATTTTTCTAGCTAGCTATGGTATGCCTCATTAGCTTTTGGCTATATAGATGAATTGAACATTGGTGCCATGATTAAGTTGTGTGACTTGTTAAAAATATTATTTGGTGAATTATGAAGTGAAAATTGATTTCTTTAAGAAATTTTCTGTCTTTCAAAATTAAGCATGATTTTATGTGTTAACACATCAAGTGGTTTACTTGTGATTTATTTATTGTTTAAATTATCATTCTCTTAATGTTGTGCACCACTGAGATATTGGCTCAGTGATGGCTTTTTATTACTGTCGCAGGTAGAGATAGAGATAAAGCAGCAGAGTAGGCTGCTTGTGGCTAGAAGTGACTGCACTTTTGGATTTTGCTGGGTATACAGATTATAACCCTTGTAAACTTTTTATTTTAATGTATATGAACTGTATGTATGTGTTAGTAGTATGCCCTAGAGCATATCATATAATATGTATCTTGTATATGTTTTATTAATAAAAGACATTTTCACTTTTCCGTTTACATAATATATTTATGTGTAATAGAAAAGGTCCATTGATATTTTTTTAGAAATTCTATTCTTAAGTTGTTAAGAATATGAGTGACAGTATTTCTAGCACAAAGTATCATAAATTGGTTCACAATCGAGGATACTTCACAATAAGGACATGACTTATCCAGAAAGATTATAATCATGTTTGTTCCCAAGTTATTTATATGAGATGTAAATAAGATGGAATGGTGAGTCTTATGCCATATAACAAATATGATAGGCACTTATACATGATAAGTAGGCCAAACCAGTGACATTTATGACAAGCACATGGAGTTTACTCTTGTCAATGTATTGTCATAAATCATATAAGTGCATATAATCTTTAGACCTGAGATAGCATAGTTATCTTATATATAGGTGGTTTGAGTTTGATACTGCTTTCATACTTGTACTGTGTATGGGTATCTGGGCAAGTGTTGGCTCCTACTAGTTATATATGAAGGTAGGTGTTAATCAAGATGGAATCTGTTACCTTAAGTAAATATGGATAAAATTCTATGTTCATTTAATTGTTCTTGATGTTTCAAGTTCCTGGCCAGGACAGATAGATTTAATTATAAAAGAGTTTCTGATGAGAAAATCTTTTTAATCAAGAACTGGAATTAAAAAAGAACATAATATTCATAGCAAATGGGGTTTGACATAAACCATGACTCCAGCTCGAAATGGGATTTTGTAACACAGAGATTCTAGTGCATGGTAACATATGATTAAAGGTTCATTTAAGGTATTCCTTATTAATAATTAGGTGGCCATGGCATGCTATGCTAGGTGTTAACTATAGTCTATGAGGTGCATAAAATGATTTAGAGAAATCATTTATGGTAAGAAAGAGTTCTGATGATATTAAGAGTTAATATCATATCTCATTGCCAATTAGTGATGAGCCTAGTGAGTCACACACATACACAAGTAATCACCCAGTTAAATGTGATTTAATTAATTAATTAAAGAGTTTAATTGATTAATTAAATAAGTTTGGTTTGTAATTAGATTGCAAAGTCCCTAGCATGGCTTGAAACCAAATCTAGGTTATTGGATGTATAGCATAAGTTAAATTTATATTTAAAGTATTTAAATATGAATTTAATTATAAGAAATTAATTAATAGAGATTAATTAATTAATTTATATTTGATATAAATTAATTAGAAGAAGAGAAATAATTATTTTAGGTTAAGAACTCAAAATTAAGACACAGAGGTATTTTGGTCATTTCACAGGGTGACATGTGGCACCACGAGATGGTGACACATGGCACTACACATAAGCTAGCCATTTGTCTTTTAATCATGTAAGATGATCAAAGTCAAGATTAAATCTAAGTCTGACACTTGGCACAATGTGATTGGGTCAATTAAACTAAGAGCCAATCATAAGGTGACATATGGCAAGGGTTTTAAGTGATGACCTAGCTATATAAAGGAAATGACGAAAGAACAAAATACAAGCTGCCACTTCTTTCATATGTGCCACCACCCTTGGTGACTTATTCCTCTCTTCTTCTTCATCTCTCATCAATTCAAAGAGAATTGCCAACATTCTCTCGAATTAAAAATTCTAGAAATCATTTCTAGTGTCCTGTATGCATTTGTAATATCTCTAAAGGCAAAACCTAAATTTCTAATTGATTGGAAAGGCTTGAGAAGCTGTTCAAGGGGCTTCCATTGGTGATCTTAGTGTGGACAAGCTAGAGGGATAACATCTGGTGTCCTAGGCGCATCCCAAAGGTGCCAAACACAACTGCAGTGCATCAAAAGGTTAGTGCACTTGTTCTTGATCTAATATAGGGTTCTAATGAATTAATCTGTTAATTCTAAAATCTTAAATGGCAAATGTAGATCCAAAAAACATATTAAAATAGTTTTAATATGCTGTTTAACATTGAAATCAAATAGATAAACAATGAATCTTGCATGATGCATGACACCCTAGAAAAAAAATTTTGAATTCAATGATCTAAATATATGTTTTTTATGATTCTGCTCCTTCAGTATGTGCTGTAATTGGTCTTGAGCAGTTGTATAATAAAGTTTGTAAATTATTTTGATTTGTAAAAATGTTGTAATATAAATATCTTATTTCAACTTATGAAATGCTCAGTTATTTGAGATTTGTTTTTATAAATTGCTGGAAATTGTATTGAATTGAATTTGAATTATGTCATTGAAATTGAGTTGAATTGAACTATATTGAAGTTTGGGGTTGAGATAAATATATTAGAAGTACTTTTACAAGTTTTTGGAAGAACTGTTTTTTTAAATTATAGACGACACTCTGCCGAAATTTTTACAATAATTTCAGAGATTTTAAATTAATCAATAATTTTGATTTTGAGATAAATTCCAATTTGAGGATTTTCATAATTAAGAAATATGACCCACCATTTTAAAATTGAAAGGGAAATGGTTTAAAATGCCTTGTAGTGTATTTAATTGGTTAACGGTAGGCGAAGTTCGATAATCCATTAGTTATACTACAAGATCATGTTATACCTTACGTAAGGGTAAGTTGTGACATGTTTTAGTGGTATCAGAGTAAGTTTTTAAACTATGTTTTGACCTGTGAATTTGAATATTTTTCTTTGATAGTACAACTGCTCAATGTCATTGTTTGATACATACAGTGCATTACATTATAAATATGAACTAACGGAGGGAAATCTCATTGTGTTGTTTGTTCAGGAGATAGAATACCCTCTACTTGAATTTGGAGGAAGGAGATCGCTCAGTTGAGCAATAAGTGAAAGCTGAGGCACAAGGGGAAGCCCCGGCTCTTTAGAATGTGAGTGGGTCAGCAGCTCTAGCTCCTCAAATGCCGCAGTTTTCTGCTCAGTCCACTCAGTAGATGGCTGCACTATTTTAGCAAATGGCCTGAGGTATACCCACCCAAGCCCCAATTCAAACCCCAGTAGCACAACCACAGCCTCCAACCAGGAAGTATGACAAGTTGATTAAATATAGGGTTACTAAATTCAAGGGGATAGTGGATCTATTAGAAGAAGAGCAGTGGTTAGAAAGAATGGAAAGAGTTTTTAAGAAGCTACATTGCACAGATGAGCTAAAGTTTGAGTACTCAGTTTCACTTCTACAAGGGGATGCGTACGACTAGTGGAAAACCATCCCCCACTGTCTGGTGGAACCCCCAGTACTGACATGGAGCAACTTGCTCAGAGAGTTCAGACAGAAATACGTCTCAGATGCTTATGTGGATATGAAGCTGCAAGAGTTCTTAAGTCTGAAATAGGGGGGCAGAACAGTGGTTGAGTATTAAAGGGAGTTCTCCTGTTTGAGCCATTATGCTTGGAATTTACTTTCTACAAGAAAGAAAGATGCAAACGGTTTGAGACTGGCTTGAAGCCCAGTTTGAGAATGCAAGTAGTTGGATTTCGACATGAAAATTTTTTTGAACTTATATCTCAAGCACTTGAGCTAGAAAGGATTGAAGTAGAAGGGACATTAGAGAAAGAGAAAATAGAGAAGATAGAAAAAGAGAAAAGTGAGAAGTCAGTGGATCAGAGTTCCGGTGGCATTACTTAAAAGAGAAAGAACTTTGAGGGACAAAATAGTGGTAAAAGGTCTGGTAGGGGAAGATTCTAGGGACAGAGACCCCCTCAATCTAGTCAGTAGACAACCAGAAGTTCCTTCCCTCCCCGTCCAAGTGAAACTTGCAGTAGAAATCATGGTGGGATATGCTACAAGGCCACGAGAGCCTGTTATAACTCCGGGGGCATGGGACACTTTGCTAAGGATTGCACCAGTCCCCGCAGGTCTGGGCCACCTACCATTATAGCAAAAGGGTCTGTTCAGAGTTCTGCCATCAGAGCTTCACAATCAGCTAGCAGAGGCAGAGGCAGAGGTAGAGGCAGAGGTAGTGTCACACCTTATCCCTTGTAAGGCACGGCATGTTCCCATAGTATGCCTAATGAATCACTGAACTCCACCTACCGATAACCCATTAGTTATGCTACAAAGGATTTTAAAACAAACCATAGCTTTTTATCTTATCAATTCTTTTACAGAAAAACTGCATGAGAATAGTTAAAATTCCATGTAAACATTTATTGGAAATAATGATAGACTAAATATTACAAAAGTTACATTTTCATAAGTCTCAAAATAAAATACAAATAGTTACAAACTCAAAATACTTTAGTAATGCAGTACTTTTTAATACAAACTACTCAATGTCTGTACATCCATACATATAGGTACAAAATATATCCAAAAGAATCACAAGGGTATACCTAACGTAAATACCCACAATCAATACCAAAATGCTGATTCCAAGTCTCTCACTCGGCATCCTTCTCCCTTCCTTTACCTGCGACAGCATAAAGAAGCTATCGCTAAGTATATCACTCAGTGATGCATAACTGATAACTTTAAAACTTAAGATAAAACACAATTTGTCAAAGCATAATAAATCACATTTTTCTTAAGCATGAAAACTTCACAATAGTTCTAAGTCCATAAGAGCCATTTATTAGAATAACATTTCAAAAGAGAAACCACACTTCATAAAAGAAACCACACTTCATAAATCAAAATTCACAAAGCATTAGTATTGCCAACATCAACACACAGTTTAGGCCATGACACAAAATTTTACGATCATTGCCATATTATACACCACGACAAAGCAATCTCAACCTCACTAACCATTATTAATGAGGGAAGGGCTAGCTAGCTAATGAGTACTCATGTAGTCTTACCCCACTAACCGTTATTAATGGGAGGCATAATCAATATCAATTATCAACCCCAAGTAGCCATTACTACTGGGGAGTTCCAAAAGGGACTGTCATGCTAACTGTGATTTCAAAATAGTTTTCAAAAATTTCCCATTCAACAATTACATTTATAAACTAATAAACACATTTAAATTCATCATAATATCCATATAAAGGTGGCAACACCCAAATTTCTTAAATACAAGAGAAAAATCATATTTCAATCAAAGTAAACTTGTTCAAAGCAAACTCATTCAAATAAACACATTATAAGCAATTTACAAGTTTAAAAACGAAGAAAATGTTAGTTGTGTACAAACCTTCAATAATTCTCCTTCCTTGTTGCCTACTTCTCCTTATCCTTTCCAACTTCTTTTTCTACTAAAATACACAAATAGAATACCTCAATACCAATCTCAATTGCTACCAAGAACTCATTACATGCATGTCTACTGCATCCCAAGTTAGCTTTGAAAATTTTAGAATATTTTGATTTTGGGACAACTTGGTGCCCCAATTTTGAACCCAAATTTTACCTAGTTTTGATCATAATTTGGTGAGGTGTTCTTCATAAAAATTGTTCATTTAGGTCTTAACTTTATTTTCCTTTTTGAATGGCCTAATTCCGAGCTGTGTAGCTCAAGTTATGACCAAAATACGATTACTGTTCACGTCACTATTCATCCTGCAGATTCAGTTCTTGTAGCTTTATTGATCCAACTTCATTCAGCAATCTGATCAAGTTAAGTCCATAATTTGATCTAATATTCTTCATACGAAATGTTCTACTATGTCTTAGGTTTCCATCTGTTCAAGAATCACCTAAATCGGAGTTTTCTAAAGAGAGTTATAGCCATGCAAAGTTTACTATTCATATGGTAAATCTGCAATTCTGCAGATTCGGTGATTCAACTTTGCTCAGCAATTTGATTGGGTTAAGTCCATAATTTGGCCTCAAGTTCTGCATATAAAATATTCTACTATGTCTTAGGTTTCTATCGGTTAAGAATCGCCTAAATCGGAGTTTTCTAGAGAGAGTTATGGCCATGCAAAGTTTACTGTTCTTATGGTAAATCTACAGTTCTGCAGATTCAGTGATTCAACTTTGCTCAGTAATTTGATTGGGTTAAGTCTATAATTTGGCCTTAAGTTCATATGAAATATTCTACTATGTCTTAGGTTTCCATCGGTTCAAGAATTGCCTAAATCGGAGTTTTCTAGAGAGAGTTATGGCATGCAAATTTTACTGTTCATATGGTCAAATTCTACACGTACCAGAATTTTGTCTCTAAGTTCAAGGCTCATTTTGGATAGCTTAAGGTCATTTTCAGGGCAGGGTATCTTCACAAAAATTCTAGCCCTATGTCTTAAGTTTCATTTCCAATTAGTTTCACACCAATTGAAGTTGTGTAGCTCAATTTATGGGCTGTCAAACACACTAAACTCAGTGTGCAAATTCTGCCCTAGGTTCAAAATTTTCATTTCTTCAATTATTCCCACTAACCAACCTCAAATCACATTTAATTCATCCAAAATGACTATAATTTAGCATTGACACATCAATGGCACATCCTAGCACAAACCCCATAATTTTCAAACTCCAAAGTTTGCAATTTTCCCTAATCCTACTCTTCCATTACTTCCATTCATCAACCAAATGTCAATTCAAACTAAATATACCTCAAATGATCATAATTTAACACTACACACACCAATTTCACTCTCTAGCACCAAAACTCAATTTTCCCATGAACCCTAATCTCTCATAATTAAATTTATACACATTTCATGCAAATTTTTTGCCCCAATCATGTATACTACTTCAACTAAGCTTAATCTCATCATCAATTTCATTCAAAGACATCAAACCCTAACTTTTTTCAGATTTAGCCAAAATCCTAGTTTAGATTCCATACATGTTTTCTTTCATTTTTTTGTGAAATTTCATCATAAACTAACTTAGTTTAAGGTTTGCACAACTAAATGAGCATTAAAGAACTTACCTCTTGATGACTTCCTTCCAACTCTCCAAATCTTCAATTTTCTTCTTATTCTTTGGTTCTCTTAGCTTTTAATCTCTCAATCTAAAATAGATTTGATGTTTTCTATCAATTAGATAGAAAACCCATGGAGAAAAAGTGAGGAAAATCAAGGGTTGAGAGAGGTTGTAAGTGGAAGAAGGAAGAAAGAAGAAAGAAAAGAGAGGGAGAGGGAAAGAGTGTGGGGAGGCACCTAAGGGAAAAAAGAGAGGAAGTGGCTTTTTACTTTTTTATTTTAGTGGAAATTTGTCTTATCCCACCTATAATTATCCCCCAAAATTTATTTATTTAACTATAAATTTTTAATTGTGTCATAATGTAATTAAGCTTAATCTTTTTATTTCTTTTCTTTTCTTTCTATATTTACACTTTATTTTCCCCAAAATTTATTCATAATTCAATATATTATTTTCATTTACTTAAATTGACATTTTGGTCAAAAATCAACTCTTAAAGTGAATTGACCAAAATGTCCCTTATCAGGTCATAATCCCTCTTTTACAATATACCTGGTGAATCCTTATATTTTTGGGTCACTTGAATTTTTATTGTGTCTATCTCAATCAATTTTGTATTTATTTTTTGTCCTCAAAGTGTTTTTGAATAGTACTAGTCGCGGACAAAAAATGGTACTATTCATAACTCGGAGGTTTGGGGTGTTACAGGTAAGGGCAGTACTTCTGGCAGCCAGGGCACAGTAAATTAGTCAGAGCAAGGCGGTGCTCCAACTAGAGTCTACACGATGAGACAGAGAAAAGAGGCTGAAACATCTGATATTATGGTTGGTACATCCTCTATCTTTGATCAATATGTGTTTGTGTTGTTTTATCCAGGTTCTACCCACTCTTATATTAGTGCTAGCATCATTGGTTATCTTGCAGTTTCTTATGTAAAAATGGATTTTGATGTGCTAGTGACTAGTCCACTAGGACAAGAGGTTAGAGTCAACAAAATGTATAAAAATCGTCCTTTGGTGATCCAAGGTCACACCGTTTTATCTGACTTGATAGAAATGTCCTTCAGAGATTATGATATCATCTTAGGCATGGATTGGTTAGCCAGGCATCATGCAATGATTGACTGTAGACTGAAGACAGTCACTTTTGGTTTCCCTCAGTATGGTGATGTGGTAATAGATGGGGAAAGGCAGTTATTACCATCAAACATTATTTCTGCTGCACTAGCTAGAAAAATGATAAGAAAGGGGTGTGAAGCTTATTAGGCACATGTGGTAGACACCCAAGTGGGGAGTCTAGCATTGAGGGACATCCTTACAGTATGTGATTTTCCCGATGTATTTCCTAATGAGTTGCCAGGATTACGTCTGAAAAGGGAGGTACAGTTTGATATAGATGTTATGCCTGGTGTGGACCCAATCTCCATTACACCTTACAGAATGACACCTGCTGAATTAAAGGAGTTGAAGGTGCAGTTGCAAGAATTGCTTGACAATGGCTTCATTTTCCCTAGTGTGTCACCTTGGGGAGTGCCAGTATTGTTTGTTAAGAAGAAAGATGGCACTCTTCATTTGTGTATTGACTACAGGCAGTTGAATAAGGTGACAATAAAGAACAAATATCCATTGCCTCACATAGATGAGCTGTTTGACCAATTGAAGGGTGCAGCTGTGTTCTCCAAAATTGACTTAAGATCAGGCTATTATCAACTGAGTGTTCAAGAGCAGAGTATCCCAAAAATGCTTTTAAAACTCGATATGGCCATTATGAGTTTCTGGTTATGCCATTCGGGTTAACTAATGCTCCAGCTGCTTTTATGGATCTGATGAACAATCGGTTCCTTATACTTGCTGTCGACCTCATTAACATGCTCATCGGGGAATTCGAAATCTAAGGCTTCATAATCTTGGATAGGTTTTTCTGCTAGGAGATCAGCAATTACCCTCCCTTTTACTGCCTTTCTAGTCATATAGACAATGTCATATTGAGAGAGTATGACTTGCCATTTTGCTATCCTCCCTGGCACGAATGGGCTTTTAAATACATACTTGATGGGATCCATTCAGGAGATGAGCCATGTCTTATGATTCAACATGTAGTGTTTAAGCCGATTTGCCGTCCAGGCCAACGAGCAGTAAGTTTTCTCTAGGAATGAGTACCTTGACTCGCAATCATTGAATTTCTTACTTAAATAATAAATGGCCCTCTCTTTTCGCCCCGTGTCATCATGTTACCCCAGAACACACCCCATCGAGCTCTGTTGAACTGCCATATATAGAATCAACAGCCTTCCTGCCACTGGAGGGACCAATATTGGCGGATTCGACAGGTATTATTTCATTTTCTCGAAAGCCTCTTGAAAAACTTGGTCCCATCGAGTAGTGTTGTTCTTTCTGATTAACTTAAAGATGGGCTCAGCTTTAGCTATGAGGTTGGAAATGAATCTCTTTGTCTTCTTCATCCATGGGCATTTGGTTGTACCCGGATGCCCCGTCAATGTACGAACATCTACCCAATCCTGCAGCGTTATCAACCAGCACGTCTATATGTGGGAGAGGTAAATCATCCTTCAAGCTCGCTTTATTGAGATCCCTGTAATCAACACATACCCTGACTTTGTCGTCCTTCTTCATTACGGGGACAACATTAGCTATCCACTGAGGGTACTTGACCACTTCCAAAAATCCAGCATCATACTGCCTTTTGACTTCATCCCTAACTTTGAGTAGGGTGTCGGGATTCATTCTTCTTAACTTTTACTTTACTGGAATTGTCCCAGGAACTAAGGGAATCTTGTGTGTCACTATCTGAGGGTCTAATCTGGGTATATCGTCATAGCTCCATGAAAATACATCCAAGAATTCTTTGAGCAAACTGACCATATCTTCTAATTCTCCACTTCCCATAACCTTAAGTTCCCTCCTTATTTCTTAAGTACCTATATTTAACGTGTGTGTTTCATCCTCATAAGGTACTAGGGAAGGTTCATCTCTTTCACCCCTTTCTTCTGCAAGTTCTTCTTCAAAATCGCTTGAAGTATTGGCAGTTACGGGAATTTCGAAATTAACGTGAGTAATTTCTGAGTCAATTGAATTATTAGGTGTGAATTGATGAATGCTCCTGAAGAAACGAAAGCGGAGTATATTATAAGAATAGATTTTAAGGAAAAGAGGATTGGATGCAAAATGCGCTATTAATCTATTAATTCATTTATCATAAAAAGAGGTCCATTTACAACATTACACTTGTCGTCATGGACAAGATGATCAAGCGTGGATAACAAAATGTACTTTACTCGAGATTGAGCACAGGAATGTCTTCTGCTACCCAATTATCCAGCTTTTGCCCCTCAGCAATTAGTGAGATTAGGGCTTTATATAGGGAGTCTAGTTGTATGACATCAATAGACGGCTCTTCGAGAAATCCTTCACCTTCCTCCAGATTTTCAATGTTCGATTTGGTGAAAACATCTATGATTTTTGGGACAACTTTCATTTTCAAGACTCTCTGGTCAAACCTTTGATCCCGGAGCGTGTTCCTCATCCAGAATCACCCATCCATGAGAGCATCTTCCTCATATCCCAGGCCGAAGCGGCCGATCTTCTGAATAGCTGGTATGGCTTCAACAATTCCCTACAACACGGTGCCCAATCCCTTGCCCTTTTCAAATCCGCTCTTAAGCATTACCTTTGCCACCATAGCCGTAGCCCCTTCTTCCCTCAGGGTAGTTTCCTATAACTCTAGTGCCTGGAAAGAACTTTCCAAGGACTTTTCAGTTATTTCCATATAAGGAACTGATTGCAGCTTGGTGACCAACATGGCTTCTTCCCCCCTTACTATGATGATCCTGTCGCCCATGATGTATTTAATTCTCTGGTGCAGGGTCGAAGGTACGGCTTTTGCTGAATGGATCCAGGGTCTCCCTAGTAGCATGGTGTATGCAGGTTCAACATTCATCACTTGGAATGTGACATTGAAAGTGCATGCCCCGATTTGGAGCAGCAAATTGATGTCTCCAAGTGCCTCCCTTCTTATGCCATCAAAGGCTCTTACCACCATAGCACTTTGGCGTATGTTTGATTGATCAATAGGTAGTCTTGCCAGGGTGGCATTGGGTAAGACATTAAGAGTAGATCCGTTGTCAATCAAGACTTTGGCGATTATGCACCCCTTACATTTGACTGTCATGTGCAAAGCTTTGGTGTGCTTCAAGCCAGCCGGGTCTATCTCCTCTTTCGAGAAACTGACAAAACTGGATGCTTATATTTGCCCAACTATTTTCTCGAATTGCCCCAGTGTGATATCGAGGTTCACAAAGGCCTGATCCAGAATCTTTTGTAGGGCTTAGCGATGCACTTCCGAGCTCAGAATTAGTGACAATAATGAAATCCGGGCAGGCGTCTTCTTCAGTTGCTCGACAACATCGTATTCACTCTACTTCATTATTTGAAGCAACAGTTCCTCTTTTCCCCTCAGTTCAGTAGGTTCTCCTTTCTCAATTTTCTCAGCCCCCTCCTCCGTGTTCTCTAGTAGCTCTCCCATTTTTACTTTCCCCTTATTCTTTTCCTTCTCTTCATTCCTATAACATCTCCCACTTCGGGTTATAAATTCTACCTCTTGCTCTAGCGGGGAGAAGTTACTGGTTGTTTTTGGGTTTGATTGGGGAGTAGTGTCGTTGGAGGGTCCGGCATAAGTCATTTTAAAGTGCTCATGAGAAGCAAAGCATGGTTTGGGAGGAGTGATTGGTTGAACTTGGGCATGGTTAAAGGTAGGAGTTGGAGTGCTACTGGATGCAACTTGAGTAAATACCTGGAGATTGTAATTCCAAGGTATTGCGTAGGTGTTGGTGACTGGGAGTTGAGGCGGGGTTCGGATGACTGTTATTAGTGGTGGTGCTGTTGGTGCACTGGGAGTAAAAAAGGTTAATCTGGGATGGGGAGTGGAGGCATTCTGGCCAGACCTGGTTGTGTTCACTTCACCCTCCAACCTCAGTCTCTGCTGACATCTCAAAGTTTTGAGTGACAGCATCCTCCGAACTTTTTTTTTGAACTCCTCACAATTTTGTAGCTCATGGTTAGCCGCTCCTCTGTGATAGGGGCATCCTGCATCATCTTCAGACCCCGGTGTTTGAGGGCAGAGGTAACCTTCCCTCACTGCCATTGCAAAAATTTTCTCAAAGTGAGGAATCAGTTGATCTACCTCCAAGGTTGACCTTTCTTCTTCAGAGTCTATCATATTCATGCCATTGCCCGTACCATGATTGGGCAATGGGTTTGAAGTGACATTGGGGAGAGAACTGTTTCCTTTAATTTTTAGCCAACCATTTCTGATCAGGGTCTGTACTCTTCCCCTAAGAGCTCCGTAGTTATCAGTTGAGTGCCCCAGTGCCCCTCCATGATATTCACATCGAGCATTGGCATCATAACACCTGGGATATGGTGGCTGAATCGGATCCAGGGGAATAGGCACTATCTGATTTATACCGAGGAGGTATTGGTATATTTCACTAAGTGGAAGGGGGAGAGTTGGATTAGGGTTTCTCTGTGGTCTAGGATTATTTTGGGGAGGAGGTGGTCTTGGTTGAATAGGTTGAGCAGGCAATCTAGGTTAGTAAGCTGCTTGTGGTGGATATTGTGGGCGAGGGAGAGGATAATTTGGGAAAGGGGGTGGAATGTTAGCTATCGTCGGGCCTTGAGTAGGAGGTTATGGTCAAAAGTTACTCTGAGAGAATGGAGGTTGGGTTTGTCGAGTGATGGAGTGCACATCACCTTCTTTCTTCTTTCCAAAACTGGCGGTTTTCTTTATAGGATTCTCAGCCAACTCCTACAACTGTCCTAACCTTAAGTTAGCCTCTATTCTTTCACCAGCTTGGGTGATGTCCGAGAAGCTATTGGAGGTGGTTTCAATCATCAGATTGAAATACGGGGCTTTCAACGTCTCAATGAACAGAGAGCAGAGTTCATTATCAGTAACCGGAGGATATACCTCTGCTGCTTTCTCTCTCTATCTCTGGACATACTCTTTAAAGCTTTCCCCCTCTCTCTCTGTACCAAATTTTGGAGGTCTCTTCTTATGGAGGCTACGTCACAGTTGAATTTGTACTGTTTTAGAAAAACATCGGCCAAATCTTTCCAGGAGCACAGTTTGCTCCTGTCCAGTTGAATGCACCATCGCAGGGCTACCCTGGAGAGACTCTCATGGAAGAAGTGGACTAGAAGTCTGTCATCTTCAATGAGGGCGGACATCTTAGCTATGTAAGTTGCCAGATAGATGCAGGGATCTGAATTTCTGGTATACTTGTCGAAGTCCGGAACTTTAAACTTTGGTGGCACTACCACATCTGGTACCAACCTTAGCGACGATACATCTATTGAACCGTACATATTCAGTCCCTCTATTGCTCTTAATCTCTCTTCTAGAATGGATAACTTCTCATTCTCTATTGCTTTACTTTCCCCTCCTACTGCATGAGCTATTCCCTTAGTTGGGAAATAAGGGGTAGGGTGAACTGGAGGGATTGGGATAGAATGATGTAACTCAGCATTTGAGACAGCCGGGTAATAGGGAAAAGGTAAGTCATTGTTTGGGAGGGTCGGATTAACAGTGATTGTCGGATCTGGAATGGGTGGTTGAAAAGTAAAAGAGGTTAAAGCTTGGTGAGAATCAACCATTGTAGGAAGTGGGGGAGGTAATGACAAATTTGGTTCTGATGGAGGCTTGTTTTAGGATATCTCCTTCATTAGTTTCACGAGCTTTGAGACTTGATCTCTCAATTCGGAGACTTGTCCCTGTAGGTTCTGGACTTGTTCCTGATCTTCCATTATCTTCTTCGTTCGTGATCTTGTTAAGTACACCCGTCTCAGTTAAACTGCTTGTTCGGTTAGGCTTGCCTTGCTTAAAGCAATGTTGATTTTCTGTGGGAGAAATCATTAAATGAATTTCAAATTTGTTAAAAATTAAAGGTCCTAACTTGGACAAAGGATACGGTGGCGTATGAAAGCCAAGAATGGAATCTGTAGAAGGATAATTGCATCAATTTTATCATGGCATTGCTTGATAGTCTAACGATGAATGACTAAATCGAATGTGTCTCTATATACTTGTCCATAAGGCACATTCGTCTTTTCATATAACCCTAGCGAGGATAGTTCCTATAGGAGTCATACTATTCATTCACAATTTTGCTAAACAATGGCCCAAAGTGATTTTATTAATCGAATAGTTCATACTCTTTTTCTTTTTTTTTTTTTACATTTGCCTAGGCTCAGGGAGACTTTTAGAATGCAATGGAATCTTTTGAAGTACTCGTAGAGTCTTTCTTCTTATCGGGCGGGGTTGAATGTTTTCAAGGCATATTCAGATTCTGGCAGGAGCTCTTTTTCCTTGCGCAATCATTCTTTCTAGCTAGTCAACATTTTCTCTCAGCTCTTGATGGAGGGTAGCTTGTCTTTCTTTTTCTTTTCTTTCTTTAGCACACTCCTTCAAAATGTCGTTGATAAGCTGTGTTTGCTCCTTTAGTTCAAGCTTCTTCTTTTTGCCCTCTTGTTTATATTCTTCCATAAGTATTTTCTGGAATTTCATTTTTTCTTGCAACTCACCATTTCGAACTCCCTCCTCTCTTATTGCACCTTGGAGAAAGGTCTTTTTCTTTTTCCACCGTGTTTCTTCTTCCTCAAATTCTGTCTTTTCTGTCGTCGCTTCTTCCCTGAGCCTTTTTACCTCCCTTTTTGAGGATTTGCTGTCAGTCCTCCAACTGCCTTATCCGTTCTAGAAACTGCTGGTTCTCGGCATCCGATCTCTGTAGAGAGTTGACCAACTGAGCATTATCTTCTTCTGAAAGAATTTTTTGATGAGGGGAGCTACCTTCAGGTTCTGTTGGCTTGGCAATTGGGCATCCCTGATCTCTGTTGGCCCTCCATCTAAAATAGTCTTTCATGATACTCGGCCCTTTAGGCAATCTTTCAATCATAGTGATGCTCTCCCATGATTTGCGGAATACTTTCAATTCTTCCTTACTACCGAGCTTGTGGTAGAAATGAACTTGATGGTGTTCTTCAACACTGAGTGTGGATTGGGTTGAACCGAACTGCCTCATTACCAACGCCGGGGTGTAACTCATGTATTCGGTCACTCCGATCAAAGATACTGAATGATTACTCCCCGTACTGAACAAAATAGGTTGACTCAACGTCCACAATTTCCTCCAGCAGTAGTTGTGACTGTTGAAGCTTAGAATCTGCTCTTGCCACTGCAGCTTGTTCTTTGGACTGATCGCTAATCTAGCCATTTTCTCAATAAGCGGCTGGTCAGGATACCGAGTTAACCCCTTAATCTCCAGAGGACACATGTGACTGAGGATCTAAAGGTGTAGCAATTGAGAATAACACTTAATAGATCCCCTGCCTTGTCGTCGATAATAAGTAAGAGTTAATAGGGTCTCTGCAAGGATTGCCGATATTGGGTTAACCTTTTGCTTTTTTACTACCCAGAACATCTCCGTGACGCTGCAGGTTATAATTCCCAAAGGCCCAGGAAATATGATTAAGCCATAAATCCCCAGAGCTAGTGTCATTGAAGCCTGTTCCTATTGTCTGTTTTGAATGTGCAGATCTAAATGTTTTTTTACGTAAGTCCAATACCACCCACGTGTGTTCCCTTTGACAGTTTCTCTTGCTTTTGCTTCCTTCGTGGAGACCCCCAATATATGCTCGAACGGTTTCCAAGTCTGCCTATGCTCGAGGTGTAGGTCTCCGATTCTGTGCCACATAAGGGATCTCTAGTAGCGCCTGATATTCTTCCATAGTGGGGCTTGTATCAATGTCGTTGAAGGAGAACACTCCATACTTGGGATTCCAGATTGACAGCATGGCTTTTATCATTAGAACTTGGACTCTGACCCGTATCAAGGTTGCAATCCTTCCATATTTTTCCTCAAACTTTGCCTTGACATGATCGGGAAGTGATTTCCAAATGCTAGATAGCTCCACAAGACCGGTCATTTTGACTTCGACCCTATTCAGATCTAATGGAGGTAACAGGCTAGTGTTTGCCCCGGTGGCATCACTCTGTGGGGACTCTAAACTATGAAGCGGTTTGGACCATGGTCTAGCATTCTGTTCTTGTCTAAGAACTTCTTCCGTCAATTGACTAGAGGATGCCATGTTAAAGCTTCTGTTTTACCCTTTTCAGACTCCAATTCACAACTCCTATGGAGAAAATTGTTTGCGGAATAAATTCAGGTAATTTTGAATTATACTGCTGATGTGGTAATATCTATACACCTATCAAAGTAGGAAGGTGTTCAGATCATTCTAATAGTATGATTCAAAATTACTTTTTTTAAAAATACAAACAGAGTAAGGTAAAAGTATGTCCCTTTTTGTCCTAAAAAAGGGAGAGTCCTAATACTGGGTAAGTACTATCTAATTGGATAGTTCTATCTTACGAGGTAGTTTGCTACGGCTTTCAGCTAATGTAATAGTTTAGCTCAAGGTCTAATTTTCTAAAAGCCACAGGTTCCCAAATCATCCCTACTGTAAATAGTAGAGCCCCATTCCACCACCATGATACTAACAAGAGAATTCCACGGGTATCACGGTAAATGAAACAAGTTCCAATCTGAGCAGAAGCCTTCACGGATACTAACGGGGTAAAACCCACGGGTACCATTACATGACTCCCTCCTATTTCCTAAAAGGGTAAGAAAGCTCGGGTATAGGGTTGAAGTGTGTGAGGACATTGTGTGAGTACTCAGTGTGTAAAGGGACACATTTACCTCTTCCCTTTATTGGGGGGGAGAGTTTTTTTTAAATGAAGATTGTTGTGGGATAAATAAGACAATCAAAACAAGCAAAATGGTTAAAATAGCAACAATTAATATATAAAGATTTTCAAATTTTGTACTTTGAGCCCCCTAATTATGATTTTAATTTACAAGAGCACAAAATTAAATCTGCTTTTGGACCTCTAAACCAGGGTTAGGGTAAAATGTTAAGAAAAGTCCCCAGTGGAGTCGCCAAGCTGTCGCAAGGTAATTTGCGGTTGCTTGGACGAGGCTCTTCACTAAAGTGGAAAAAGTGAGGAGTCGCCACTTTAATTTTGAGGGAAATTAAAGAAAACCATTTGTGAAGGTAAATTAAAGAAGTAACCACTTCGAAAACAGAGATTCTAAGTTTGGGGTCCATATACGAGTGGGGAAGGTGTTAGGCACCCCACCTCGTCCCTCAACGAGGGTAAGCATATTTAACATTATGCCCTTTTATGAATTAAAAAAGATAATTAGAGGGTTGGGATAGTGATGATGTTAATCCTTCGCGCAAAATGAATTAATACTTGATATTTCACTTATTTTAGGTTACCCCAAGAACACAAGTTCATGAGATGACCCTTTAGTGAATAGGTGTTGTGTAGAGTTATCTTGTGTATTGTGTTATTTTAACTTGGGTTTTTGTTAAGAGAGCTCGGGTGAGAAGCTTCTCCCGATCCCTAGATATGTTTTATTAAGAGTTTTAAGTGGGAGATTTCGGATAAGAACTCTCGTCCGATCTTCACATATTTTATTAAGGTTCTAGTTGAGAATCGGGTAAGAACTCTCCCCCGCTCTCTTAAAGTATTCAATTTAAAGTGTTTTAAGTGGAAGATCTCGGATAAGAACTCTTCTCCGATCTCCGTGTTTTTTTTTTAATTTTAAAAGAGAATCAGGTAAGAACTCTCCCCCGATCTCTTAAAGTATTTGGTTTAAAATTTTTTTTAAGTGGAGGATCTCGGATAAGAACTCTCCTCCGATCTCCGTGTTTTATTTAAATGAGAATCAGGTAAGAACTCTCCCTCGATCTCTTAAAGTATTTAGTTTAGAGCTTTTTTTTTAAGTAAAGGATCTCGAATAAGAACTCTCCTCCGATCTCCATGTTTTATTTAAATGAGAATTAGGTAAGAACTCTCCCCCGATCTCTTAGAATGTTTGTTAGGGTCGCATGTCGTAAGGACCTTGAACTAAGGATTCTAGCGCCTAAAGGCACTAGAAACCTGCGCAAAGCTTCTCTTAACCCACTGATGCCTTATAACTAGAGAGTGGATATAAGACCAAACTTCTCGCCGATCTCCTATGTGATCTCCTTATCAAAGCTCTTTGATTGGCGATATCCGATCTCTTTTGGTTACTAGTCTGGGACCCGATCTCATCTCGATTCCCACTCTATTATGTTATCTTCCGGGCTCGTTTCGTTGCCTGACCTCATAACTTATTCCTTTGATTTACTATTCGGCCTTTTGTTATTTTTATTTGTTTGAAAACCTTCATGTTAAGATACTTCTACCAATATTTTTAAAGTTACCTACAATTTGCCCATAACCAAAACACTTATTTTCAAAGGAAATGAAAACTAAGAAGAAATAAATAAAGCTTACGAATAAATAAAAGAAATAGACTCAGAAAATAACTATCGGCCTGAATAATCTACGTTGGGATTTTAGTGCGACTGGACATAATTGAATTTTCAAGAACAAGAACAAATAAAATAAGACACGAGCATTCGGCAAAATGACAGTTGTCGACACCATATCTTGGCCGATCCCCGAAATCAATAAACTTTGAAACCGATCCCTAACACTGAGTCTCCTTTTGCCAACTAACCACATTTCCGATCTCTCCTCAAAAGGAATCTAATCAATACTAAGTCCCTATATCATTTAAAGCCTCACCGATCTCTCAAACCAATTGTCAAGTCCCCTGATGAGTCAATTATATTTCCGATCTTTCTTGTCAAACGAGATTGAACCAACATTAGGCCTTCATGCCAACAGTCTTATTGTTGATCTCTCATTTAAAAATTTGGGAATAATAAAGTTAAGGTTCCGATCTGGTTTAATGATGATTCCGATCTTAAGTGTTCAAGTCAAATTTCCAATTTTAATCAAGTCCAGTTTAGCGTTAGTTCCCAGCCGATCTCATACTTATTGTGTTTTCCGACCTCTTACACTTAGATTAATAATCACTTTTAGTTTTTGTTCTAATATGCTCAGACAACCAAGTGCTTATGCAATTTAGAGACTTTTCGATCACATCCAATCATTGAACAAAAGGGGAACTTTCATTTCATTTCAAGTTTATACAAGTCATTCGGCTGGAGGATCACCCCCAGCCTGATCTACATTTTGTTCGCTTCCTCTCTCACCCTCAGCCTCCTCCTCACTATCCTCACCTTCGTCCTGGGGAGCCAGATCTACCATCTAAGAGAAGTCCTCCTCGGGATATCGCTTCCTGAGCTCGGCTAAGAGATCCCTATGAGTGTTCACATAAACGCCGGCCTCCCTTGTCACCGCCTCTTCTTCTTTTGCTTTGAGCTCCTCAGTGAGGTGAGCAACTTCACCTGCTCGGAGCGCCCGAACTTCTTCAAGAACATGAGCTCGCTCGGCCAGAACTTGAGCTTGCTCGGCCAGCTTATCCTCGTAGAACTTCATTCGCCCCTCAATTTCAGATATGTAGTTCTGAGCGGATGAAAGTTGGGATCGGAGGGAAGCCACTTCGTGACCCATCTTCTCGACCTCCTTACCCAGACGTTGAGCCTTCTCTCGAATAATGTGCTGGTTCACCAAACTCTCCACGTTCAGGCTCATTGTCCGAGTCAGGATGTCATCAAGATTGTTCGGGGATAACCTATCCTGATCCTCTTGAAGGCAGATCGAGGCCCCCAAGACCTTGGCCAAGCCCAAATTTTCCCGAACAGTCCGGTTCTTCTTTAGCGAGTGGATCAAAACTTGAGTGCCGCAGGAAAGGGTCCTCACAGGAGGTTAGGAAGGGCCCTCTTCCGCACTCGAAGCGATTGGAGGAGGTGGAGGCGACTCCTCTTGGCGAGGAGGAGACCGAACCACTTCTATGACCGACGGTCCCGAGGGTTGAGACGAGCCTCCTTGTATCTCTCTGGGATCATGACTGGGCATTTGATCCAGCTCGGAACACTTCATCTCCCGCACTTTCCGGGAGACCTCCCTCTTTCGCTTTTGGCTCTCCTTGGAAGCCTCACCACTCGTCATACCTGCACAAAGAAAAGGTCAGTGAGATCGCTAAGGCCCAAAGATCAGAGATATAGAAAATACCAAGGCCGAGGTCAGAGAGCTGAAGCCCGCGATCTTCGCCAGTGATTAACTCCATTGTCCAGTGATGCAGTTCGGCTGCCACTGCATCTAAACAAGAGTACTTCTGATGGGCCGCCTGATCTTTCAGTTCCATCACCATTAAGCCTTCTTCCCTATTCAGGGTGATCTGCTTCGGAAGTAAGGGACCCTAGTATAGCCAGCTGCGTGGGAAACCCTCAAAGCCGTTCGGAATTTTGCTCCTCAAAATAAAGAAGTGATTCTTCCAATTCTTCAAGGAGGAGGGTAGATCGGTAAAAAGCCCGCAATGTGGCTTCGCCTGAAAGAACCAATACTCGTCGTCCTTTCGACGAGTTAGCCTATGTAGTTCGGCGAACACATTAGCTGTAGGACGAAGTCCTTTGGCTCGGCAAAGGCCTCTGAAAGCTACTAGGATCCGCCATGAGTTCTGGTGAACTTGGGCTATGCACACTTGGTGAAATTTTAGAACTTCCTTGAAGAAGTCATCGAATGGGAACCACAGCCTGGCCTTTAATTGCTCTTCGTATACCATGATCATATTGTTCTCCTCGAAGAAGTGGTCAGCTCGAAGATCACTATGACACTTAATGAGTTTGTATGAATCGGGCCGAATGTTGTACTCCTGGCTGAACGATTGCAGGTCGGTTTCTTGAAGGATTGATGGCAGCTCGTCCATGGGAAGATTTTCTCTCCCTGAACAATATACATGCCTTGATGGTGCTGCTTGCCCCCGAGCTGGAACAGAGGCCCTAGGAGGTTCAGGTCGCACGCTTGGTCTGACCACCTCCACTTCATCAGACGACCACGAGATCTGAACGGAAGGGGGGCTTGCCACTCTCTGACCCTCGGCGCCGCTCATTTTCAAAGGAAATAGAGAATTTAAACTAAAAGAAGGATCAAAACCCTTACCGGAGCTTGATCAGTGTTGGAAGAACTTGAAAAGTCGAGAGAATTTTGGAATTGCTCGTGGGATGCTGAAAATGACATAAGAGAGCAACTGGCTGACCCATCCCCTATTTATACCCGTCTGAGCATTTAATGCTCATAGTGTTCCAGGCGGTGCATCGGTTAGCGGGATTCGCCAGCTTTTTCTAACACGTCTCACGAATATTCCAGAAATTTCATAATAAAAGAGATCGGCTAGTTACAGATCGGTGAATTAAGGCGGATCGGTTAAGGGTTATTCAGTTGGGAACCAGATCGGATAAATACATCAGAGATCGGAAAATAGTCAATGCAATAATAATAAAAATGATAGTTGTCAAAATAAAATTTTATTTCCGAAAAGGTCAGATTACATCATTTGGGCGATCTCTAGAGATCGGATTACATTAAAAGTCAAATTACATCATTTGGGCGATCTCTAGAGATCGGATTACGTTGAAGGTTTGATTACATCGTAGGGGGGGGGGTCTCTAGAGATCGGCAGTACATCCCATCTAATAAATACCTATGTCAAAGCCTAGTCTCGTGGCTGAATCAAAAGATGTGTTAAGCCAGCCATCGACATCGGACAGATGTACAGCTCAAATGGGGGGATTATGACTCTCATGAAGATGAGAGAGGTCGTCATCAATGTTATTGCTCGGAACTGAGCCGCTGTGGGGACACCCAATGTGGTGAGAAGCCAAATGAACTTCAAGGGGCAGTCACCAATGTTAAGGGGAATATTAGCGATCTTCTCTTTGAAATCGATTCACGATTATATCGGTCGAACGATTCAAGATCGACATGATCGAAGTCCTCGATCCAGGTTGACAAATTAGTTCGGTTCTCCCACTATCATCAAATGAGGTTATCATAATTTTCCGATCACCGGGATCATAAATTTTCAGTCAGGGAATAAAAAGGACAATCGAAAAAAGATCAAAGGCCACTATCATGGCCGGGAATATTGCCAAAGCAGTTAGAACAGGAAATGTGAGAAGG
The DNA here is from genome assembly GCF_030052815.1 of Hevea brasiliensis. Classification (NCBI taxonomy): domain Eukaryota; kingdom Viridiplantae; phylum Streptophyta; class Magnoliopsida; order Malpighiales; family Euphorbiaceae; genus Hevea; species Hevea brasiliensis. The sequence goes on from NW_026614585.1 coordinate 492,870, forward strand.
AAGAGGAGAAAATCAAATGCGGAGGTCTTTCCCGTTGAAGGTATATATATAGGAAAAATCTGAGCATTTATTGCGAGCAGAAAACGAAGTAGATGCCTCGAAAATCGAAGGAATAAATGCTTTGACTGAACCGGACCGAATGAAGGAGAAGATCGGAGTTGGAGAGGTCGGAAGAGGGGAGCCCGGCATGAGAGAGCGGAAAAGGATCATGTTAGAAAGATCGGAAGGGAGGGGACGTCGGAAAACAAAGGGAATAAGACAACTTCCTCTAACTGTCGTCATAATCAGAACCGAGGTAGTTAAAGAGTTACAGATGAAATCTCCACCGCACGCCCCAGAATCGCCGGCATTACTAACATGTGCCAGAGTATGTCATGACAGTGTTGTACATCCCAATCTCCACCGTTGATCTTACTTGTAAGGACGAGCCCGGAGCCCTTAGATCAAAGAAGAAGACGACAAGACCGACGCCTTTTATTCCCAGCCCTCGGATCGCCCTGGACAAGAAAATTCGAGCCGTCAGATCAGAAGAGAAAAAGGACAAAATTTTCTGAAAAGGATCTCAGCCATTCATCCTGATTCTCTTTAATTCCCAAGTGTCCGATCATATCCTTCAAAATCCAAACCTTCCATCTCCCTCAAAACGAATCTTGACCCTTCATGGGGAGCTCCCAGTCCCTATAAATACCTGTATGAAAACTGTTCAAGGAGGACGAAGAAAAAGGTGGTGACTATAGCGGAAGGACTCTGAAACATAATTCAGTTCGTTACTCTGCTATTTTTAAGCTTTCATAAGAAAAACTTTAGAAACCAGTTTTCTGAAGTATTTTCTTGCAAAGGGATTTTTGAATACTGAAACTCTCCATTTTCAATTCGTTCATTATCCTGTGACACTCTCACTTTCAGTTCTTTGTTATCTTTGTTTCCACTCCCGTTGCCCAAGCTCAACTTCATTCAAACTCAGTTATTATTTTGACCTGACTGCATTTTAGCGAAGTATCCTTCATTTCAAGGCGAACCTTAGCCCTCAAAGCTATCACCAAATCTATTACGTTTTGTGATTCCGTAGTTAGTTCAATAGATTCGGCTCCCTACAGGTGAGTGCTTATATCGCTGCTTTATCAAGTGCTCCTTTTTATTTTACATATTTCCTTTGTTTTTATGTTTGTAATTTTCACCAAGTTTATATTGCGTTAAAAAACGCGAAGAAGGTTATTCTCGAGTTTACTTCTTTGTTAAGCAGTCCATTCTTTTTGTTAATCTTTGTTACTTCTAAATGCAAGTGTTCTAGTCCCGAATAGCGTATAAGTAGTTAGATAAAATGTAGGTAACTGTATCTTAAGAGTTTCTTTAAAATAATAAAAGGTCTGAATAATAAGTCAGGAAAATAGTAAAGTTGAATCACTAGACTAACACAGAAGACGATTGGGTAAGACGTCATAAGGCGGAATAAAACCGAATCTCAGATAAGCAAATGGAATAGATCGGGTATTGCCTGTCAAAAGGCATTGGTAAGGCGACCACATAGGAGGTCGGTAAAATTCAGTCTGGAACCCCCTGTCTAGTCACGAGGTACCAATGGGTTAAAAGAAGCCTTATTCAGATCCCTGGCATCTTTGAATGCCATAACCCTTAGTCTTAGGCTCTTATGATGTGTAGATGTAATCAGATTTCAAGAAGTCCGAAAAGTTCTTATCTGATTCTCAAGCTAAAAATCTAATAAATATTTAAGGGAGATCGGAGGAGAGTTCTTATCTGATTCTCAATCCAAAAATTTTAATAAATATTCAAAAGAGATCGGAGGAGAGTTCTTATCCGATTCTCAACCAAAAATTTTTAATAAATAAATATTCAAAAGAGATCGGAGGAGAGTTCTTATCCGATTCTCAACCAAAAATTTTAATAAATAAATATTCAAAAGAGATCGGAGGAGAGTTCCTATCCGATTCTCAATTCAAAAATTTTAATAAATATTCAAAAGAGATCGGAGGAGAGTTCCTATCCGATTCTCAATTCAAAAATTTTAATAAATATTCAAAAGAGATCGGAGGAGAGTTCTTATCCGATTCTCAACCAAAAATTTTAATAAATAAATATTCAAAAGAGATCGGAGGAGAGTTCTTATCCGATTCTCAACCAAAATTTTAATAGATATTTAAAAGAGATCGGAGGAGAGTTCTTATTCGATTCTCACTAAAAAAAATTCTCATAAATATCTAAAAGGGGTCAGAGGAGAGTTCTTATCTGATCTCCAATCGAAATCTTAATCTAAAAGAGATCGGAGGAGAGTGCTTATCCGATTCTCGAATCCAATTCTAATAAATATGCAAAGTAATCCCACAAACGAAAAACCATAACACAACATCAATTCACTAAGGTTGTCTCATTTACTTATATATCTGGATAATCCGAATTAGTGAAAAATCAAATATTCCTTTTTATCAAAAGGATTAACATTTCCATTCGAACCCCTCTAACTATCGATTCTAATTTATAGAGAACGTAAGGTTAAATCTACTCACCCTCATTGAGGGATGAGGTGGGGTGCCTAACACCTTCTCCACCCTTTTACGGACCCCGAACCTAGAATTTCTGTATTCGAAGTGGTTTTATTTTAATTTGCATTTCACAAATGGTTTTCTTTAATTTCCCTCAAAATTAAAGTGGCGATTCCTCATTCTTTCCCACTTCGGTGAGGGTCCGTCCAGGCGACCGCAAATCACCTTGCGACAGCTTGGCGACTCCACTGGGGACGTCGATTTTCCTTTAACCCCGGCCCAGAGGTCCAAAAGCATATTTAATTTTATGTTCATATAAACTAGAATTATATTTAGATAGGTTCAATTTACGAAATCCGAAAACCTTAGTCTATTGATGTTTGTTATTTCCTCTAACCGCTTTATTTATTTTTGTTTTATATCCTACAGCATTCTCCATCTAAAAAGAAAAAATAAAAATCCCCCTATATTGGGAAGAGGTAAAGGTGTCCCTTTACACACTGAACACTCACATAATGTCCTCACACACTTCAGCCCTATACCCGGGCTTTCTTACCCTTTTAGGAAAGTAGGAGGGGGTCATGTAGCGGTACCCATGGGTTTTACCCCGTTAGTATCCGTGAAGGCTTCTGCTCAGATTGAAACTCGTTCTATCTACTGTGATACCCATGGAACTTTCCCGATAGTAGCATGGGGGATAGAATGGGGCTCTATTGTTTACAGTAGGGGCAATTTGGGAACCTGTGGCTTTGAGAAGATTAGACCTTAAGCTAAACTGTCACGATAGTTGGAAGCCGTAGCAAGCTACCTTATAAGATAAAACTATCCAATTAGGTAGCACCTAGCCGGTACTAGGACTCTCCTTATTTTAGGACAAAAGGGGCATACTTACTCTTACCCTATTCTGCTTGTGTTTTATTTAGTTTTTATTTTTTAGGGTAATCTTGAATCATACTGTTAAGAAAACCTACACACTTTCCTACTTTGATAAATGTGTAGGTGTCACTCTGCCAACAGTATAATTTAAGATTACCTAAATTTATCCTGCTAACAAGTTTTTCCTGCAGGCATCACCAAAATAAGGTCTGTAAAAGGATAAGCATCATTTTTAACATGGCATCCTCGAGTCAGTCGGCAGAAGAAGTTCTTAGACCAGAATAGAATGCTAAACCATGGCCCGAATCGCCTCATAGTTCAGTGCCCCCACAAAGTGATACTGGCTTATTACCTCCATTGGACCTAAGCAAAATTGAGGTCAGAATGAACAGTCTCGAGGGTCTGGCTAATGGTTGGAAGTCATTTCAAGATCAGGTCAAAGCACGATTTGAGAAGAAGTATGGGAGAATTGCAACCTTGATACGAGTCAAAGTCCAAGTCCCGGCATTAAAGGCCATGCTGTCAGTTTGGAATCCTAAGTATGGGGTGTTCTCTTTCAACGATATCGATACTGCTCCCACTATGGAAGAATATCAGGCATTGCTAGAAATTCCTTATGCGGCGCTGAATCGGATTTACCTACACCTCGAGCATAGGCAGACCTGGAAATGGTTCGCACATATGATGGGGATTCCACCGGAAGAAGCAAAGGCTAGGGAAACGGTTAAAGGGAACACGCATGGATGGTATTGGACTTATCTCAAGAAGTGGTTGGATCAATACATCCAAGATGAGCAGTGGGATCAAGCTTCATTGACGCTCGCTTTAGGGATCTACGGCTTGATCTTGTTCCCTGGACCTTCGAGAATTATAACCTGCAATGTTGCAGAGATGTTCTGGGCAGTAGAAAAACAGAAGGTCAATCCAGTACCGGCAATTCTTACCGAGACTTTCTTAACCCTTACTTACTGCAGACAACAAGGCAAGGGATCCATTAAATGCTGTTCTCAATTGTTGCACCTCTAGATCATCAGTCATATGTATCCTGTGGAGACAAAGGGGTTAACTTGGTACCTTGACCAGCCTCGCATCGAGAAGATGAGCAGATTAGTAATCAGCTCAAAGGATGAGCTGCGGTGGCAAGAACGGATTTTGAGCTTCAACAGCCATGACTACTATTGGAGGAAATTGTGGACGTCGGGTCAATCAATTTTGGTCAGCACAGGGGGTAATCAATCAGTATCCCTAATCGGAGTGACTGGATACACACGTTACACTCCGGCATTAGTAATGAGACAGTTTGGCTCAACACAGTTCAGAATCAACATTGAAGAATACCACCGAGGTCATTTCTACCATGAGCTCAATGATGAGGAAGGATTGAAAATAGCTCGCAGATCCTGGGAAAACATCACTATGATGGAAAGGTCGCCTAAAGGTCCGAGTGCCATGGGCGATTATCTTAAATGGAGGGCTGGCAGGGATCAAGGACACTTAACTGCAGATCCAACCAAATTCGTAGGCAGCAACCCTCATCAAAACGTCCTTTCAGAAGAAGCTGGTTATCGTTTGGCCGACTCCTTACAAAAGGCAAACACCGAAAACTCACAACTGCAAGAACAAATAAAATAGTTAGAGTACCAACAGCAGATCCTCAAAAGGAAAGTAAGAAAGCTCAGGGAAGAGGCAAGGACCAAAAAGATGGGGTTCAAAGAGCAAGAGACACGGTGGGAAAAGGAAAAAAGCTCTCTCCAAGCTGTAATAAAAGAAATAGAAGTACAGAATAGCAAGCTTCAGGAGAAAATGAAATACCAGCAGATACTCGTAGAAGAGTATAAACAAGAAAGCAAAAAGAAGAAGCTTGAACTAAAGGAACAAGCACTGCTTATCAATGATATTCTGAAGGAATGTGCTAAAGAAAGAAAGGAAAAAGAAAGACAAGCCGCTCTCTATCAAGAGCTGAAAGAGAATGTTGACCAGCTAGAGAGAATGATAGCACAGGGGAAGCAAGAACTCCTACCTGAATCTGAGTATGCCCTGAAAATGTTTGATTGCACCAGACAAGAAGAAAGGCTCTATGAATATCTCAGGAAATGTCATTACATTATAAAGAACCTCCCTGAGCCTAGGCCAATGTAAAGAATGTTGTACATGAATTATTCAGTTAATGAAATAACTTTTGGGCCATTGTTTAGCAAAATTGTGAATGAATAGTATAACTTCCGTAGGAACCCCCTCGCTAGGGTTATGCGAAAAATTGGATGTGCCATATGGACAGGTATCATAGATGTGCATTCAATCCAGTCATTCACAGTCAGACTATCGAACGATGCCATGATAAAACTGATGCAATCATTCTTCCACATATTTTATTTTGGCTTTCAAATGCCACTGTATCCTTTGTCCGAACCAGGACCTTTAATTTTTGTCGAAATTCAAAATTCATTAAAAAAAACTTTTTTGCTCCCTACAGAAAATCACAATTGCTTCAAACAAAGCAAGCTTGACCAGACACGCAGTTCAACCCAAACGAGTGTACTTAACAAGATCACGAACAAAGAAGATAATGGAAGACCAGGAATAAGTCCAGAACCTACAAGGATAGGTTTTCGAATTGAAAGACCAAGTCTCAGAGCTCATGAGACTGATGAGAGAAATGTCCCATAATAAGCCTGCTTCAGACCCTAACTTACCACTACCTCCCCCACCTTCTACAACGGTTGATTCTCACCATGTTTCAACCTCTTTCACTTTCCAGCCATCGATTCCGGATCCAACAATCACTGTTAATCCGGCCCCACTGAATAATGAACCACCTTTCTCCTATTATCCGGCTATCTCAAATATCGAACCATACCCTTCAGTCCAGGTCCCTCCAATTCATTCCATCCCTCATTTCCCAACTGGGGGAGTATCTCTTGCAATGGGAGGAGAAAATAAAACGAGAGAAAATGAGAAGCTATCCGCTCAAGAAGAGAGATTGAGAGCTATAGAGGGGCTGAATATGTATGGTTCAATCGACGTGGCATTGCTGAGATTGGTGCCTGATGTGGTAGTGCCACCTAAGTTCAAAATCCCGGACTTCGACAAGTACACCGGGAACTTAGACCCCCGCATTCACCTAGCCACCTACATTACTAAAATGTCCGCCCTAACAGAAGACGACAGACTTCTAGTCCACTTCTTCCACGAGAGCCTCTCCAAGGTAGCCCTGAGATGGTGCATTCAGTTGGACAGGAGCAAACTGCGCTCCTAGAAAGATTTGGCAGATGCTTTCCTAAAGCAGTATAAATTTAACTGCGATGTGGCCCCCACAAGGAGAGACCTCCAAAACCTAGTACAGAGAGACAGGAAAAGCTTCAAGGAATATGCTCAAAGATGGAGGGAGAAGGCTACAGAAGTATATCCTCCAGTGACTGACAATGAACTATGCTCCTTGTTCATTGAAACGTTGAAGGCTCCTTATTTCAATCTGATAATTGGAAATACCTCCAACAGCTTCTCGGATATTATCCAAGCTGGTGAGAGGATAGAAGCTAATTTAAGAATGGGACGATTGCAGGAGTTGACTGAGAATCCTGCAAAGAAAACTGCCGATTTCAGCAAGAAGAAAGAGAGTGATGTGCATTCCATCACCCGTCAGAACACCCAAACTTCATTACCTCCAAATAACTACCGGCCATACCCTCCCCCTCATGGCCAAACCATTGTAAACATTCCACCCTCTTTCCCAAATTATCCTCACCCGTGCCCACAGTATCCACCACCTACAAATTACCAACCCAGGCCGCCTCCTCCACCTACTCAACCCACACCACCTCAAAATAACTCGAGACCACCAAGAAATCCTGATCCACCTCTATCCCTGCCACTTAGCGAAATATATTGATACCTTGTCAGTATAAACCAAATAGTCCCAATTCCCCTTGACCCAATCCAGCCGCCGTACCCCAGGTGGTATGATGCCACTGCCCGGTGCGAGTATCATGGAGGGGCACAAGGGCATTCAACTGATAACTGCGAGACACTCAGGGGGAGGGTGCACGCCCTAATCAGGAATGGGTGGTTGAAGATTGAAGGGAATGGTTCTCTCCCCAATGTTACCTCGAATCCATTGCCCAATCATGGTACGAGCAATAGTGCAAATATGATAGAATTGGAAGGAGAAGGGTCGACCTTGGAGGTGGATTAACTAATTCCTCACTTTGGGGAAATTTTCATAATGGCAGTAAGGGAAGGTTACCTCTACCCCCAAATAACAGAACCTGAAGATAGGACGGGATGCCCCTATCATGGTAAGGCAGCTAACAACGAGCTGCAAAATTGTGAAGAGTTTAAGCAAGAGGTTCAGAACTTACTGTCCCTCAAAGTTCTGAGATGCCAAGCAAAGTCAAAGATGGAGGGCGGAGTAAATACAGCCCGACTCGGCCAAAACGCCTCTACCCCTAATCACAGAATCACTTTCTCACCCCCAGTATCATCCCCACCAGTAACAATCATCCGAACCCCGCCTCAGCTCCCTGTCACAAACACCCATGCCATACCTTGGAATTATAATTTCCAAGTTTTCACCCAAGGAATGTCAAGCAATACATTGGCTCCTAATCTTGCTTCACCTTCGGCACCTCCAAAACCGTGCTTCATTCCTCATGAACATTTCAAAATGACTTATGCCGGACCTACCAGCAGTACTACTCCCCAAGCTAATCCTCAGCCCGATGCTGCCATAAAATCTTCCCTGCTTGAGCCAGATGTTGAGTTTATAACCAAAAGTGGAAGGTGTTACGGGAATGAGGAAAAGGAAAAGAAGAAGGGGAAAGTAAAAATGAGAGAACCATAAGAAAATACGGAAGAGGAGGCTGAGAAAGTAGAGAGAGAAGAACTTGCCGGACCTAAAGAAGAGGAGGAGCTGTTGCTTCAAATAATGAAGCAAAGTGAGTATGATGTGGTGGAACAGTTAAGAAAGACACCTACTCGAATTTCACTTGTCGCACTCGAGCTCTGAGGTGCACCGTCAAGCCCTACAAAAAATCCTGGATCAGGCCTTTGTGAACCCCGACATCACACCGGGGCAGTTCGAGAAGATAGTAGGACAAATTCAGGCATCCAGTTTCATCACTTTCTCGCAAGAAGAGATAGACCCTGCAGGCTTAACGCACACTAAAGCTCTGCATGTGACTGTGAAATGTAAAGGTTGCATAGTAGCCAAAGTCCTTATTGATAATGGATCCGCGCTCAATGTACTGCCGAATGCCACTTTGGCTAGGCTGCCGGTTGACCATTCAAATATACGTCAGAGTGCTATGGTGGTAAGAGCCTTTGACGGTACAAGAAGAGAAGTGTTGGGAGACATTGACTTGCCCCTCCAAATTGGCGCATGTACCTTCAACGTCACATTCCAAGTGATGAACATCGAACCTGCCTACACTATGTTGCTGGGGAGGCCTTGGATCCATTCAGTGAATGCCGTTCCTTCAACTTTGCACCAGAAGATAAAGTACATTATGGACGGCAAAATCATCACTGTGAGAGGGGAAGAAGCCATATTGGTCACCAAGCCACAATCACTTCCTTATGTGGAAGCTGCTGAGGAGTTGTTGGAAAGCTCTTTCCAGGCCCTCGAATTACAAGAAACCATCTCAAGAAATGAAGGGGCTATGGCTATAGTAGCCAAGGTGATGATGAGGAATAGGTATGAAGAGGGCAAGGGGTTAGGCGCCACATTGCAAGGGATTGTCGAACCTATACCGGCTATCCAGAAGGTAGGCCGTTGCGGTTTGGGTTATGAGGAGGACGCTCTCATGGATGGGCGATTCTGGATGAGGAATAGACTTCGGGATAAAAGATTTGATCAAAAAACTGGGAAAATGAAGGTAGTCCCAAGAATCACGGAGGTCTTCACTAAATCGGTCATTGAAAATCCGGCAGAGATTGAAGAATCACTCGATGAACCATCCATCAATGTCATCCATCTTGATTCCTTGTATGAGGCTCTAGTCTCGCCGATAGCTGAAGGGAAAGACTTGGACAACTGGACAGCAGAGGACATCCCTGTACTTAATTTCGAGTAAAGTACTTTTGGTTATCTACACTTGATCATTTTGTCCATGGTGGCAAGTGTAATATTGTAAATGGACCCTTTTCTTATGTCATAAATGTTAATGAATTAATAGTGCATTTTATATCCAATTCTCTTATTCTTTCCTTTTGAAATCCATCTTTATAATATATTCCATTTTCGTTCATTCAGGACCATTCATCAATTAACACCTAATAATTCAATAGACTCAGAAATTCCTCTGGTTAATTTTGAAATCCCCATAACTGCCATTACTTCAAGTGATTCTGAGGTGGAACTCACAGAAGAAAGAGATGAAAGAGATGAACTTTCCCTAGTGCCTTGTGGAAACGAAACGCACACCGTAAACTTAGGAACAAAAGAAGTGAAAAGGGAACTTAAGGTTGTGGAGAGTGAAGAATTAGAAGATATGATCAGTTTGCTCAAGGAATTCCTAGACGTATTTTCTTGGAGCTATGATGATATGATTGGTTTGGACCCTCATATAGTGACGCATAAAATTCTCCTAATTCCGGGGACAATCCCTGTAAAGCAGAAATTAAGAAGAATGAATCCTGACACACTGCTCAAAGTTAGGGATGAGGTCAAGAAGCAGTATGATGCTGGGTTTCTGGAAGTGGTCAAATATCCCCAATGGATAGCTAACATTGTCCCGGTAATGAAGAAGGACGGGAGAGTCAGGGTGTGTGTTGATTACAGGGATCTTAATAGAGCAAGCTTAAAAAATGATTTCCCTCTTCCACACATTGATGTGTTAGTAAACAACGCTGTGGGATGGGGCAGGTGTTCGTGTATAGATGGGACATTGGGGTACAATCAAATCCCAATGGATGAGGAACACAAGGAGAAAACTGCTTTTATCACTCAATGGGGGGTATTTTGCTATCGGGTCATGCCTTTCGGGTTAAAGAATGCTAGCGCCACCTACCAACGCGCTATGGTCACATTATTCCACGATATGATGCATAAAGAAGTGGAGATGTACGTGGATGATATGATCATCAAATCCAGGGGAGAAGAGAGCCATGTGCAGGTAATGAGGAAAGTATTCGAGAGACTCAGGAAATATTAGCTGAAACTGAACCCTGCCAAATGCATATTCGGAGCTAGATCTAGGAAATTGTTGGGATTCATAGTGAGTGAAAAGGGAATAGAAGTTGATCCAGACAAAGTCCGAGCCATTCAAGAGATGCCATCCCCAAAAACAGAAAGGGAGGTGCGCAGTTTCCTGGGGAAATTGAACTACATATCAAGGTTTATTTCCAATCTCACCGCTAAGGCTGAGCCTATTTTTAGACTACTCCGAAAGAACAACACCACTCAATGGGATTCAGTTTGTCAAGAGATTTTCAAGAAAATCAAGCAGTACCTGTCCAACCCACCAGTATTGGTTCCGCCGATGGCAGGAAGGCCTCTGATTCTGTATATGGCAGTCCAACAAAGCTCAATGGGATGTGTTTTGGGGCAACCTGATGATACCAGCCGAAAGGAAAGGGCTATTTATTACTTGAGCAAAAAGTTCAATGATTGTGAAGTACTCTTTCCTAGAGAAAACTTGCTGCGCGTTAGCCTGGACAGCAAATCGCCTCAAACACTACATGTTGAATCACAAGACATGACTCATTTCCAGGATGGATCCTATTAAGTATGTATTTGAAAGCCCATTCGTGCCAGGAAGGATAGCCAAATGGCAGGTCATACTCTCCCAATATGACATTGTCTATATGACCCGGAAAGCAGTCAAAGGTAGCGTGATCGCTGATCTCCTAGCAGAAAACCCTATCCAGGATTATGAAGCTCTGGATTTTGAGTTCCCTGATGAGCATATTAACGAAGTAGACTGCGGAGAAGAAGAGCCAGCTGATGTATGGGAAATTTATTTCGACGGAGCTGTCAATTTATCCGGCAGTGGAATCGGAGCTGTATTGGTATCCCCGGATGGAAAACACTTCCCGATAGCTATCAAGTTGAGATTTGACTGCACCAACAATGTCACAGAATACAAAGCTTGTGTGATGGGTTTATAGGCTGCCATCGATATGAAAGTCAGGAAGTTGGAGGTTTATGGAGACTCAGCCCTGATCATTTATCAAGTCAAGGGAGAATGGCAAACTAAGGATCCAAAGCTAATCCCATATCAGAAGTACTTATTGGAGCTGATTAAGAAGTTTGAGGAAATCTCTTTCACTCACCTTAGTCGAGACAAGAATCAATTTGCAGATGCCTTACCCACCCTGGCTGTTATGGCTCAAATGGAAGAAGGGCAGACGACTCATGTATTAAAGATTAAAGCAAGGAGTGAGCTGGCTTACTGCTTCATGATCGAAGAAGAACCTGATGGTAAACCTTGGTATCATGACATCTTGCTTTACATCAGAACCAGAAAATTCCCTTCAGGGGCAAGCAAAAACGAAAAGAGGATGATTCGGAGATTAGCATTGGGATACTTCCCCAGTAGAGAAATTCTATACAAAAGGAGCTCCAACGGCGAATTGTTGAGATGTGTGGATGCAAAAAAGGCGAAGAGAATCCTTTTCGAGACTCATGAGGGAAACTGTGCAACCCATGCCAATGGGCATATGATGGCTAAGCAAATCATGAGACGGGGATATTTTTGGACTACCATGGAAAAGGATTGCGTTGAGTATTTCCGAAAGTGCCATAAGTGTTAAATCTACGCGGATCCGATAAATGTTCCGCCTCACCAATTATTCAACCTCGTTTCACCATGGCCTTTCGCAATGTGGGGCATCGATGTGATTGGTCCCATCAACCCTAAGGCATCCAATAGGCATAGATTTATCCTGCTGGCTATTGATTATTTTTCTAAATGGGTCAAAGCGACATCATATGCCCACATTACACAGAACATATTTCTCAAATTCCTCAGAAATAATATCATTTGCCGGCATGGCCTCCCTAATAAAATCGTCACTGACAACGCCAAGAATTTAAATGGTCCAAAGATTTAGAGATTATGTGATCCATACAAAATTCGGCATCTCAATTCCTCACCATACCGTCCCCAGATGAATGGAGCAGTGGAAGCTGCAAACAAAAATCTCAAGAGAATAATCCGGAAAATGACAGTCACTTATAAGGATTGGCATGATATGCTTCCCTACGCTCTTCACGCATACCGGACTTCTATAAGGACATCAATTGGGGCAACCCCATACTCACTGGTTTACAGGATAGAAGCTGTACTAGCTATTGAGGTAGAAATTCCTTCTCTAAAAATTTTGAAAGAATCAGGGATTGATGAGTCGGAATGGATCTAGTCAAGGTTGGACCAATTAAATTTGCTAGATGAGAAGTGGCTAGCGGCAGCATGTCACGGACAGTTATACCAAAGAAGAATGGCCAAGGCATTTAACAAAGGTGTTCGCCCACGTGAATTTCAACCAGGGGATCTAGTCCTGAAGAAAGTGTTTCCGAATCAAAACGATCCCCGGGGTAAATGGTCACCAACCTACGAGGGACCCTATGTGGTTAAAAAAGCATTTTCTGGTGGGGCATTGATCTTGAACCACATGGACGGTGAAGAATTTCCAAGACCTGTGAATGCTGACACCGTCAAGAGATACTATGCCTGAAAAAAAAAAAAAAAAAAAAAAAGGGTAGGGATGAAAACCTGAAAGGGCGCTCCTAGCAAAATGTGCGAAAGAAGGGGAAAACCATAGAAGGGCGCTTTCTGAAAAATGAGTGAGGGACGAAAACCCGAAAGGGCGTCCTGAAAGAGCGAGCTAAAAAAAAAAAAAATCTAGGGGTGAAAACCCGAAAGGGCATCCCAAGAACCAAAAGGAAGAAATAAGGAACGGAGCATGAAGCCGAGGATGGAAATAAATCGTCATGGCATGAGGCTTCAGAGCACTTGAAATAATGGCAGTTAAGGGACTTCAAAGCTGACTATAAGGAATACATGAGATCTATCCTTGTACCCTTTTTTTTTTAAACTGTATCTTTTTTTCTTAAAGCCTTAAAAAAGTCATCATTTCACTCCAATCTATCTTCTTCACGTTTCAATACTCACACTCTAATGCTGTTCTCTCTGCGCTATTAATCAGTTAAGATTTTGCCATAAGATGAGGATTTGAAAATTGATAACCTCACGTACTTTGCTATGAGATTTGCAGGAAATGGCCCAAAAAAAAAAAAACTAGAGGTGAAAACCTGGAAGGGCGCTTCTAGTCAAGTGGGTGAAAGGAAAGTGAAAACCTGCAAGGGCGCTATTCATAAAATAAGAAGAAAATCAAGAACAGAAAAGGGGCATCCGAAGAAAGGAGGTCGTAGCTCAAGTCTTGTAACTCGTTCTCCATTAATCATTGGCCTTCAGGATCCTGTTAAGTACACTTCATCGGGGGGGAACTTCTCGTGTCGAGATTAGACTTGCTTTGTAAGTTGATTTTAATTTTCCTGCATTTTAAATTTCCTGTTAATCAACCTCTGGTTCCTTGATCTAAGTTGATTTTAATTTTCTTGCATTTAAATTTCCTGTTAATCAACCTCTGGTTCCTTGATCTAAGTTGATTTTAATTTTCCCGCATTTAAATTTCCTGTTAATCAACCTCTGGTTCCTTGATCTAAGTTGATTTTAATTTTCCCGCATTTAAATTTCCTGTTAATCAACCTCTGGTTCCTTAATCTAAGTTGATCTTAATTTTCCTGCATTTAAATTTCCTGAAAAATCAACCTCTGGTTCCTTGATCTAAGTTGATTTTAATTTTCTTGCATTTAAATTTCCTGTTAATCAACCTCTGGTTCCTCGATCTAAGTTGATTTTAATTTTCTTGCATTTAAATTTCCTGTTAATCAAAAAGTTGATTTTAATTTTCTTACATTTAAATTTCCTGTTAATCAACCTCTGGTTCCTTGATCTAAGTTGATTTTAATTTTCTTGCATTTAAATTTCCTGTTAATCAACCTCTGGTTCCTCGATCTAAGTTGATTCTAATTTTCCTGCATTTTAAATTTCCTATTAATCAACCTCTGGTTTCTTGATCTAAGTTTATTTTAATTTTTTTGCATTTAAATTTCCTGTTAATCAACCTCTGGTTCCTCGATCTAAGTTGATTTTAATTTTCTAGCATTTTAATTTCCTGTTACCAACCTCAGGGTGCCGACCGAAGTGGGTTTTAGTTTCCTGACTTTAATTTCAAATTTCAAATTTTAATCGTCCAAAATATGGGTCTGACTCTTTACATAATCCCTACACGGAAATTTTTTCCAATAGGAATTATGTAAAGAGGGCAGCTGTCGACACCATATCTTGACCGATCCCCGAAATCAATAAACTTTGAAACCGATCCCTAACACTGAGTCTCCTTTTGCCAACTAACCACATTTCCGATCTCTCCTCAAAAGGAATCTAATCAATACTAAGTCCCCATATCATTTAAAGCCTCACCGATCTCTCAAACCAATTGTCAAGTCCCCTGATCAGTCAATTATATTTCCGATCTTTCTTGTCAAACGAGATTGAACCAACATTAGGCCTTCGTGCCACCAGTCTTATTGCCGATCTCTCATTTAAAAGTTTGGGAATAATAAAGTTAAGGTTCCGATTCAGTTTAATGATGATTCTGATCTTAAGTGTTCAAGTCAAATTTCCAATTTTAATCAAGTCCCGTTTAGCGTTGGTTCCCAGCCGATCTCATACTTATTGTGTTTTCCGACCTCTTACACTTAGATTAATAATCACTTTTAGTTGTTGTTCTAATATGCTCAGACAATCAAGTGCTTATGCAATTTAGAGACTTTCCGATCACATCCAATCATTGAACAAAAGGGGAACTTTCATTTCATTTCAAGTTTATACAAGTCATTCGGCTGGAGGATCACCCCCAGCCTGATCTACATTTTGTTCGCTTCCTCTCTCACCCTCAGCCTCCTCCTCACTATCCTCACCTTCGTCCTGGGGAGCCAGATCTACCATCCAAGAGAAGTCCTCCTCGGGATATCGCTTCCTGAGCTCGGCTAAGAGATCCCTATGAGCATTCACATAAGCGCCGGCCTCCCTTGTCACCGCCTCTTCTTCTTTTGCTTTGAGCTCCTCGGTGAGGTGAGCAACTTCATCGGCTCGGAGTGCCCGAACTTCTCAAGAACATGAGCTCGCTCAGCCAGAACTTAAGCTTGCTCGGCCAGCTTATCCTCTTAGAACTTCTTTCACCCCTTAATTTCAGATATGTAGTTCTGAGCGGATGAAAGTTGGGATCGGAGGGAAGCCACTTCGTGACCCATCTTCTCGACCTCCTTGCCCAGACAGTGAGCCTTCTCCCGGACAATGTGCTAGTTCACCAAACTCTCCACGTTCAGGCTCATTGTCCGAGTCAGGATGTCATTAAGATTGTTCGGGGATAACCTATCCCGATCCTCTTGAAGGCAGATCGAGGCCCCCAAGACCTTGGCCAAGCTCAGATTTTCCCAAATAGTCCGGTTCTTCTCCAGCGAGTGGATCAGGACTTGAGCGTCGCGGGAAAGGGTCCTCACAGGAGGTTGGGAAGGGCCCCCTTCCGCACTCGAAGCGACTGGAGGAGGTGGAGGCGGCTCTTCTTGGTGAGGAGGAGACCGGACCACTTCTATGACCGGTGGTCCCGAGGGTTGAGACGAGCCTCCTTGCATCTCTTCGGGATCATGACTGGGCATTTGAAGCAGCTAGGAACGCTTCATCTCCTGCACTTTCCGGGAGACCTCCCTCTTCCACTTTTAGCTCTCCTTGGAAGCCTCACCACTCGTCATACCTGCACAAAGAAAAGGTCAGTGAGATCGCTAAGGCCCAAAGATCAGAGATATAGAAAATACCGAGGCCGAGGTCAGAGAGCTGAAGCCCGCGATCTTCGCCAGTGATCAACTCCATTGTCTAGTGATGCGCTCGCCATATCGCATCTAAACAAGAGTACTTCTGATGGGCCGCCTGATCTTTCAGTTCCATCACCATTAGGCCTTCTTCCCTATTCAGGGTGATCCGCTTCGGAAGTAAGGGACCCTGGTATAGCCAGCTACATGGGAAACCCTCAAAGCCATTCGGAATTTCGCTCCTCAGAATAAAGAAGTGATTCTTCCAATTCTTCAGGGAGGATGGTAGATCGGTAAAAAGCCCGCAATGTGGCTTCGCCTGAAAGAACCAATACTCATCATCCTTTCGACGAGTTAGCCTATGTAGTTCGGCGAACACCTTAGCTGTAGGACGGAGTCCTTTGGCTCGGCAAAGGCCTCTGAAAGCTACTAGGATCCGCCATGAGTTTGGGTGAACTTGGGCTATGCACACTTGGTGAAATTTTAGAACTTCCTTGGAGAAGTCAACGAGGGGGAACCACAGCCCGGCCTTTAATTGCTCTTCGTATACCATGATCATATCGTTCTCCTCGAAGAAGTGATCGGCACGAAGATCGCCGTGACACTTAATCAGCTCGTATGAATCACGCTGAATGTTGTACTCCTGGCTGAACGACTACAGGTCGGTTTCTTGAAGGATTGATGGCAGCTCGTCCATGGGAAGATTTTCCCTCCCTGAAGAATGTACATGCCTTGATGGTGCTGCTTGCCCCCGAGCTGGAACAGAGGCCCTAGGAGGTTCAGGTCGCACGCTTGGTCCAACCACCTCCACTTCATCAGACGACCACGAGATCTGAATGGAAGGGGGGCTTGCCGCTCTCTGACCCTCAGCGCCACTCATTTTCAAAGGAAATAGAGAATTTAAACTAAAAGAAGGATCAAAACCCTTACCGGAGCTTGATCGGTGTAGGAAGAACTTCAAAAATCGAGAGAATTTTGGAATCGCTCGCGAGATGCTGAAAATGACATAAGAGAGCAACTGGCTGACCCATCCCCTATTTATACCCATCTGAGCATTTAATGCTCACAGTGTTCCAGGCAGTGCATCAATTAGCGGGATTCGCCAGCTTTTTCTAACACGTCTCATGAATATTCCAGAAATTCCATAATAAAAGAGATCGGCTAGTTACAGATCGGTGAACTAAGGCGGATCGGTTAAGGGTTGTTCGGTTAGGAACCGGATCAGATAAATACATCAGAGATCGGAAAATAGTCAATGCAATAATAATAAAAATGATAGTTGTCAAAATAAAATTTTATTTCCGAAAAGGTCGGATTACATTATTTGGGCGATCTCTAGAGATCGGATTACATTAAAAGTCAAATTACATCATTTGGGTGATCTCTAGAGATCGGATTACATTGAAGGTCAGATTACATCGTAGGGGGGATCTCTAGAGATCGGCAGTACATCCCATCTAATAAAGACCTATGTCAAAGCCTAGTCTCGTGGCTGAATCAAAAGATGTGTTAAGCCAGCCATCGACATCAGACAGATGTACAGCTCAGATGGGGGGATTATGACTCTAATGAAGATGAGAGAGGTCGTCATCAATGTTATTGCTCGGAATTGAGCCGCTGTGGGGACACCCAATGTGGTGAGAAGCCGAATGAACTTCAAGGGGCAGTCACCAATGTTAAGGGGAATATTAGCAGTCTTCTCGCCCGAAATCAGTTCGCCTATTATATCGGTCGAACGATTCGAGATCGACATGATCGAAGTCCTCGATCCAGGTCAGCAAATTAGTCCGATTCTCCCACTCTCATCAAATGAGGTTATCATAATTTCCCAATCATCAGGATCGTAAATTTTCAGTCGGGGAATAAAAAGGACAATCGGAAAAAGATCAAAGGCCAGTATCATGGCCGGGAATATTGCCAGAGCAGTTAGAATAGGAAATGTGAGAAGGAAGAGGAGAAAATCAAATGCGGAGGGCTTTCCCATTGAAGGTAATATATAGGGAAAATTTGAGCATTTATTGCGAGCAGAAAACGAAGCAGATGCCTCGAAAATCGAAGGAATAAATGCCTTGACTGAACCGGACCGGATGAAGGAGAAGATCGGAGTTGGAGAGGTCGGAAGAGGGGAGCCCAGCATGAGAGAGCGGAAAGGATCGTGTTAGAAAGATCGGAAGGGAGGGGAGCTCAGAAAACAAAGGGAATAAGACAACTTTCGCTAACTGTCATTATAATCAGAGCCAAGGTAGTTAAAGCGTTGCAGATGAAATCTCCACCGCACGCCCCAGAATCGCCCGCATTACTGACATGTGCCAGAGTATGTCATGACAGTGCTGTACATCCCAATCTCCACCGTTGATCTTACTTGTAAGGACGAGCTTGGAGCCCTTGGATCAAAGAAGAAGATGATAAGACCGACGCCTTTTATTCCCAGCCCTCGGATCGCCCTGGACAAGAAAATTTGAGCCGTCAGATCAGAAGAGAAAAAGGACAAAAATTTCTGAAAAGGATCTCAGCCATTCATCCTGATTCTCTTTAATTCCCAAGTGTCCGATCATGTCCTTCAAAACCCAAACCTTCCATCTCCCTCAAAATGAATCCTGACCCTTCATGGGGAGCTCCCAGTCCCTATAAATACCTGCATGAAAACTGTTCAAGGAGGACGAAGAAAAAGGTGGTGACTATAGCGGAAGGACTCTGAAACTTAATTCAGTTCCTTACTCTGCTATTTTTAAGCTTTCATAAGAAAAACTTTAGAAACCAGTTTTCTGAAGTATTTTCTTGCAAAGGGATTTTTGAATACTGAAACTCTCCATTTTCAGTTCGATCATTATCCTGTGACACTCTCACTTTCAGTTCTTTGTTATCTTTGTTTCCACTCCCGTTGCCCAAGCTCAACTTCATTCAAACTCGGTTATTATTTTGACCTGACTGCATTTTAGCGAAGTATCCTTCATTTCAAGGCGAACCTTAGCCTTCAGGCTATCAGCCAGCAGTCCTATTACGTTTTGTGATTCCGTAGTTAGTTCAATAGATTCAGCTCCCTACAGGTGAGTGCTTATATCGCTGCTTTATCAAGTGCTCCTTTTTATTTTACGTATTTCCTTTGTTTTTATGTTTGTAATTTTCACCAAGTTTATATTGCGTTAAAAAATGCAAAGAAGGTTATTCTCGAGTTTACTTCTTTGTTAAGCAGTCCATTCTTTTTGTTAATCTTTGTTACTTCTAAATGCAAGTGTTCTAGTCCCGAGTAGCGTATAAGTAGTTGGATAAAATGTAGGTAACTGTATCTTAAGAGTTTCTTTAAAATAATAAAAGGTCTGAATAATAAGTTAGGAAAATAGTAAAGTTGAATCACTAGACTAACACAGAAGACGATTGGGTAAGATGTCATAAGGCGGAATAAAACCGAATCTCAGATAAGCAAATGGAATAGATCGTGTATCGCCTGTCAAAAGGCATTGGTAAGGCGACCACATAGGAGGTCGGTAAAATTCAGTCTGGAACCCCCTGTCTAGTCACGAGGTACCAATGGGTTAAAAGAAGCCTTATTCAGATCCCTGGCATCTTTGAATGCCATAACCCTTAGTCTTAGGCTCTTATGATGTGTAGATGTAATCAGATTTCAAGAGGTTGGAAAAGTTCTTATCTGATTCTCAAGCTAAAAATCTAATAAATATTTATGGGAGATCGGAGGAGAGTTCTTATCCGATTCTCAATCCAAAAATTTTAATAAATATTCAAAAGAGATCGGAGGAGAGTTCTTATCTGATTCTCAACCAAAAATTTTTAATAAATAAATATTTAAGGGAGATCGGAGGAGAGTTCTTATCCAATTCTCAATCCAAAAATCTTAATAAATATTCAAAAGAGATCGGAGGAGAGTTCTTATCCGATTCTCAACCAAAAATTTTTAATAAATAAATATTTAAGGGAGATCGGAGGAGAGTTCTTATCCGATTCTCAATCCAAAAATCTTAATAAATATTCAAAAGAGATCGGAGGAGAGTTCTTATCTGATTCTCAACCAAAAATTTTAATAAATAAATATTCAAAAGAGATCGGAGGAGAGTTCCTATCCGATTCTCAATCCAAAAACTTTAATAAATATTCAAAAGAGATCGGAGGAGAGTTCTTATCCGATTCTCAACCAAAAATTTTAATAAATAAATATTCAAAAGAGATCGGAGGAGAGTTCTTATCCGATTCTCAACCAAAATTTTAATAGATATTTAAAAGAGATCGGAGGAGAGTTCTTATCCGATTCTCACTAAAAAAAATTCTCATAAATATATAAAAGGGATCGGAGGAGAGTTCTTATCCGATCTCCAATCGAAATCTTAATCTAAAAGAGATCGGAGGAGAGTTCTTATCCGATTCTCGAATCGAATTCTAATAAATATGCAAAGTAATCCCACAAACGAAAAACTATAACACAACATCAATTCACTAAGATTGTCTCATTTACTTATGTATCTGGGTAATCCGAATTAGTGAAAAATCAAATATTCCTTTTTATCAAAAGGATTAACATTTCCATTCGAACCCCTCTAACTATCGATTCTAATTTATAGAGAACGTAAGGTTAAATATGCTCACCTTATTGAGGGACGAGGTGGGGTGCCTAACACCTTCCCCACCCATTTACGGACCCCGAACCTAGAATCTCTGTATTCGAAGTGGTTTTATTTTAATTTGCATTTCACAAATGGTTTTCTTTAATTTCCCTCAAAATTAAAGTGGCGACTCCTCATTCTCTCCCACTTCGGTGAGGGTTCGTCCAGGCGACCGCAAATCACCTTGCGACAATAGTCTAGACACTTACCTGTGGGAGGTTGAGGCTATTGAATTAACTTTGGAACCACAAATATTGTAGAGTTGAAAGCTTATGGTCGAAGGACTAATGCTTACTTCAAAGTAACGAGAACCAGGTTTGAATGCAGTTGAGCCGAAGTGACGATAACTGGGTCAGAATGAAGTCAAGCTTGGAGAATAATATGTTGACATTAGGGCAATGAAGACGAAACTGAACAAAAAAATGGTTTCGTAGAGTAATGAACCAACACTAAAAATGAAGAATTTCAGGGTCCAGAACTCCTTCAATGGAGATACTTAAGAAAACTGGTTTCTGAAGTTTCTCGATTCTATGAAAGCTTAGAATGGCAAAGTAGCAAGACTATCACACCTTATCCCTCTGTAAGGCATGATATGTTCCCGTAGAATACCTAATGAACTACCGAACTTCACCTACCGATAATTTATTAAGTACACTACAAGGGATTTTAAAACAATTTTCTTACATTTTAGAAGTCGTGAGCATTTTGGTAGGAATTAAAATCATTTATTCAAAGCTTATAAACTAGTAAAAAAATTTTTCCATTTTAATTTTACAGCAATTTTATAAAAATTTTGATAGAGTTTCGTTTGTATTTGGAGAAAACCGTTCTTCAAAAATCTGTAAAAAGCACTTCTAACAAATTTTTCATAACTCCCAACCTCCAAATATTTTCACGTCAATACATCTCAAATCAATTCCATAATTTAATCCAAAATTTGTCATCTCAAAATTCTCAAAATAAACTATTTCATATCATTCCATCAATATTGTATGCATAAATTAAATTTACAGATATACAATCCAAAAGTAAAATTGTTATAATTTCTTATACAACTGCTCACTTTACATTGATACATACAACATCACAATATTTACATCAAAATAACAAAAAGGGTATAAAACAATACCCGTACAAAAAGATCAATGGAATCTTCAATATTGATAGCAGCTCACTCTGCTGCTTTCTCCTTGCTCTTATCTGCGACAGCAAAACAAGCTATCGCTGAGTATAAAAATACTCAGTGGTGCATAATAAAAATTTTAAATACAATACATAAATCATTCATTGCCAAAACAAAATTTAAATATTTCTCAATCACATTTCACAAATTATCAAAACTCATAATAACACAATTTAATCAAATAATTTAAGAACACAGTGTTGTCAATTCATACACAACTTAAGCCATGAAACAAAATTTTCGATCAATGCCGCGTTGTACACCACGACAAAGCAATCTACAACCCCACTAATCGAAATCAATGAGGGAGGTGGCTAGCTAGCTAATGAGTACTCATCCGATCTACAACCTCAACTGGTAAACTAGAGAGGGAGGAAAATAATCGATCTCACCCCACAAATGGAGGAGGAATAATGTGATATTGTCATGCTAAGTGTGAACACAGAATCAATTCAAAACACTTTATTCAAATAATTCATGAGAAATCCAATAAATTTCCAAAGTCATAGTTTCATTCACAAGGTGGCAACACAATTTATGATTAATATCAAATTTTCATAAATTATAATAAATCAATTTTTCAATGACAAAATGCTCAAATAAGGTTTATTGTGTACAAACCTGACGTGAGTCGCCTCTAGGCCTTGACTCAGTCTCTCAGACCTTTCAAGTCTTTTTCAGCTGAAACACACAGTTTCACAGTGTTTCAGCACCATAACTTAGCATAAATCCAAAAATAAATTTAACTTCACTTTTACCTAGCTTTAGTGTGCTAAACTCGACGTTCTTGAAATTTTTGTGTTTCGAGTTACTATTCACTACACTATTCAAGTCAAATTGTTGACTTTCAAAGGTTTAATAGGTATGGGAATTCTAACTTTACTCGCATACCACATTTTGGTCACCAAACTTGCTGGTTTTGGTCATTTTCTCAAAACTTAGGTTTTTTAGGCAAAATTGCCAAATTATCAGTTTTGGTGTCTAAGGTTGCACTGTCCCATTGGTCAATTTTCTGTTGGAATTTGGCAAAACTTCCTTCATAGAAAATGTTCCTTATTGTCTTAAGTTTATTCTTCTTTTTGAATCACTCCAATTGGAGTTTTGTAGCTCAAGTTATATCCAAATTACGGTTAATATTCATGCTGCAGATTTTAGTTCTAGTAGATTATTGATCTGACTTCGTTCAGAAATTTGATCAAGTTAAGTCCATAATTTGGTCTAATTTTCTTCATATGAAATGTTCTACTATGCCTTAGGTTTCCATCGGTTCAAGAATCACCTAAATCAGAGTTTTCTAGTGAGAGTTATAGCCATTGAAACTTTACTATTCATATGGTAAATCTGCAGTTCTGCAGATTCAGTGATTCAACTTTGCTCAGTAATTTGATTGGGTTAATGGCATAATTTGGGTTTGTGTTCTTCATAAAAGTTTTAGGTCTATATCTCATCTAACCACTGGTAAAATTTCAGGTCATTTTGACCTGCCTAGATCGAGTTATGACCAAATGAACAAATACTGTTCATTTGGTCAGTTTGTGCAGGGCAGCCTGCAATTTTCCAATTTTGGTCAATTTGTTCATTAGGTTTTAGTCATTTTTTTGGCATGCTTCCTAAATGAAAATTGTGTTATTTAGTGCCTATTTTCATTCCAATTGGTCTCATACCAATTGGACTTGTAAAATTTTATTTTTGGTCCCTCAAAGTTAACTTGGTCATGCTGCAGCAGCATAACCACACTCCCTCCGAATTTGACTTTAATTCCAACACTTCTAACACACTTAATTAGGTCACAAATGACCATTTTTCACTTCACAATAGGCCAAACATATCATTTACAAGTTTCTCACATTTTTATCTCTAACCCTAAGTGTCTCAAAACCCTAACTTACTAACTTGTTGCATTTAACTAATTTAAAACATTTAATCATGATCATTCAACATCAATAAGCTCACATACACCTTTAAATTCACCAAGTTCATGCATACACATTCCCAAACCCTAGTTGACCAAAATTTAGGTTTGGTCCTTCAACAATTTATTTCATTTCATTTTTCCATAATTTCTAGTGTAATTCAACTACTTAATTATGAATTTAAACATAATATTAAAAACTAACCACTAACCTCTTTTGTTGAATTTCTCCCTCTTCAAATCTCCTTTCTTTCCTCTTCTTTTTGTTGTCAATAGTTTTACCAAGCTTCAAAAACAAAGTTTAATGAAGGAATTTGTGAAATTTATGGTTAGTTTTGAGGTTTAAGAAGCTTGAGAATAAGCTTCCATGGAGGTTTAACAATGGAGAGGGAGAGAGAAATGGGAGACGTCCACTTTGGGAAGAAGAAGGACTTTTGTTTATTTTATTTTTATTTTTTTTTCTTTTCTTTTCTTTTATTTATTTTGTCTTATGGAAGACCCCAAAAATTTCAATTAAGTAAATATATTAAGTATTATTTTTATGGCATCATGCATGAGGTCATGCATGATGTCATCACTTTTTGACTTTTCTATTTTTTTTATTTATTTTTTTATTAGTTCTTTAATTTAATTCTCGAGTCCGAAATTTTCTTTTCTCAAATTTTATTTGATCATAGGTCAGAGTCACTCTGGGTCAATTGACCAAATTGCCCTCGCTGCTCATCCCGCTTGTAAATAATTTAATATTTCTTCCGGCTCCCTGACCTAATTATTTGACTGACTTAACAATTCTTTTTCGTGATTTTCTCTTTTCCACTGTGTTCGTAATGGTCCTAAGGACCGCAACGTCACATTTTACGGTTCAAAATTTGAGTTTAAAATGGCTTCGCATCGTTTCGAGATACTACCCATCGCCGTGACTCTCACTGCTTAACTTCTTATGTTCTGCTTTTTCTTATTTATACTTAACTAATTGGCAATTACTAATTATTTGGGTTTATGGCTTCTCTAGTTGTCTTAAGTGTGGTTTTAATCCTTAATTGTCCTGGTCCGACTGGCCATCTAATGTTGAAATATACCAGGCTATACAAATAGGGGTGTTACAATTCTCCCCCCCCCCTTAAATAAATTTCGTCGTGAAATTTTACCTCGTATTAATCTCTGAACAGCTGTGGGTGTTGTCTCCTCATGTCCTCCTCTCGTTCCCAAGTAGCCTCCTAGCCTGAATGATGGTTCCATAGCACTTTTACCAATGGTATCTGCTTGTTCCGTAGCTACTTCACCTCATAAGCCAGAATCTTTATGGGTTCTTCCTCATATGTGAGGTCTGGATTCACTTCAATTTCTCTCATCGGTAGTACATGAGATGGGTCTGATCGTTACCTCCTCAACATATACACATGGAAGACATCATGTATCTTCTCCAACTCTGGAGGTAGTGCCAAACGAGGGACCCACTCTTTACAGAACCTCATAAGGCCCAATAAAGCGAGGACTCAGTTTCCCCTTTCTGCCAAATCTCATAATTCTCTTCCAAGGAGAAACCTTGAGGAATACTTTCTCACCCACTACATACTCAATATCCCTTCTCTTCATATCAATGTAGGACTTCTAATGGTCTAATGCAGTCTTAAGTCGATCTCTGATCACTGATTTTCTCTTCAGTTTGTTGAACAATCTTGGGTCCAATCATCTTTCTTTCACCCATGTCATCCCAACATAACGGAGTTCTACATTTTCTGCCATACAAAGCTTCATATGGAGGCATCCCAATGCTTGATTGGTAGTCATCGTAAGCAAACTCAATCAAAGGCAAGTGTGTATCCCAACCGCCTCAAACTCAATCACACAAGCTCGTAGCATATCCTCCAAGATCCGAATTACCCTCTCGCATCGCCATCTATCCGTGGGTGGAATGCAAGATCGAAGTTCAATCTAGTTCCTAGGGCTCTCAAGACTACCCTAATCTAGAAATGAACCTAGGATCTCTGTCTGATATAATGGATACTAGCACTCCATGCAGTCTCACAATCTCTTCTATATACAACTTGGCCAATCTTTCTAAACTGTAGTCCATCCGAACTGGCAGAAAATGAGCATATTTAGTCAATACCAATAATGACCCAAACTGCATCGTGACTCTTCTGTGTCCTCGGAAGTCCCATCACAAAATCCATTGTTATTCTTTCCCATTTCCATTCTAGCAATGGTAGTGGATGTAATAACCCAGTGGGTACTTGATACTCTGCCTTCACTTGTTGACAAGTTAGGCATTTGGAAACAAATTCTGCCACATCTCTTTTCATACCCATCCACCAATAATGCTCCTTTAGCCCTCTATATATTTTTGTACCACCAGGGTGCATGGCAAAAGGAGACTCATGTGCTTCTTTCAAAATGATCTGCCTCAAAGCAACATCATTAGGAACACACATTTTTCCCTGGTGTAGCAATAGACCATTATCTCTTATTGAGAATTCTGGTTTCTTGCCCTACTTGACTTCTTCCAACAGTCTCTGATACTTCTGATCATTCTGAACAGCCATTCTGATCTGATCAATCAACACTGGCTGTATATGCCATGCAACTACTGTCTGTCCATCATCATTAACCTCTAAGCTTGCATGTAATGATCTTAACTCATGTACCATAGACAAAGGAGTAACCCGTAGACTTGCCATAGTTTTGCAACTTAAGGCGTCAGCCACAATATTAGCTTTCCCTGGCTGATAGTCTATTAGGCAATCATAGTCTTTTATCAACTCTAACCATCTCCTCTGTCTCAAATTCAACTCTTTCTGGGTGCCCAAATACTTCAAACTCTTATGATCTATGTAGATGTAGCACTTATCCCCATACAAATAATTTCTCCAGATCTTAAGAGCAAACACAATAGCTGCAAGCTCCAAGTCATGTGTCAGATAATTCCTTTCATGCGGTTTTAGCTGGCGTGATGCATAGCCAATGACATTTGGATCTTGCATCAATACACAGCCTAACCCATTATGAGAAGCATCACTATAAACTGTGTATTCTTTACCCGGTGTAGGTAAAGTCAAGACTGGAGCTCAGTCAAACATCTCTTCAATTCATCAAAACTCTGTTGGCATTTATCCATCCACTGAAATTTCACATCTTTTCTAAGCAGCTTGGTCAATGGAGATGCCAACATGGAGAATCCCTTCACAAATCTATGGTCGTATCCAGCTAACCCCAGAAAACTGAGAATCTCTGTGATATTTCTGGGTGGCTTCCAATTAAGGACAGCTTCTATCTTGCTAGGATCTACCTTAATACCCTCTGCTGATACTATGTGCCCCAAAAAAGATATCTCCTTCAGCCAAAATTCACATTTTGACAATTTGGCATATAGTTGTTTCTCCCTCAAAGTCTGTAGTACAATCC
This sequence comes from Hevea brasiliensis, assembly GCF_030052815.1. Lineage (NCBI taxonomy): Eukaryota > Viridiplantae > Streptophyta > Magnoliopsida > Malpighiales > Euphorbiaceae > Hevea > Hevea brasiliensis. The sequence continues at coordinate 520,231 of NW_026614585.1, forward strand.
GCAGATGTCTATCATGCTCTTCTGCATTCCTCGAGTAAACCAATATATCATCAATAAATACCACAACAAACTGGTCGAGGAATGGTCTGAAGATAGTGTTCATCAGATCCATAAAAGCAGCTGAAGCATTAGTTAACCTGAATGGCATGACCAAAAACTCATAATGCCATAACCGGTTCTGAAGGCAGTTTTAGAAATACTCTGCTCTTGTACTTTCAGCTGATAATAACCTGATCTCAGGTCAATTTTAGAGAACACAGCTGCACCTCTCAACTGATCAAATACGTCATCAATGCAGGGCAATGGGTATCTGTTCTTTATTGTCACCTTATTCAACTGCCGATAGTCAATGCATACCCGGAGAGTGCCATCCTTCTTCTTTACAAACAACAATGGCGCTCCCCAAGGTGACATACTAGGGCGGATAAAGCCCTTGTCAAGCAATTCTTGCAACTGTACTTTCAACTCTTTCAATTTTGCAGGTGCCATTCTATATGGCGTTATGGAGATTGGGTCCACACCAGGCATAACATCAATCTTAAACTGCACCTTTCTTTCTGGAGGTAATCCTGGCAATTCATCAAGAAATACATCCAAAAAATCACATACCATAGGGATGTCCCTCAATGCTGGACTATCCACTTGGGTGTCTATCACATGTGCCAAGTATGCTTCACACCCTTTCCTAATCATTTTTCTGGCCAGTGTAGTTGAAATGATGTTTGAAGGCAATAACTGCCTCTCCCCATGTATTACTACATCACCATATTGAAGAAGACCAAAAGTGATTGTCTTCAGTCTATAATCAATCATCGCATGATGCATGGCTAACCAATCCATGCCCAAGATAATGTCATAATCTCTGAAGGGCATTTCAATCAAATCAGACAGAAAAGTGTGTCCTTGGATCACCAAAGGACAATCCCTATATAATTTATTTACCCTGACCTCTTGGCCTAATGGACTAGTTACTAGCACATCATAATCCATTGGTACACACTGAATAGTAGTAGAACACATCACACTAGCACTAACATACAAATGTGTGGAGCCAAGATCAAATAACACATGTACATCTTAGTCAAGGATGGAGAAAATACCAGCTACTACGTCTGATGTTTCAGCCTCCTCCCTTTGACGCATGGTATACACTCTGACTGGTGCGCCACTGGTACCGGGCCGTTAATGCTTTGACTTCCGTGAGTGTTACCAGGACCCCTACCTCTACCTCTACCTCTAGCAGCTGACTGTGACCCTCTAGGTGCAGAGACTTGGGTTGATCCTTCAGATGTAGTAGAAGGTCCAGACCGGCGCGGACTAGTACAATCCTTAGCGAAATGTCCGCTCCCTCCACAGTTAAAACATGCACCGGTGGCCTTGAAACAAACCCCACCATGTGTTCTACCACAAGTGTCACACCGCTGCATCGATAGAGCTCCTGGGTGCTTGCTGGTCCGCACGACTGCATCGAGGTGGTCTTTGGCCAGAGAATCTACCTCTGCCAGATCTACGAGAGCTAGATCCCCTGCATCGCTTTCCTCTCCGTAACCACTCTCGTGTGCTTGACCAGAGTCTTTTCACTTTCTTTCTCTTGTGTACCCTTCTTTACTGCCCCTTCTGCTTCTATCCTTTCCAATTCTAGGGCCTGTGAGATCAACTCAGAGAAATTCTGATGTCGAAAACCCATAACTTGCATTCTCAGATTCGGCCTTAACCCGGACTCAAACCTCTTACATCTATCTCTAGGGGTGGAGACTAAGCTTCCAGCGTAGTGGCTCAGTCGAGAGAAGTCTCTCTCATATTCTGCTATAGTTCTGTCCCCTTGTTTCAAACTCAGGAATTCTTGTAACTTCATATCCACATATGCATCGGGAACCCACTTCTGTCGAAACTCCCTCAAAAAGTTTGACCAAGTAAGGACTGGAGGTTCTACCAGGCTCTGGGTGATGGTCTTCCACCATTCATATGCATCCCTTGGAGAAGAGATACTGAATATTCAAATTTTAATTCTTCAAGACAATCGCAGCTTCACGAAAACTCGCTCCATTCTTTCCAACCACTGCTCTGCCTCCAGTGCATTTAAACTCGGTGGCCCCAAATTTCATTAAATTTTCATATTGCCGAGCTGAGGGCTGTGGTTGTGCTACAGGTACTTGCATCTGAGCTTAGGGTGGCACATTTCCCTCCATTTGCTGGGAAAACGCAGCCATCTCACAGTAAACCGAGCAGGAATCGCGGTTTTGGAGTAGGAGCCGAGTAGCCGACCCACTCACGCTCGAGGCCGGGCTTCCTTGATCCTCAGCCTCAACAGATTGTTCTACAGAATGTTCTCCTTCTTCCATTCCGTTTTCCCAAAATTTCTACTTCCTGAGATCAAACACAAGGAGGTTGACCTCCGTTAGTGAATATTCATGACGTAAATATGTCATATGTATCAATTAAAGACACTTGAGCAGTTGTACTTATCAAAGAAATATTCACATAAATAGTCAAAATTCATTGCAAAACCATGCTCTGATACCACTAAAACATGTCACACCTTACCCCTCTGTAAGACATGACATGTTTCCGTAGAATACCTAATGAACTACCGAACTTCACCTACCGATAATTCATTAAGTACACTACAAGGGATTTTAAAACAATTTTCTTACATTTTGGAAGTGGTGAGCATTTTGGTAGGAATTAAAATCATTTATTCAAAGCTTATAAACTAGTAAAAATTTTTGTCCTTTTTAATTTTACTGCAATTTTATAAAAATTTTGACAGAGTTCCGTTTGTATTTAGAGAAAACCGTTCTTCAAAAACCTGTAAAAAGCACTTCCAATAAATTTTTCATAACTCCCAACCTCCAAATATTTTCAAGTCAACACATCTCAAATCAATTCTATAATTTAATCCAAAATTTGTCATCTCAAAATTCTCAAAACAAACTATTTCATATCATTCCATCAATATTGTATGCACAAATTAAATTTACAGATATACAATTCAAAAGTAAAATTATTACAATTTCTTATACAACTGCTCACTTTACATTGATACATACAACATCACAATATTTACATCAAAATAACTACAAGGGTATAAAACAATACCCGTACAAAAATATCAATGGAATCTTCAATATTGATAGCGACTCACTCGCTTTCTCCTTGCTCTTATCTCATGATAAAGAAACAAGCTATCGCTGAGTATAAAAATACTCAGTGGTACACAATAAAAATTTTAAATACAATATATAAATCATTCATTGCCAAATCACAATTTAAATATTTCTCAATCACATTTCACAAATTATCAAAACTCATAATAATACAATTTAGTCAAATAATTTAAGAATACAATGTTGCCAATTCATACACAACTTAAGCCATGACACAAAATTTCCGATCAATGCCGCGTTGTACACCACGACAAAGCAATCTACAACCCCACTAATCGAAATCAATGAGGGAGGTGGCTAGCTAGCTAATGAGTACTCATCCGATCTACAACCTCAACTGGTAAACTAGAGAGGGAGGAAAATAATCGATCTCACCCCATAAATGGAGGAGGAATAATGTGATACTGTCATGCTAAGTGTGAACACAAAATCAATTCAAAACACTTTATTCAAATAATTCATGAGAAATCCAATAAATTTCCAAAGTCATAGTTTCATTCACAAGGTGGCAACACAATTTATGATTAACATCAAATTTTCATAAATTATACTAAATCAATTTTTCAATGACAAAATGCTCAAATAAGGTTTATTGTGCACAAACCTGACGTGAGTCGCCTCTAGGCCTTGACTCAGTCTCTCAGACCTTCAAAGTCTTTTCAGCTGAAACACACAATTTCACAGTGTTTCAGTACCATAACTTAGCATAAATCCAAAAATAAATTTAACTTCACTTTTACCTAGTTCTAATGTGCTAAACTCGATGTTCTTGAAATTTTTGTGTTTCGGGTTACTATTCACTATACTATTCAAGTCAAATTCTTGACTTTCTAAGATTTAATAGGTATGGGAATTCCAACTTTACTCACATACCACATTTTGGTCACCAAACTTGTTGGTTTTGGTCATTTTCTCAAAACTAAGGTCTTTTAGGCAAAATTGCAAAATTTTCAATTTTGGTGTCTAAGGTTGCATTATTCTATTGGTCACTTTTCTGTTGGAATTTGGCAAAACTTCCTTCATAGAAAATGTTTCCTATTGTCTTAAGTTTATTCTCCTTTTTTGAATCACTCCAATTGGAGTTTTGTAGCTCAAGTTATATCCAAATTATGGTTACTATTCATGTTGCAAATTTTAGTTCTGGCAGATTATTGATCCGACTTCGTTCAGCAATTTGATCAAGTTAAGTCCATAATTTGGTCTAATTTTCTTCATATGAAATGTTTTACTATGCCCTACGTTTCCATCAGTTCAATAATCACCAAAATCAGAGTTTTCTAGAGAGAGTTATAGCCATTGAAACTTTCCTGCTCATATGGTAAATTTGTAGTTCTGCTGATTTAGTGATTCAAATTTGCTCAGTAATTTGATTGGGTTAATGGCATAATTTGGGTTTGTGCTCTTCATGAAAGTTTTAGGTATATATCTCATCTAACCACTAGTAAAATTTCAGGTCATTTTGACCTGCCTAGCTCGAGTTATGACCAAATGAACAAACATTATTTATTTAATCAGTTTGTGCAGGGCAGCCTACAATTTTCCAACTTTGGTCAATTTGTTCACTAGGTTTTAGTCACTTTTTGGGCATGCTTCCTAAATGAAAATTGTGTCATTTAGTGCCTATTTTCATTCCCAATTGCTCTCATACCAATTGGACTTGTAAAATTTCATTTTTGGTCCCCCAAAGTTGACTTGGTCATGCTGCAGCAGCATGACCACACTCCCTCTGAATTTGACTTTAATTCCAACACTTCTAACACACTTAATTAGGTCACAAATGATCATTTTTCACTTTACAATAGGTCAAATATATCATTTACAAGTTTCTCACATTTTTGTCTCTAACCCTAAGTGTCTCAAAACCCTAACTTACTAACTTGTTGCATTTAACTAATTTAAAACATTTAATCATGATCATTCAACACCAATAAGCTCACATACACCTTTAAATTCACCAAGTTCATGCATACACATCCCCAAACCCTAGTTGACCGAAATTTAGGTTTGGTCCTTCAACAATTTATTTCATTTCATTTTTCCACAATTTCTAGTGTAATTCAACTACTTAATTATGAATTTAAACATAATATTAAAAACTAACCACTAACCTCTTTTGTTGAATTTGTCCCTCTTCAAATCTCCTTTCTTTCCTCTTCTTTTTGTTGTCAATAGTTTTACCAAGCTTCAAAAACAATGTTTAATGAAGAAATTTGTGAAATTTATGGTTAGTTTTAGGGTTTAAGAAGCTTGAGAATAAGCTTCCATGGAGGTTTAACAATGGAGAGAGAGAGAAATGGGAGACGTCCACTTTGGGAAGAAGAAGGACTTTTGTTTATTTTATTTTTATTTTTTTTTCTTTTCTTTTATTTATTTTATCTTATGAAAGACCCCAAAAATTCCAGTTAAGTAAATATATTAAGTATTATTTTTATGGCATCATGCATGAGGTCATGCATGATGTCATCACTTTTTGACTTTTCTATTTTCTTTTTTTTTTCTATTTATTTTTCTATTAGTTCTTAATTTAATTCTCGATTCTGAAATTTTCTTTTCTCTGATTTTATTTGATAGTTAGGTCAGGAGTCAGCTCTCGGGGTCAATTGATCAAATTGCCCCTCGCCGGTTCATCCCGGTTTGCAAATAATTCAATATTTCTTCTAGCGCCTTGACCTAATTATTTGACTGAATTAACAATTCTTTTTCGTGATTTTCTCTTTTCCAATGTGTTTGTAATGGTCCTAAGGACCGCAGCGTCACATTTTACGGTTCGAAATTTGAGTTTAAAATGACTTCGCAGTCGTTCCCCAGATGATCACCCATCGCTGTGACTCTCGGCTCGTTTAACTTCTTATGTTCTGCATTTATACTTAACTAATTGGCAATTACTAATTATTTGTGTTTATGGCTTTTCTAGTTGTGTTAAGTGTGGCTCTAATCCCCTTAATTGTCCGGTCCGACTCTGGTCATCGGAATAGTGAAATATACCAGGTTATACAAATAGGGGTGTTACAAAGACTGAATCAAATTTTAGAGCCTTTCCACTATAATCACTACCACCTTTTTTGTCCGTCCCTTCTACAATATTGTATGTAGGTATTTATAGAGAACGGGTGCTCCTTATGAAGGGTCAGGATTTCATCAGGGGAGACGGAGGGTTTAGATTCAAAAGGACACAATCTGACGTCTGAGAATTAAAAAGAATCAAAATGGAGGGTTGAGATTTCATTCAAAACATCCGTCCTTTCTTTTCTCAATCCAATGGCTCAGGGTCTTACCTTACAAGATGGATCCGAGGGCTGGGAATGGAAAGCACCAATCTTGTCATCTACTTTTGAATCCAAGGGCTTCGAGTTCATCCTTACAAGTGTGATCAACGGTGGAAATCGAGGTGTATAGAACTGCCATAACTGTTTTGGCGTCTGTCAACTAAGTAAGCGTTTCTACGAGTGAGGCTTGCGATGAAGATTTGATCCTCCTGTAACGCTCAGCTCTGATTATGAAGAGAGTTGATTAAAAGTTATTTTAATCCCTCCATGCTTTCCGATCTCTATTTCTTCCGATCTCCCTATTATGACCCTCTCCTTTTTTGATCCCTTCAGTATCAGGTCCCTTCTCATTCCTCGATCTCTCCCATTCTAGATCTTTCTTCCTTATCTACTTGCCTTGGTCAATGCCATTAATTCTTCTGTTACAGATACATCCGCTTCGGTTTCTGCATGCAATAAATGTCCAGCCCCTATATATATGTACCAACAAGGAAAACCCCTCCACACTTCACTTTTCCTCCTTCAGTTTCTCCATTTCTCTAATTCTAGTTTTTTCGATAATATTTCTGATTATGGTGACTGCTTTTGATCTTTTTTCGTCTGTTTTCTTTGCCTTTCGCCTAAAAATTTACAATCCCGGTGATCGGAAAACCATGAGGACAACATCTAATGACAGTGAGGGAACAGGACTAATTTATCAATCAAGATCGAAAGTGATGATTGTGCCAATCTTGAATTGGTCTACCTGTATAATCAGTGAACCGATCTCGGGCAAGAGGACTGCTAATTTCAATCTTAATATCAGTGACCGCCTCTTGAAGTTCATTTGGCTCCTCACCGCATCAGGCATCCCGACTACAGCTCAGTTCTGGTCGATGACATCAACGATGACTCTGCTCACCATCATGAGAGTCATAGTCACCCTATCTGAGCTGCACATCTATCCAATACTTGTGGCATGCTTTCTGACCAAATACATCTTTTGATTCAGCCACAAGACTAGGCTTTGACATAGGCCCTTACTGGGTAAGATGTAGTACTAATCTTTAGAGATCGCCCAAATGATGTAATCTGATCTTTAATGATTCTATTAATGATGTAATCCGATTTCTTGAGATCGCCCAAATGATGTAATTTGACCTTTTGGAAATAAAATGAGATTTTATTTAAAGGTTATTATTTAATTATTGCATTAGTTATTTTTTCGATCTCTTATGTGCATATCCGATCTGATCTCTAACTAAATCGTCATTAGCCGATCTGTGGCTTTGAAAGTTTGCTCAATCCGAAAACCCTAGCTAATCGATCTCTTTAATTTGGTCTCATTATTATGTTTCTGGAATCTTCCCCCGACGTGTCAAGAAAGCGAGCCGATTCCGCTAACCAATGCGCTGCTTGGGACTTTGTGAGCATTAAATGCTCAGACGGGTATAAATAGGGGGAGGGTTAGTCAATTGCTCCCTTATGTCATTTTCAGAACTTTGCTAGAAATCTCAGCATTATCTCGTTTCTTCAAGTTTTTCCGGCACTGATCACATTCCAACAAGGATTTTGATTCTTTTCTTAGTTAAACTTCTTTCGTTTCCTTGAAAATGAGTGGCACCGAGGGTCAGAGGGCTACGAGCCTGCCTTCCGTCCATGTTTTGTGGACCTCATAAGAGGGCAATGTAATTGGATTCGGTGGTCAAACCATCACAGCCATCATTCCCGTTACCGGTTCGGCTGCCAGATCGAGGCGAGGAGCATCTTCCAGAAGAGAAAACTTGCCAGTGGATGAGTTGCCTATAGTCATGAGAAAAACCGATCATTAATCTATAAGCCAAGAGTACAACCTGCGATCGACTCCTTTGAACTAATCAAGTGCCATGGCGACCATCGTGCCGATCACTTCTTTGATGAGGTCGATCTCATCATAGTATATGAAGAGCAGCTGAAGGCCGGGCTCTGTTTTCCTTTGGATAAATTTTACAAGGCCGTCCTAAAGTTCTACCACGTCTCGGTAGCTTAAGTGCATCCAAACTCCTAACGGACTCTAATAGCTTTCTAAGGCCTCTGCCGAGCTAAGGGACTAGAACCCACGGCTAAAGTCTTTGCCAAGTTACATAGGCTTGCCCGAACGAAGGATGATGAGTTCTGGTTGTTTTAGGCTAAGTCGAACTGCTCCCTCTTTATCAATCTCCCTTCTTCATTGAAGAATTGGAAGGACTGCTTTTTCATATTGAGGAGCATGATTTCGAACGGTTTTGAGGGTATCCACGGAGTTGGCAACACTTGGTAGCTCCGATCCCGAAGAAGATCGCCTTAAATAAGGATGAAGATGCCATGGCGAAAGAGTTAAAATCTCAGGCGTTTACCCAGAAATTCTCGTGCTTTGATGCGGTTATGGCCGAGCTAAAATATTGGATGATGCGGCTGATCACTAACGAAGAATATGAGCTTCAGCTCTCTGACCTCGGCCCTGGTACTACCCATATCTCTAGTCTCTGAATCTTAGCGAACTCACTGACTTCTTCTTTATGCAGGTATGGCGGGTAGCGATGCTTCCAAGGAGAGCCGCAAGTGAAAGAGGAAAGTCTCCAAAAAAGTGCAAGCGATGAAGGCGGCCACCATTGCTGATGCTCAGACCCTTCATCGTGAATTAGTAGAGGTGTCGAGCTCTCCTCCCCGATCTTAGGAGTAGCCAATCCTTGAGGTAGAGGTCGTCGCTCCTACGCCTTAGCAAATCGAGCTTCCGCCTCCCCCGTCTCCTCCGATCTCTTCCAATGTGGAAGGGGAATCCTCGAGTCCTATGGTTAGGACACTTTCCCGGGGCACTCAACTTCTGATCCAGTCGCTGGAAAGGAACCGCTCTATAAAAGGGAATCTCAGCCTGGCTAAAGTCATGGGAGCTTCCATCTGCTTCCAAGAAGATCAGAACCAGTTAGCAAAGGAGAGCATGGATGATATCTTAGCTCAGATAATGAGCTTAGGCTTAGAGGCCATTGCAAACCAGCACGTACTTAGAGAGAAAGCCCACGCCTTAAAGAAGGAGATCTTTAAGGCGGTCCAAGATGCCTCAGCTGTAAAAGCTCAGCTCTCCTCTGCTAACGGCTATATCGCCAGAATGGAAGATCGGGTGAATCATTATGAGGAGAGGATAGCGGAGGTGGAGCGAGAACTTGAAGACTTATGCTGAAGACCTTCGGCAAAGGAGGAAGAGCTCCTACCCAAGGATGAGGAGCTCCAAGCTAAGGAAGAGGAGAGCACCACAAAGGAGGTCGGGCTTATGTGAACGCACATAATGACCTTCTAGCCGAGCTGAGGAAGCGGTATCCTGAAGAGGACTTCTCCTGGATGAATGAGCTCGCCCCAGAGGCCGAAGATGAGAGCGACGAGGAGCCATAGAGAGAGAGAGAGAAAATGAGAGAAATGATGATGTACCTAGAGAGCAGGCTGGGGGAGACCCTCCAGCTGAATGACTTGTAAATTTTATTTTGAAATGAATTGAAGTCCTTTTTCTGTTCAAATTCTTGATGAGATCAAAAAGCGTCGAAATCGTATGAGTACTTAATTTTCTGAACGTATTGGAAATCAAACCTGAAAGCCACCATTAACCTAAGTATAAGAGATCGAAAAACATTGTAAGCCTGAGACTGGACTTAGCCATGACCAAACACCGGGTAAATCTGTAGAACATTGGAAAGACTTGATTTGAATTCTTAAGATCGGGATCGTCAGTAGACCGGACAGAAACCTTAACTTTATTTTAAGAAATATCTGGGACATTCAAGTGAGGAACCCCATTCTAGCATTAGCTAAATGAATTTCCACAATATTTGTAAGGAGAGATCGGGGGCAAGACTAGATGGTACGGAGACCTGACATTAGTTCGAACCCATCTGATAAGAGATCGGAAAACAATTAACTAAGTGTGGGATCGGTTCATTCCGTGGTCGAGCAATCGATGAGTTCAGAAAATTCATTTGTGATCGAAAGACATCCCCTGAAAGCAGCTTATGAAGTCGATTAAAAAGTCCCTTGACTTCGGAAGTCGACCAAAATATGGTGTTAACACTTCATGAAGAAAACCATATCTCACTGGTGGGTGAGATATCCTGGTTGATCTACGAGGAGTTACAGTAGATGTTTCATCAACAGGTGTAGGTTCACTAGATGGATCTAAATCCATCTGATCTGTTGGTTGGTCAGAATTCTCCAATTCTAACTCTATTTGCCTTCCTTTGCCTCCTTCTTGAACAAATTGTTTTTTAAGAAATGTGGCATCTTTCATTACCACAACCTTTTGTGATGTAGGCAAATAAAAATAATATCCAAAACTCTCTCTTAGATATCTAATAAATCGACCCTTTTCTGATCTGGTTTCCAATTTATCAGTGTTCAGCTTTTTGATATAAGCTGGACAACCCCAAATCTTAACGTGCTTAAGACTTGGTTTTCTTCCATGCCATATCTCATAAGGTGTGGAAGATACTGATTTTGATGGAATCCTATTCAGAATATGCAAAGCTGATTCTAATGCAAATCCCCAAAAGGAGATTAGCATATCAGTATAGCTTATCATACTTCGTACCATATCCAATAGGGTACGATTTCTCCTTTCAGATACACCATTTAGCTGTGGTGTTCCTGGAGGAGTCAGCTGGGAAATAATGCCATGCTCCCTTAAGTATTCATCAAATTCAGTACTCAAGTATTCACCTCCACGATCTGATCAAAGAGCTTTAATACTTTTTTCTGTTTGATTTTCTACTTCAGATTTAAATTCTTTGAACTTTTCAAAGGATTCATGTTTGTATTTCATCAAATACAAATACCCAAACCTTGATTTATTGTCAGTAAAGGTAATAAAGTAATGAAAACTACCTCTGGCCATTTCTCTAAATGGACCACATACATCACTATGTATTAGCTCCAAAATATTTTTAGCTCTTAGCCCTTGTCCAATAAAGGGTGATCTAGTCATTTTACCCTGAAGTCAGGATTCACAGGTTGGAGTAGGTTCAAAACTCAATGAGGATAGAATCCCCATTTTCTCCAGTTTTGTAATCCTATCTTCTACAATATGACCTAATCTTAAGTGCCAAATATATTTTGAACTTGAGTTGATTTTCACCATGGCATTGCATTCATTTAGATCACTTGCATTCCATTTGTGTTTGTCATTATTATCCAAATAATAAAGACCATCATTCATATAACCCAAACCAACATATTTATTTTCAAAATGAATATTGCAAACATCATCTATGAACTAAAATTCATAGCCATTTCTAGTCAAACTAGATATAGAAATGATGTTCTTAAAAGCATCAGGTACATATAATATATTATCCAAACACAAAACATATCCAGACATGTAAAAAGATTTAGATCCTATGGTTAAAGCTTCAACAGTTGAGCCATCGCCAATTCGGAGTCTAACATCTCGAGAACGCAAGCTGCTACTATTTGCTAGTTCCTGGATATCATAAGAAATGTGAGAATTGGCATCAGTATCTAAAACCCAAGCTGTAGATGAACTATGAGTATCATCAGAATCTAAATAACAAGATATGGACATACCTTCTGAAGGTGTATCCTTCTTATCCTTCAGAGAAGCAAGATACTCTAGGCAGTTCCTTTTCCAGTGCCCATCCTGCTGGCAGTGAAAACACTTTCCTTTCCTCCATCAGCTTTAGTCTTCCCTTTCTGTTTAGCTATTTTCTTGGAAGGACCAAGAATTTGAGGTTTCTTTTTCTTATTGCCGTTCTTCTTGTTGAACTTTCCAACATATGAAGATGCAATCAAAACTACCTCTTTTCCTTTATTGCTCGGCATATTCTTTTGGGCAATAACTAACATGTTGAGTAAACTAGCCAAGGTTCATTCCTGTTTAGTCATATGGAAATTTGTCGCAAAATTCCCAAATGACTCAGGAAGGGACTGAAGGATCAAATCCATTTGCAGTTGGAAATCCATGTTAAAGTCAAGATGTTCTAGTTGCTCAATCAGCCGAATCATCTTGTGGACATGATCTCCAACATTCTGTCCCTCTGACATCCTCATGCGGAATAGCTGTCTAGATATCTCATACCTAGCATTCCTGCTGTGCTCACCATATAACTCTTGTAGGTGAAGGAGGATCTCACTCGCACTCTGCATGTTATCATGCTGCTTCTGTAACTCATTACTCATAGAAGCAAGCATGTAACACTTGGCTCTCATAACATGCTCCTTCCACTTGTCCAAAGTTTTATGTTCCTCTTGAGTGGCCTCTAGAGGTAAAGGACCAGGAACCTGTGAGTCTAGAACATTTCCTATATGTTCAAGGTTCAGGACAAGTTTCAAATTTCTTAGCCAATCAGAGAGATTAGGTCCTGTTAACTTATTGCGATCAAGTATGCTTGCAAGGATATTGGATGGTGGTGGTTGTGGAATGCTCATTATTATCAGAAATTAACTGCAAAAAATAACCAAATTAATTAATAAATGTATCATGTATTTAACCAAAATGATTATGGTCTTTTAATCAAATTGGTCCTCCCACTAACTTAGCGAATCCTACACTTGCAAAGTAGAAAACAGAAATCCTAGTTGGATGGATTTCTAGTGGGTGATTGAATTCTTATAATCTTATTGATCATCCTCAGGCACATCCATTATTGGAATTACAACAAACTATAAGTGAGCAACTCCTTGCCCATCACATCTCATGTGAGGTTCAATCCTTTACCTAGCCCCTAATGCTCAAAATCTCAAGCACATCCATTATTGACTTATCTTGCATTAGTTAAGTTGATCCCATTGAGCCAGTAAACATGCAAATAATTTTAATGTCCTCAGGCACATCCATTATTGGGCACCAAACCATTTACATATTTACAACATCTCATGCTTCACAATTATTCTTAAGAAAATCTCTTAAATTAGTTACATCAGAGTATTTAAAATTTATTAAAATAATTGCCTCAATGGAGGGCCCATGTTATAATTACTTTAATTATACCATTTCCAACTTAATCATTTGTTTGGAAGATTTTATGGTCGGCCTAATTACTATTAAGGTCTCACTTTGCACATTATCTAATTAGCATGCATATATCATATACTTGCATACATTTCCATACATCTCATGCATTCATGGATAAACAATAAATATGGTATAATCATGGACTTTCTAAGGGATTCAATTCTGAGCCACCAAGAATTGAATCAGGGTATTCCTAGGTGTATTTCATTCATTCATATTACAAGAGTTACTGAAGGAGTACATAATCAATACTTGATCTTGAATTCCTCCCACTGGTCCCACCAATGCTCTTGACCTCCTTGATCTTCTTGCAATCCAATTACATAATAATCCTTGGCATACCAAGGTGAATTTACAAGAACCAAATAAATGAAATTACAACCCAAAAAATATTACAACATTTATAATACATGCCACTAAAATAAATTAAAATAAATTAATTAATTTACAATCAAAAGAAACATAAAAGAAATAAATCTAATCATATTGGTCTTTTATTGTCCATGATCATCCATCATGCATATCACTATTTAACAATTAAATAAAACATACATACTTAAATTAAATTGAATATCTCATATTCAACTTAAAAATCCAGACTTGAATATGATTCAAACAAATTTAAAAATTCGGATTTAAATCACATTCAAACAAATTTAAAAATTCATATTTGAATTAAAACTTAATTGTATGATTAAAACTCCTAATTAAACACTTTAATTAGTCATGAGCCTAATTATGGGCCTTGAAGCCAAGCCCACAAACAAGCCCAAAAACCATGCACATGGTTGAATGCATCAAACCATGCGCACTATTGGAGTTCATTAAAATGCCGCTACCTATTCCTTGCAACCAGCAATGAATCAATAATCTCATGATCAAATCACACAATTAAATCATATAATCAATAATCTAAATGGCAAATATAGTGGCTCTGATACCAATTGAAGGAGCGAAAGTATGAAAAATATAAGTTTAGATCATTGAATTCAAAATTTTCTTCTAAGGTCCCATGCATCATGCAAGATTCATTATTTATCTATTTGATTTCAATGATAAACAGCATATTAAAACACTTTTAATATGTTTTTTGAATCTACATTTGTTATTTAAGATTTTAGAATTAACAGATTAATTCATTAGAACCCTAGATTAAATAAAAAACAAGTGCACTAACCTTTTGATGCACTGTATTTGTGTTTGGTACCTTTGGGATGCACCTAGGACACTAGAAATTGTCCCTCTAGCTTTTCCACACCAAGATCACCAATGGCAGCCCTTTGAATAGCTTCTCAAGCCTTTCTAATCAATTAAAAATTAATGTTTTGCCTTTAGAGATGTTATAGATGCATATAGGACACTAGAAACGATTTCTAGCAATTTTAATTCAAAAGAATGTTGGTAATTCTTTTTGAATTGATGAAAGATGAAGAAGAAGAGAGGAAGAGGTCTCTAAGGGTGGCGGCACATATGAAAGAAATAGCAGCTTGTTCTTTTGTTCTTTCATCATTTCCCTTATATAGCTGGGTCATCACTTAAAACCCTTACCACATGTCATCTTCTGATTGGCTCTTAGTTTAATTCACCCAATCACAATGTGCCAAGTGTCAAACTTAGATTTAATCATGACTTTGATCATCTTACATGATTAAAAGACAAATAGCAAGCTTATGTGTAGTGCCATGTGTCACCATCTCATGGTGCCACGTGTCACCCTGTGAAATGACCAAAATACCCTTGTATCTTAATTTTGAGTTCTCAACCTAAAATAATTATTTCTTTTCTTTTAATCAATTTATATCAAATATAAATTAATTAATTAATCTCTATTAATTAATTTCTCATAATTAAATTCATATTTAAACACTTAAAATATAAATTTAACTTATACTATATATCCAACAACCTAGATTTGGTTTCAAGCCATGCTAGGGACTTTGCAATCTAATTGCAAATCAAACCTATTTAATTAATTAATTAAACTCTTTAACTAATTAATTAAATCACATTTAACTTGGTAATTACTTGTGTATGTGTGTGACTCACTAAGCTCATCACTAATTAGCAATAAGATATTATATCAACTCTTAATATCATCAGAACTCTTTCTTACCATAAATGATTTCTCTAAATCATTTTATGCACCTCATTGACTATGGTTAACACCTAGCATAGCATGCCATGGCCACCCAGTTAGTGATAAGATTTATCTTAAATGAACCTATAATCATATGTTACCATGCACTAGAATCTCTCTGTTACAAAATCCCAATTCGAGCTAGAGTCATGGTTTATGTCAAATCCCATTTGCTATGAATATTATGTTCTCTTTTAATTCCAGTTCTTGATTAAAAGGATTTTCTCATCAGAAACTATTTTCTGATTAAATCTATCTATCCTAGCTAAGATCTTGAAACATCAAGAACAATTAAATGAACATAGGATTTTATCCCTATTTACTTAAGGTAACAGATTCCATCTTGGTCAACACCTACCTCCATATATAACTAGTAGGAGCCAACACATGCTCATATACCCATACACAGTACAAGTATGAAAGTAGTATGAAACTCAAACCACCTATATACAAGATAACTGTGCTATCTCAGGTCTAAAGACTATATGCACTTATATGATTTATGATAATATATTGACAAGAGTAAACTCTATGTGCTTGTCATAAATGTCACTAGTTCGGCCTATTTATCATGCATAAGTGCCTAACATATTTGTTTTATGGCATAAGACTCACCATTCCATCTTATTTATATGTCATATAAATATACTGGGAACAAACATGAATACAATCTTTCTAGATAAGTCATATCCTGTGTGAAGTATCCTCGATTGTGAACCAATTTATGATACTTTATGCTAGAAATACTATCACTCATATTCTTAACAATTTAAGAATAGAATTTCTAATAAAATATCAATGGACCTTTTCTATTACACATAAATATATTATGTAAACAGAAAAGTGAAAATGCCCTTTTTATTAATAAAACATGTAAAAGATAGATACTAAATGATATGCTCTATGGCATACTACTAACAATATCTTGCTCGGCTACACTGTAAACGGGTAAGGGGTGTCACACTGTCAACCTATTGTGATCAAGTATGCTCGCAAGGATATTGGATGGTGGTGGTTGTGTTGTGCTCATTATTATCAGAAGAATAACTGTAGAAAATAACAAGATTAATTAGTAAATGTATCATGTAATCAACCAAAATGATTATGGTCTTTTAATCAAATTGGTCCTCCCACTAACTTAGCAAATCCTACACTTCTAAAGTAGGAAACGGAAATCCTAGTTGGATGGATTTCTAGTGGGTGATTGAATTCTTATAATCTTATTGATCATCCTCAGGCACATCCATTATTAGAATTACAATAAACTATAAGTGAGCAACTCCTTGCCCATCACATCTCATGTGAGGTTCAATCCTTTACCTAGCCCCTAATGCTCAAAATCTCAGGCACATCCACTATTAACTTATCTTGCATTAGTTAAGTTGTCACACCTTATCCCTTGTAAGGCACGACATGTTTCTGTAGCATACCTAATGAATCACCGAACTCCACCTACCAATAACCCATTAGTTATGCTACAAAGGATTTTAAAACAAACCATAGCTTTTTAACTTATCACTTCTTTTGCAGAAAACCGCATGAGAATAGTTAAAATTCCATATAAACATTCATTGGAAATAATGATAGACTAAATATTGCAAAAGTTACATTTTCATAAGTCTCAAAGTAAAATACAAAATAGTTACAAACTCAAAATGTGATAGCAATGCAATGCTTTTAAATACAAACTGCTCAATGTCCGTACATCCATACATATAGGCACAAAATACATCCAAAGGAATCACAAGGGTATACCTAATGTAAATACCTACAAACAATACCAAAATACTGCTTTCAAGTCTCTCACTCGGCAGCCTTCTCCTTTCCCTTACCTACGACAGCATAAAGAAGCTATCGCTGAGTATATCACTCAGTGGTGCACAACTAATAACTTTAAAACTTAAGATAAAACATAATTTGTCAAAGTATAATAAATCACATTTTTCTTAAGCGTGAAAACTTCACAATAGTTCTAAGTCCATAAAGGCCATTTATTGGAATAACATTTGAAATGAGAAATCACACTTCATAAATCACAATTCAAAAAGCATTAGTGTTGCCAACATCAACACACAGTTTAGGCCATGACACAAAATTTCAAGATCAATGCCGTGTTGTATACCACGACAAAGCAATCTCAACCTCACTAACCATTATTAATGAGGGAAGGGCTAGCTAACTAATGAGTACTCATGTAGTCTTATCCCACTAACCGTTATTAATGGGAGACATAATCAATATCAATTATCAACCCCAAGTAGCCATTACTACTGGAGAGTTCCGAAAGGGACTGTCATGCTAACTGTGGTTTCAAAACAGTTTCCAAAAATTTCCCACTCGACAATCACATTTATAAACCAATAAACACATTTAAATTCATCATAATATCTATATAAAGGTGGCAACACCCAAATTTCTTAAATACAAGAGAAAAACCATATTTCAGTCAAAGTAAACTTGTTCAAAGCAAACTCATTTAATTTAACACATTCCAAGCAATTTACAAGTTTAGAAACGAAGAAAAGGTTAGTCGTACACAAACCTTCAATAATTCTCCTTTCTTGTTACCTACTTCTCCTTGTCCGTTCCAACTTCTTTTTCTACTGAAAATACACAAATAGAATACCTCAATACCAATCTCAATTGCTGCCAAGAACTCATTACATGCATGTCTAATGTATCCCAAGTTAGCTTTGAAAATTTTAGAATATTTTGATTTTGGGACAGCTTGGTGCCCCAATCTTTGAACCCAATTTTTACCTAGTTTCGATCATAATTTGGTGAGGTGTTCTTCATGAAAATTGTTCATTTAGGTCTGAAATTTATTTTCCTTTTTGAATCGCCTAATTCGGAGCTGTATAGCTCAAGTTATGACCAAAATACAGTTACTGTTCACGTCATTGTTCATCCTACAAATTCAGTTCTGGCAGATTTATCGATCCAACTTCGTTCAGCAATTTGATCAAGTAAAGTCCATAATTTGGTCTAATATTCTTCATATGAAATGTTCTACTATGTCTTAGGTTTCCATCAATTTAAGAATCGACTAAATCAGAGTTTTCTAGAGAGAGTTATGGCCATGCAAAATTTACTGTTCATATGGTAAATCTACAGTTTTGTAGATTCGGTGATTCAACTTTGATCAGCAATTTGATTGGGTTAAGTTCATTATTTGGCCTCAAGTTCTTCATATGAAATGTTCTACTATGTCTTAGGTTTCCATCGGTTTAAGAATCACCTAAATCAAAGTTTTCTAGAGAGAGTTATGGCCATGCAACATTTACTGTTCATATGGTCAAATTCTGCGGGTTCCAGAATTTTGTCTCTAAGTGCAAGGCTCATTTTGGATAGCTTAAGGTCATTTTTGGAGTAGGGTATCTTCACAAAAATTCTAGCTCTATGTCTTAAGTTTCATTTCCAATTGGTTTCACACCAATTAGAGTTGTGTAGCTCAATTTATGGTCTGTCAAACACACTAAACTTAGTGTATAAATTCTATCCTAGGTTCAAATTTTTTATTTCTTCAATTATTCCCACTAACCAATCTCAATTCATATTTAATTCACCTAAAATGACTATAATTTAGAATTGATACATCAATGGCACTTCCTAGCACAAACCCCACAATTTTCAAATACCAAAGTTTGCAATTTTTCCTAATCCTATCATTTAATTACCTCCATTCATCAACACAATGTCAATTCAAACTAAATAAACCTCAAATGACCATAATTTAAAACTACACACACCAATTTCACTCTCTAGCACCAAAACTCTAATTTTCCCATGAACCCTAATCTCCTATAATTAAATTTATACACATTTCATGCAATTTCTTTGCCCCAATCATGTATACTACTTCAACTAAGCTTAATCTCATCATAAATTTCATTCAAAGACATCAAACCCTAACTTTTCTCTAATTTGGCCAAAACACTTGTTTAGATTCCATACATGTTTTCTTTCATTTTCTTATGAAATTTCATGCGTTCTCATGTAAATTCATCACACCCAAACTTGATTCAAAGCATATTTGGTTAATCAAGCATGAAAGAGAGAGCTTACCTCACTTGATGATTTTTCTCACTTCCAATCTCTTCCAAATCTTGCTCTTCTTGTTTTTAATCTCTCAATCAAAGATCTCTTTGATGTTTTCTTTTAGTGGGCTATGGAATTTATGAAGGGAATTGAAGTGAATCAAGACTTGGAAGGGAAAACAATGGTGGAAGAAGATTGGAGAAGAAGAGAAAAGAAAAGAAAGGGAGAGAGAAGATGGGTGGTGGCATGGAAGAAGAGAAAGAAGGAGACTTGTCTTCTTTTATACTTATTTATTCCTTTTTAATTAAATAATTAAGTTTAATTATCAAAAGCTCGTAAGTTATTAATTTTAATTAGGTCAAAAATGGAATTTAAGTTCTAGATTTTTACCTCTTTTATTTTCTTTCCACTTTTACTCTAATTTTTCCCTCAATATTTCTTCATAATTCAATAATTTATTTTCATTTAATTAAATTGACATTTTGGTCAAAAATCAACTCTCAAAGTAAATTGACCAAAATGCCCCTTATCGGGTCATAATCCCTCTTTTACAATATACCCGGTGAGTCCTTATATTTTTGGGTCACTTGAATTTTTATTGTGTCTATCTCAATTAATTTTCTATTTATTTTTGGTCCTCAAGGTGTCTTTGAATAGTACTAGTCACGGACCAAAAATGATACTATTCATAACTCGGAGGTTCGGGGTGTTACATAAGTTGATTCCATTGAGCCAGTAAATATGCAAATAATTTTAATGTCCTCAGGTACATCAATTATTGGGCACTAAACCATTTACATATTTACAACATCTCATGCTTAACAATTATTCTTAAGAAAATCTCTTAAATTAATTGCATAATATGTAAGTATTTAAAATTTCTTAAAATAATTACCTCAATGGAGGGCACATGATATAATTACATTTAATTACACCATTTCCAACTTAATCATTTGTTTGGAAGATTTTATGGTCTGCTTAATTACTATTATGGTCTCACTTTGTACATTATCCATTTGGCATGCATATATCATATACTTGCATACATTCCCATACATCTCATGCATACATGGATAAACAATAAATATGGTATGATCATGGACTTTCTAAGAGATTCAATTCTGAGCCACCAAGAATTGAATCAGGGCATTCCTAGGTGCATTTCATCCATTCATTTTACAAGATTGCTGAAGGAGTACATAATCAACACTTGATCTTAAATTCCTTCCACTGGTTCCACCAATGCTCTTGACCACCTTGATCTTCTTGCAATCCAATTACATATTAATCCTTGGCATAACAAGGCGAATTTACAAGAATATGGACTTTAAAGTCCTTAAATAAATGAAATTACAACCCAAAAATATTACAACTTTTATAATACATGCCACCAAAATAAATTAATTAATTTACAACCCAAAGAAAAATAAAAGAAATAAATCCAATCACATTGGTCTTTTATTGTCCATGATCATCCATTATGCATATTACCATTTAACAATTAAATAAAACATACATACTAAAATTAAATTGAATATCTCATATTCAACTAAAAATTCAGATTTGAATCTCATTCAACCAAATTTAAAAATTCAAATTTGAATCTCATTCAAATAAATTTAAAAATTCATATTTGAATCTCATTCAAACAATTGAATCAAAATTTAATTGTGTGATTAAAATTCTTAATTAAACAATTTAATTAAGTATGGGCCTGAGATCATACAATAATTGCACAATTGAAGCCCAATACTATGCGCACCATGGAGGTGCTAAAACCATGCGCACCATATGTGCATAAAACATGCCGCCACCTTTTGATGCAATGCAACCAGTATTGAATCAATCAACTTTTGATCAAATCACACAATTAAATCTCATATTAAACAATCTAAATGGCAAATATAGTGGCTCTGATTCCAATTGAAGGAGCGGAAGCATGAAAATTATTAGATTAGAACATTGAATTCAAAATTTTTCTTCTAGGGTCTCATACATCATGTAAGATTCATTATATACCTAATTGATTTCAATGTTCAATTGCATATTAAAACCCTTTTAATATGATTTAGGATCTTCATTTACCATTTAAGATTTTTGAATTAATAAATTAATTCATTAGAACCCTAGATTAATACAAGAACATGTGCACTAACCTTTTGATGCACTGTAGATGTATTTGGTACCTTTGGGAAGCACCTAAGTCCCCAAATGTTGTCCTTCTAGCTTATCCACACCAAGATCACCAATGGTAGCCCCTTGAATAGCTTCTCATGCCTTCCCAACCAATTAGAAATTAGGGATTTTCCTTTAGAGAGGTTGTAGATGTATATAGGACACTAGAAACAATTTCTACCAATTTTAATTCAAGAGAATATGGGCAATCCTCTTTGAATTGATGAGAGAAGAAGAAGAAGAAGAGAGGAAGAAGGCTTCAAGGGTGGCGGCACCTTTGAGAAAAAATCCGATTGTATTTTTGTTCTTTCATTCTTTCCCTTTTATAATTAGGTCACCACTTAAAACCCTTGCCACATGTCATCTTCTGATTGCATCTTAGTTTAATTGATCCAATCACATTATGTCAAGTGTCAAAACTAGATTTAATCTTGACTTTGATCATCTTACATGATTGGAAGAAAAATGGCAAGCTTATATGGTGCTATGTGTCACAATCTCATGGTGCCACATGTCACCCAGTGAAATGACCAAATTACCCTTGCGTTTCAATTTTGAGTTCTCAACTCAAAATAATTATTTCTCCTCTTCTAATCAATTTATATCAAATATAAATTAATTAATTAATCTCTATTAATTAATTTCTCATTATTAAATTCATATTTAAACACATTAAATATAAATTTAACTTATACTATACATCCAATAACCTAGATTTGGTTTCAAGTCATGCTGGGACTTTGCAGTCTTATTGCAAATCAAACCTATTTAATTAATCAATTAAACTCTTTAATTAATTAATTAAATCACATTTAACTCGGTGATTACTTGTGCATGTGTGTGACTCACTAGGCTCATCACTAATTGGCAATGAGATATAATATTAACTCTTAATATCATTAGAACTCTTTCTTACCATAAATGATTTCTTTAAATCATTTTAGGCGCCTAATAGACCATGGTTAACACCTAGTATAGCATGCCATGGCCACCCAATTAATAATAAGGAATACCTTAAATGAACCTTTAATCATATGTTACCATGCACTAGAATCTTTCTGTTACAAAATTCCAATTCGAGCTGGAGTCATGGTTTATGTCAAACTTTATTTGTTATGAATATTATGCTCTCTTTTAATTCTAATTCTTGATTAAAAAGATTTTCTCATTAGAAACTCTTTTCTGATTAAATATGTTTGTCCTGGCCAAGAACTTGAAACATCAAGAATAATTAAATGAGCATAGGATCTTATCCCTATTTACTTAGGGTAACAGATTCCATCTTGATCAACACCTACCTCCATATAACTAGTAAAAGTCAACACATGCCCATATACCCATACACAGTACAAGTATGAAAGCAGTATCAAACTCAAACCACCTATATACAAGATAACTGTGTTATCTCAGGTCTAAAGATTATATGCACTAATATGATTTATGACAATGCATTGACAAGAGTAAACTCCACGTGCTTGTCATAAGTGTCACTGGTTCGGCCTACTTATCATGTATAAGTGCCTATCATGTTTATTATATGGCATGAGACTCACCATTCCATCTTATTTATATCTCATATAAATACCTTGGGAACAAACATGAATACAATCTTTCTGGATAAGTCATGGCCTGTGTGAAGTATCCTCTATTGTGAACCAATTTATGATACTTTGTGCTAGAAATACTGTCACTCATATTCTTAACAACTTAAGAATATAATTTCTAACAAAATATCAATAGACCTTTTCTATTACACATAAATATATTATGTAAACGGAAAAGTGAAATTGCCTTTTATTAATAAAACATGTACAAGATACATACTAAATGATATGCTCTAGGGCGTACTACTAACAAAAAGCAGCCTTGATACTGGCTCCAATTTTTTCCATGACTTGTTGAGCAATTTGAGTGCCAATGCTAGCTATGTCGAAGGCGATTGGAGTCATCTCTTGTGCTAGGGGTGACTCATTATCAAGAACTTATTATTCATTCTCAAGAACTTATTATTCATTCTCATTGGGATTGAGATTAACTTCATCAACTACTCTTTCAAGGTTAGACCTTGTGGCTTCTTTTTCACAAAAACTTTTTTGCTTTGAGCATGATGACCTAAACGCTTATGTGCAAATAATAATTGAGAATGCAAATGAGGTGAGCAGAAATAGAGTCCCACCGAGCATGCCAAATCACTATGTAGACCCCCTACTTTTGTGACCTTGTGAGCATGTGTATTAAGGTCATGAAGAACCCAATGATGAAAAAATTCTATGACTGTGAGATATATTTAAAGACATTAAAAATGAATAATTATATATATGGCATGTTTCTTAGAGAAAATAATTCTGAAAAGTAAAAAATGTTTAATTAAATTGAAATGAAATTTATTTTTTATTTAAATTTAATTTTGGAAATTTGTTTTATTAAAAAACCTAATTAGACCTAATTGGAGTCTCTAAGGCCAATAAGGCCCAGTAAGGAATTTTGATTAAATAAATAAAAGCCCATAATTTTTTTATTTTTAAAAGAAAATAAAAATTAAATAGGATATTTTCTCTTTAAGACTCTTTAAATCTTCTTATTTAGGAATTACATAAACTTTCTATATAATTTTTAGACCTAAACCCTAAATATACATCACAGAAAAGAAGAAACAAAGGGAGAGAGGGAGGAGAGAAGAGAACAACACAACACAAGAAAAAAAAAAAAAAAAAAAACTGTCACACCCTACCCCTCTGTAAGGCATAACATGATCCCGTAGTATACCTAATGAATTACCAACTCCGTCTACTGATAACCCATTAAATACACTACAAGGGATTTTAAAAACTTTTCTTACTTCTTTTACAGTGGTGAGCACTATTTACAGGTGTTAAAGACTTTGGTGAACTGAAGTGAAATAACTAACTCATTTGATTTATTTGGAATTTCTGTAAAAATTTTGGCAGAGTGCCATCTGTATTTTGGACAAAACAGTTCTTCAGAAAACCTGTAAAAAAAAGCACTTCAATAATTTTCCAAATCTCAACCCCAATACATTTCTCAACACAACAATTTATCAACTCAATTCCATAGAAATTTTTCAAAGTCTGAGATAAGGAAATATAATACAATTTTCACAAGTCAAATAACTCATAATTAATTTACAACTTCAAGGTACAATTTGAATTTACAACTGCTCAAAACCAAAAACAAAATGTACATACAGTGTCATACATTACAGTACAAAATGCAAAATACTGGTATACTCATTATACTAGGTAATCCCTCATTTGGATGTATATGCGACCTAGTATCTGCCACTATGCGTCTCTCTACTGCGACAATAAAAGCTATCATTTGAGACAATGTCTCAGTGGTGCACAACATTAACCAAATACAATTTAAATCACAATTCATAAATCATGTAAATAGTGGATACTTAAAACCATAGTTAAATTCAAGACAGTAATTGTCAACAAGAATTTAAACTCCATTTGTCAATATCACAATAATTTTCATAAGTTAGATCATGTTTGAATTCAAAAAGATAGTATATGTCAATGAGAGTTTAAATCCATTTCACAATCTCACAATACATATCAATAAATCACACATGACTTAATCATGATCCATAGTTCAATTCGTCCCAAAAGCCGATGGCTAATGAGGTATTCAATTCGTCCCAAAAGTCGATGACTAATGAGGAATAACATAGCTAGCTAGCAAAAATATGAGTACTCATCCAATTCGTCCTCAACAGGCACACACCTCAACACTTCAGCCAGAGAGGGAATTCAATTCGTCCCACTAGACAAGCTAATGAGGAATACAATCAATATACATGATAGCTGTGGTTTCAAACCATTTCCAATGCTTTTAAATCAATAAGTATCCATCAATGTCATTCAAACAATTTCTCACAGTTTCAAATCATTTACAATGCTTTTCAAGCAATAAATATCCATTCAAATACATTTCCACAATTTAAAACAATAATATACAAATAGTCAATATTTATTTCAATTGAAAATAATTCAAAAGAAATAGTTGTTGTGCACAAACCTCTGATGTTGTCCCCACAGTGCGGACTCGGTGTTTCCTTCCCTTTTCTTTGAGTCCTTGTTAACTGAGAAACACAATTTGAAGTGTTTCAGTGCTAAATTAAACTGTCTCTATTGATGGTGTTTGGTAAATAATGCACTGAACTCAATTATTCACTTAATCACCTAATATACCAACCCTCGTTGCGTTTCAGGTAAATTAGGTTTTAGTGTCATTAATATATCACACTCGATAGGGTTTTAGGTTTGGTACGTTTTGCCAAACTCGTTTCCTTGTTTAGTGCATTTTAATGCAACTTGCTGGATTCCGGGATACTGGTTTGACCTAGCCGGACGGCCTAGTTTCCTCGGTTTTCGGGTTTCGGTCAAAACTACAAACTTGTAGATCTAGGTCTTATTGCACGCGGGGCAAAATTTCAGGTCAATCCGAGTTAAGTAGACCAAGTTATGGTCATTATACTATTGCTGGTCAAATGGTACCAATTTAGGTCAATTTTAGGTCAATTTGGTCAACTCTGGTTCGGCCAGTTTTTGGACCCGAACTTGTGCAAGCTTTTTGACTTGCTTCTGGTCATTTCTGGGTTTTGCTGTCTTCATAAGACTTGTAGGTATGGGTCTTAACTATTCATGGTTAAAATTTCAGGTCAATTGGACCTGTTTTGAGTGAGTTATGGCCTAAACACTCACTGCTGCCCAATTGGTCATTTTTCAGGTCCTAATTGCACCTAATCCGAATTGGTCATTTTCTTAGGTCACCTTGCAAGCAGAATTTTGGTATGTTTTCTCAATGAAAGTTGGCACATTTTGTGCCTAGTTTCACCTCCAATTGGTCTCATACCAATTGAGGTTACACATTTAAACTTATTGGTCTATTTGCACACTGTCCTCTATATGCCTTTCAAACTCCAATTCAAACACATTTTTAACTTGCAATTTGTTTACTTCCCTACCAATCTGTTTTGGTACATTACCAAAAGCATATTTTACTTTACACTAACATTACTTTGGCCAGATTACAATTACCCTCAACACACCAAATATAATTCACATTTACAAGTTCTAAATACCATTACATACACACCTAACCATTACAAATCTTACATACACTTTACAATATCAATCTCCATACATATCCATCAATCCTTTTAGGTCAATATTCTGCCTACACTTCCATGAATACATACAATTATTCAAGTGTCCCCAAGCTCCCGCAAACCTTCTTCAACACCACATTGCCCTACAATTCATCAATTCTCATTCAAGTGCCAAAATCACCATATAAACATGAAGTAATTCACTAGGATATTAAATCACCATGATCAACATTATTTCTCATCAATTATATGCACAATTATCTCATCAAAAACATGACTCCATGGCTGTCCAAAATGAAAACAACAATAACTCTTCAAACTCAAAATTTTCCTTCACAAAACCAATACCCATAACATGCACACAAAACTTAACAAAGGAATTCTCAAAAATGTAAACTTACCTTTGATTGTATCTTGCTAAACCTTCACCAAACTTCTCAAATTTGGTATCAATATCTTCCTTGTGATGTGTAGACAAAGTTTTATGAAGGAACTCAAGTGATTAGAAGTGAAATGAGTGGTTAGATGAGCTTGCATGAAAAACGGCTATGGTGTTTCCTCTCACCTTCATTCACGACAATGTTGAGATAACTTTGAGGAAGATGAAGTTCAGCTGGTTAGTGGCCTTGCATCAGCACCTTTTTATGTTTAATTAAATCTTTAGTGGTCCACTAACAAAGTTTAAATCATATAATAAGGTAATTGTTCATTTATTCCACATTTAACCAATGATTTTAGCTATTTACTTTAGGTACCACTAAATTAATTTTTCCATTTATTTTCTAAGTGTAACACTATTTATTTTTAATGGACATTTAGGTCAAAAGACACTTCGGGATGTCAAATGACCATAATGCCCCTGTTCGGGTTGCATTCAGATTTTTAGAATAACACCGTATTTTGTCTGTTTTTCGTTTTCTCAGTTTTCTTTGTACTTATTATTTAATTTTTCTTTGATCTTTCTAATGATATTTGTTATTCTATAAGTTTCTATTTAAGTCCTAAAAATGTTTTCCAGGGTTCCCATGATCCGAGGCAGATCCAACGGTCCACGCAGTGACTTCCAGTCTGATCACCCATCGTTAGGTTTCATTTCGTTTAACTTGATCACATTTCTTTGCTATCATTTTTCCTTTGTTTTTCTTGTACTTTCTTTTCTTGTATTTCATTATTTTATGTCTCCTCACACATATCAATCGGTTCTTGGCATCCTAGTTGTCCAGGACAACACTAGTCACCGGAGCGGCGACGCACTCTAGAACTTTGGGGTGTTACAATTCTCCCCCTTAAATAAATTTCGTCTCGAAATTTTACAGCATTAGTCTCTCGAACAGCTATGGGTCTGTCTCCTCATATCCTCTTCACGTTCCCAAGTAGCTTCTGGCACGAATGATGGTTCCACAAAGACTTTAACCAGGTGTATCTGTTTGTTCCTCAGCTGTTTCACCTCATAAGCCAGAATTTTTATGGGTTCTTCCTCATATGAGAGGTCTGGATTTACTTCAATCTCTTCAACTGACAGTACATGAGATGGGTCAGATCTGTACCTCCTTAACATGGACACATGGAAGACACTGTGTATCCTTGCTAGCTCTGGAGGTAATGCCAACCGGTATGCCAAAGGACCCACTCTTTCCAGAACTTCATATGGTCCGATGAAACGAGGACTCAGTTTGCCCTTTCTGCCAAATCTCATAATCCTCTTCCAAGGAGAAACTTTGAGGAATACCTTATCACCCACTGCATACTCAATATCTCTTCTTTTCATATCAACATAGGACTTCTGACGGTCTGATGCATACTTGAGTCTATTTCTAATCAATCTGATCTTTTCCTCTGTCTGCTGAACAATTTCTGGCCCAATCATCTTCCTTTCACCTACCTCATCCCAACATAGGGGAGTTCTGCACTTCCTGCCATACAATGCTTCATATGGAGGCATCCCAATGCTTGATTGGTAGCTGTTGTTATAAGCAAACTCAATCAAAGGCAAGTGTGTATCCCAACTACCTTCAAATTCAATCACACAAGCCCGTAGCATATCCTCCAATATCTGAATAACCCTCTCAGACTGGCCATCTATCTGTGGGTGGAATGCTGTGCTGAAGTTCAATCTAGTTCCTAGGGCTCTCTGAAGACTACCCCAGAATCTAGAAGTGAACCTAGGATCTTTGTCAGACACAATTGATACTGGCACTCCATGCAATTTTACAATCTCATATATGTACAATCTGGCCAATCTTTCCAGGCTATAGTCCATCCGAACTGGTAAAAAGTGAGCAGACTTGGTCAACCTGTCAACTATAACCCATACTGCATCATGACTACTCTGTGTTCGTGGAAGTCCTGTAACAAAATCCATAGTTATTCGTTCCCATTTCCACTGCATCGACAAAGGATGTAACAAACCATTTGGAACTTGATGTTACGCCTTTACTTGCGACAAGTTAGGCATTTGGAAAGCAATTCACTATATCTCTTTTCATGCCCATCCACCATGAATGCTCTTTGACCCTCTGTACATTTTAGTTCCACCAGTGCATAGCAAATGGAGACTCATGTGCTTCCTTCATAATGATCTGTCTCAATTCCACATCACTAGGAGCACATTACGCCTCGATGTAGCAATAAACCATCCTCTCTCACAGAGAATTCGGGTTTCTTGCCTGCTTTGAACTTCTTTCGGTAGCTTCGATACTTTTCATCACTCTGAGCGACCATTACGATCGATCAATCAACACCGTTTGTACATGCCAAGCAACTCTTGTCATCCCTCATCATCAATCTCTAAACTGGCATGCTGTGCTTTCAATTCATATACCATGGACAAAGGAGAAACTCTGAGACTTGCCATAGTCTTGCGACTTAAGGCGTCAGCCACTACATTTGCTTTTCATGGCTGATAGTCTATTAAGCAATCATAATCTTTGATGAGTTCTAACCATCTCCTCTGCCTCAAATTCAATTCCTTCTGGGTGCCTAAGTACTTCAAGCTCTTGTGATCTGTGAAAATGTAGCATTTCTCTCCATACAGATAGTGTCTCTAGATCTTCAAAGCAAAAACAATAGCTGCTAACTCCAGGTCATGTGTTGGGTAATTCCTCTCATGCGGTTTCAGCTGGCGTGATGCATAAGCAATGACATTCCGATCTTGCATCGATTACAGCCTAACCCATTGTGAGAAGCATCACTATAAGCGTGTATTCTTTACGGAGTAGGTAAAGTGAAGCTGAGCTTGATTAAACACCTCTTTAACTCATCAAAACTCTGCGACATTTATCATCCCTTTGAAATTTTACATCTTTCGAGCGGTTTGGTCAGTGGAGAAGATAACATAGAAAACCCCTTCACAAACCGACGGTAATATCCAGCTAGACCCAAAAAACTGCGAATTTCTGTGATGTTCCTGGGCGGCTTCCAATTAAGGATAGCTTCTACCTTGCTGGAGTCTACCTTGATCCCTTCAGCTGACACAACATGTCCCAAAAAGGAGATTTCTTTCAGCCAAAATTCACATTTCGACAATTTGGCGTATAGTTGTTTCTCCCTTAAAGTCTGCAGTATAATCCGCAGATGTCTGTCATGCTCCTCTGCATTCCTTGAATATATCAAAATGTCATCAATAAACACCACCACAAATTGATCAAGATATGGTTTGAAAATAGTGTTCATCAGATCCATAAAAGCAACTGGAGCATTTGTCAACCCGAATGGCATTACTAGGAACTCATAGTGGCCATATCGAGTTCTGAAAGCAGTTTTTGGAATACTCTGCTCTTGCACCTTCAACTGATAATAACCAGATCGCAAATCAATTTTGGAGAATACAGCTGCACCCTTCAACTGATCAAACAGATCATCAATGCGAGGCAATGGATATCTGTTCTTTATTGTCACCTTATTCAACTTCCTGTAGTCAATGCATAAGCGGAGAGTACCATCCTTCTTCTTAAAAAACAACACTGGTGCTCTCCAAGGTGACACACTAGGGCGGATGAAGCCCTTTTCAAGTAATTCTTGCAACTGTATCTTCAACTCCTTCAACTCCGCTGGTGCCATTCTGTATGGCGTTATGGAAATTGGATCCACTCCAGGCATAACATTAATTTCAAACTGCACTTCTCTTTCCGGAGGTAATCCTGGCAATTCATCAGGAAACACATCTAGAAAGTCATATACTGTAGGGATGTCCTTCAATGCTGAACTCCCCACTTGGGTGTCTACCACATGTGCCAAGTAGGCTTCACACCCCTTTCTGATCATTTTTCTGGCTAGTGCAGCCGAAATGATGTTTGATGGCAATAACTGCCTCTCCCCTTGTATCACCACATCACTGTACTGAGGAAGGCCAAAAGTGACTGTCTTGACCTCTGATCAATCATGGCATGATGCCTAGCTAACCAATCCATGCCCAAGATGATATCATAATCTCTGAAGGGCATTTCAATGAAATCAGACAGGAAAGTGTGTCCTTGGATCACCAAAGGACAATCTCTATACATTCTATTAACCCTGACCTCCTGTCCTAACGGACTTGTTACTAGCACCTCAAAGTCCATTTTTGTACATGGAACAGCAATGCAATCAATAATGCTAGCACTCACATAAGAATGGGTAGAACCCGGATCAAATAACACAAACACATTCTGATTAAAAGTTGAGAAGGTACCAGCCACAACATCAGATGTCTCTGCCTCTTCCCTCTGTCTCATGGCATAGACTCTGACTGGAGCACTATCTTGCTCGATTGTTTCTTGTGCCTTGGTGCTCTTTGGGTTACCTCGACCCCTGCCTCTACCTCAGCTAGGTGGTTGTCGACACGGTGACAGGGGCTCGAATCGACCCTTCTGCGGTAGTAGGAGGTGGTCCAACTCTGCGACTCATCGGTGCAGTCCTTGGCAAAGTGTCCTGTGCCTCCACGATTATAACAGCTCCAATAGCCTTGTAGCAGATCCCACCATGATTTCTTCCACATGTTTCACATTGGCGGGAGGATAGGAACCTCTGGTACTTTCTTTGTCCGGATAGGGAGGTCTCGTCACGAATATCTTCCCCTACCGATTTCTTGCCACCTGCCATGTCCCCATAGTTCTTCCTCTTTCGGATAACCACTTTGGAACTCACATTCTCTGATTTTCCCTCTTTCTCTGTCTTCTCCGATCTCTTTTTCTGGAGCGGTCTCAAACTCAACTCTTTCCAACTCTAGGGCTTGAGAAACAAGTTCGGAGAAGTTAGTGTGTTTGAAGCCGAGCACTTGTACTGACATCTGGGCTTCAAGCCAGTTTCAAACCTCTTGCATCTTTCCCTGCTGGTAGCAAGCAAACTTACTGCATAATGGCTTAGGCGGGAAAATTCTCTTTCATACTCAGCCACTGATCTGCCCCCCTGTTTCAAACTTAAGAATTCTTGTAGCTTCTGGTCTACATAAGCATCAGGGATGTATTTCTGCCTGAATTCCCTGAGGAAGTCATTCCATGTTAGCACTGCAGGCTCTACCAGACTGTGGGGAATGGTTTTCCACCAGTCATAAGCATCCCCCTGTAGTAAGGACACTGAGTATTCAAATCTAAGCTCTTCTGTACAATGTAGCTTCTTGAACACCCTATCCATCCTCTCTAACCATTGTTCAGCTTCTAGAGGATCTCATGTCCTTAAACTCTGTAGCCCCATACTTCATCAATTTGTCATCTTGCCTCGTAGGAGGCGTGGTTGTACCACGGTGTCTGCGTATTGGGACTTGAGTAGGTACATTGCCGACCATTTGTTGGAACATTGCGACCATCTGTGAGCGAATCGAGCAGAAGCTGATGCTGCAGGGCTGGTCTTCTTGAACCACTGACATTATGTAGGCCTGGGGCATCCCCTTTCACCTCAGCCTCAATAGATTGATCGACTGAACGATCACCCTCTTCCATATTCAATGCGAGGATCTTAGCTTTCCTGAACAATAACACAAGGATATTTACTCTCGTTAGTGCATATTTATACTGTAATGTACTGTATGTATCAACAATGATATTGAGCAGTTGTACTATGAAGAAAGAATATTCAAGTAACAGGTGAAAACAGAATTTAAAAACTTTGCTCTGATACCACTAAAACATGTCACACCCTACCCCTCTGTAAGGCATAACATGATCCCGTAGTATACCTAATGAATTACCAACTCCGTCTACTGATAACCCATTAAATACACTACAAGGGATTTTAAAAACTTTTCTTACTTCTTTTACAGTGGTGAGCACTATTTACAGGTGTTAAAGACTTTGGTGAACTGAAGTGAAATAACTAACTCATTTGATTTATTTGGAATTTCTGTAAAAATTTTGGCAGAGTGCCATCTGTATTTTGGACAAAACAGTTCTTCAGAAAACCTGTAAAAAAAAGAACTTCAATAATTTTCCAAATCTCAACCCCAATACATTTCTCAACAAAACAATTTATTAACTCAATTCCATAGAAATTTTTCAAAGTCTGAGATAAGGAAATATAATACAATTTTCACAAGTCAAATAACTCATAATTAATTTACAACTTCAAGGTACAATTTGAATTTACAACTGCTCAAAACCAAAAACAAAATGTACATACAGTGTCATACATTACAGTACAAAATGCAAAATACTGGTATACTCATTATACCAGGTAATCCCTCGCTGGATGTATATGCAGCCTAGTCTGCTGCCCTGTCTGTCTCTCTACCTGCGACAGCAATAAAAAGCTATCGCTGAGACAATGTCTCAGTGGTGCACAACATTAACCAAATACAATTTAAATCACAATTCATAAATCATGTAAATAGTGGATACTTAAAACCATAGTTAAATTCAAGACAGTAATTGTCAACAAGAATTTAAACTCCATTTGTCAATATCACAAAAAATTTTCATAAGTTAGATCATGTTTGAATTCAAAAGATAGTATATGTCAATGAGAGTTTAAATCCATTTCACAATCTCACAATACATATCAATAAATCACACACAGCTTAATCATGATCCATAGTTCAATTCGTCCCAAAAGCCGATGGCTAATGAGGTATTCAATTCGTCCCAAAAGTCGATGACTAATGAGGAATAACATAGCTAGCTAGCAAAAATATGAGTACTCATCCAATTCGTCCTCAACAGGCACACACCTCAACACTTCAGCCAGAGAGGGAATTCAATTCATCCCACTAGACAAGCTAATGAGGAATACAATCAATATATATGATAGCTGTGGTTTCAAACCATTTCCAATGCTTTTAAATCAATAAGTATCCATCAATGTCATTCAAACAATTTCTCACAGTTTCAAATCATTTACAATGCTTTTCAAGCAATAAATATTCATTCAAATACATTTCCACAATTTAAAACAATAATATACAAATAGTCAATATTTATTTCAATTGAAAATAATTCAAAAGAAATAGTTGTTGTGCACAAACCTCTGATGACTGTCCCCCTGGTCTGGACTCAGTGTTTCCTTCCCTTTTGCTGAGTCCTTGTTAACTGAGAAACACAATTTGAAGTGTTTCAGTGCTAAATTAAACTGTCTCTATTGATGGTGTTTGGTAAATAATGCACTGAACTCAATTATTCACTTAATCACCTAATATACCGACCCTCGTTGCGTTTTAGGTAAATTAGGTTTTAGTGTCATTAATATGTCACACTCGATAGGGTTTTAGGTTTGGTACGTTTTGCCAAACTCGTTTCCTTGTTTAGTGCATTTTAATGCAACTTGCTGGATTCCGGGATACTGGTTTGACCTAGCCGGACGGCCTAGTTTCCTCGGTTTTCGGGTTTCGGTCAAAACTACAAACTTGTAGATTTAGGTCTTATTGCATGCGGGGCAAAATTTCAGGTCAATCCGAGTTAAGTAGACCAAGTTATGGTCATTATACTATTGCTGGTCAAATGGTACCAATTTAGGTCAATTTTAGGTCAATTTGGTCAACTCTGGTTCGGCCAGTTTTTGGACCCGAATTTGTGAAAGCTTTTTGACTTGCTCCTGGTCATTTTTGGGTTTTGGTGTCTTCATAAGACTTGTAGGTATGGGTCTTAACTATTCATGGTTAAAATTTCAGGTCAATTGGACCTGTTTTGAGTGAGTTATGGCCTAAACACTCACTGCTGCCCAATTGGTCATTTTTCAGGTCCTAATTGCACCTAATCCGAATTGGTCATTTTCTTAGGTCACCTTGCAAGCAGAATTTTGGTATGTTTTCTCAATGAAAGTTGGCACATTTTGTGCCTAGTTTCACCTCCAATTGGTCTCATACCAATTGAGGTTACACATTTAAACTTATTGGTCTATTTGCACACTGCCCTCTATATGCCTTTCAAACTCCAATTCAAACACATTTTTAACTTGCAATTTGTTTACTTCCCTACCAATCTGTTTTGGTACATTACCAAAAGCATATTTTACTTTACACTAACTTTACTTTGGGCAGATTACAATTACCCTCAACACACCAAATATAATTCATATTTACAAGTTCTAAATACCATTACATACACACCTAACCATTACAAATCTTACATACACTTTACAATATCAATCTCCATACATATCCATCAATCCTTTTAGGTCAATATTCTGCCTACACTTCCATGAATACATACAATTATTCAAGTGTCCCCAAGCTGCCGCAAACCTTCTTCAACACCACATTGCCCTACAATTCATCAATTCTCATTCAAGTGCCAAAATCACCATATAAACATGAAGTAATTCACTAGGATATTAAATCACCATGATCAACATTATTTCTTATCAATTATATGCACAATTATCTCATCAAAAACGTGACTCCATGGCTGTCCAAAATGAAAACAACAATAACTCTTCAAACTCAAAATTTTCCTTCACAAAACCAATACCCATAACATGCACACAAAACTTAACAAAGGAATTCTCAAAAATGTAAACTTACCTTTGATTGTATCTTGCTAAACCTTCACCAAACTTCTCAAATTTGGTATCAATATCTTCCTTGTGATGTGTAGACAAAGTTTTATGAAGGAACTCAAGTGATTAGAAGTGAAATGAGTGGTTAGATGAGCTTGCATGAAAAACGGCTATGGTGTTTCCTCTCACCTTCATTCACGGCAATGTTGAGATAACTTTGAGGAAGATGAAGTTCAGCTGGTTATTGGACTTGCATCAGCACCTTTTTATGTTTAATTAAATCTTTAGTGGTCCACTAACAAAGTTTAAATCATATAATAAGGTAATTGTTCATTTATTCCACATTTAACCAATGATTTTAGCTATTTACTTTAGGTACCACTAAATTAATTTTTCCTTTTATTTTCTAAGTGTAACACTATTTATTTTTAATGGACATTTAGGTCAAAAGACACTTCGGGATGTCAAATGACCATAATGCCCCTGTTCGGGTTGCATTCCCGATTTTTCGGTAACACCGTATTTTGTCTGTGTTTCGATTTCTCACTTTTCTTTGTACTAATTATTTAATTTTTCTTTGATCTTTCTAATGATATTTGCTCTTCAATAAGGTTCTATTTAAGTCCTAAAAATGTTTTCCAGGGTTCCCCGCAGTCCGTACTACCAACGGTCCACGCCGTGACTTCCAGTCTGATCACCCATCGTTAGGTTTCCTACTGTTTAACTTGATCACATTTCTTTGCTATCATTTTTCCTTTGTTTTTCTTGTACTTTCTTTTCTTGTATTTCATTATTTTATGTCTCCTCACTCATATCGAAATACGGTTCTTGGCATCCTAGCTGTCCGGACAACACTAGTCACCGGAGCAGCAGAACGCACTACCGAACTTTGGGGTGTTACAAAAACTCTCACTACATCTTTCAAATTCAGTAAACTTTCCCCATCATCATTCTTTCTTCTTCTTTCTTTCTTTTTTTTTCTTCAAAAAACCTTCAAGATTTCTTCAAAGTATGTGCTTTAAATTATGAATATTTAAGAAATATGACATACATCTAGTTTTTCATGTTTATGTGCATTTAAATGATCTCATATATTCATAACATTCATGTATATGTGAAGAATTTAAGAGTGATAACAACTTTGCACATTCTTATTGTTGTCACTTTGCTTTTAATTAATTTTCATGTGATTTTGTTTCTGTAAAAATTGTATAAAAATTATATTTATAATCTTCATGAAATTCTAATAATGATAGTCTCAAGAATCATGAAATAAGCTATTAAATTGAATAAGTTATGTTTATCCAAATTTAGGGTGGCTATAGATTATAATTTGCAGTATTACCAATTTTCAAGGCTCATATTTCCCTCAATTCTTCATCTTTTTCTATGATTCTTAGGTCTAAAATTAAATTCAAGATCTTATTTAACTTCTCCCTTTTTTTGTAATGAACAAAACTTTTGTAGTTTTAGAGATATTGAAGTTTTTAAAAAATAGTATAAATTTGTCATTGGTAAAAGTTTTGATTTTTGTAAATTATTTGGTAATGATTTTTGACTTGGTTATTAATTTTATAATTTAATATGATGTTGTATTTTGCTCTTATAATTTTTCTGAAATTTTTATACTTGTTTAGGTATTTTTAGAAATTCAAATACAAAAATACAGTGAATTTGTCAAATCTAAAAATTTTATTTTGTTTATATATATATATATATATTTGTGTTCAAATTTTAAATTGTATCTTGATCTAATTTCAATGATATATATGATGTGATATGGTGTTATAAAGTGTTAGAATTAGGTTAGATGGACCCATGACAATTGTATAGTTTTGACCCATTAAAAATTTATATTGTAAATTTTGTTCTAAAAAATAAATTAGTAAGTAGTACTAAGTACCAAAAAGAATAATAATAGCATAGAACTTAACAGGAGTAAATCAGAGATTAACTTGCTATAGCCATACTAGAAGAGAATGCTCTTCTTTAAGGGTAACTTGTTGCAATGACAACTACAATAATTAAAAGGTAAGCTCTCCTTAAACTTTCTTGAGATAATAATTTTGTATGTAATATGTATTAATAATAGAATTTACTTGATAACTAATAAAATCAATTTTATTTGTATCTTTTACCTACTTGTGTATGAAATTTAATGAAATAAATATTAGGTAAATTAAAATTAAATCTTGTTTGTATAAAAAACAACTTTAGCATGTAAATAAAATGTAATCAAATATTCGATAAGAAATAAAATAAATTAACATGTTAGAAATAAATATTTTTAGGATGCAATTGTTTGAGCCTTTATGTGTTTGTTATAATATATTATACATATACATAATTTATTTAGTTTAATTATTCTTAGGGTAACTTGGTAAATAAATTAATTAATTAATTACATAAAAACTTAGGGTTGTTTATAAATTAAACTTGTGTGTAAATTAAATTGTTAATAATAAATTAATTTTAGTCATTCGATAAATTTCATTTAATTAAATTTAGCAATCCCATAGATAGAAAGTACTGTGCATGAAAATTATTTATAAACAATAATCTCTGTTTGAATTATTTGCATGTATAGGTTTAGAAATTGCATTTTTTGGTAGGGGTAAGCATTATTCAGTTCAAACTGAATAAAACGAACTGAACCGCCTTAATTTGATAATTCGGTTCAGTTTTCAATATAATTCAGTTCGGTTTGGTTTTATATTATAAAAATTTCAGTTAATTTGGTTCGATTCGGTTTTAAAGAGAAAAAAATCGATTAAACCGAACCGAACCAAATAGGTTTATTGATTTTTGAATTGATTTATTTTTATGGGAAATTTATAAGTTATATGTAATTTTATATATAAAAATTATTTAATTTCATTGATTAATGATTATTATGTTCAAATTAAGGTCAAAATTAGACCAAATAACTTGAAAATTAAGTCTAAATCAAAAAATCAATCAAAAATCAAAACTGATCGATTTGAACCAAATCAAATCGAAATAGAGCAATTCAGTTCGATTCTTTTTTCATCCATTTCGGGTCGATTCGATTTCTAAAATATCTAATTTGATTTTCATTATTTGATTCAGTTCAATTCGATTTGAACCGAATGCTCACCCTTATTTTTTGGTAAGAAATTTGTTAAAGGAATAATAAACAAGATTTTTAGAAATATTAGTAGAGAACCGGTACTCAAATTAACGAGATTAGACCAGGCATAAGAGGTAACAACCTCCCCTTGCATGCCCACTATCCCAAACCTAAACATTAAGCTATAGTGATAACGGTTGTATTGTCACACCCTATCCCTTATAAGGCACGACATGTTCCCGTAGCATACCTAATGAATTACCAAACTCCACCTACAGATAACCCATTAGTTATGCTACAAAGGATTTTAAAACAAACCATAACTTTTTATCTTCTCAATTCTTTTGCAGAAAACTGCATGAGAATAATTAAAATTCCATGTAAATATTCATTGGAAATAATGATAGACTAAATATTACAAAAGTTATATTTTCATAAGTTTCAAAGTAAAATACAAAATAGTTACAAACTCAAAATGAGATAGCAATGCAATGCTTTTAAATACAAACTGCTCATTATCCGTACATCCATACATATAGATACAAAATACATCCGAAGGAATCACAAGGGTATACCTAACGTAAATACCCACAAACAATACCAAAATGTTGCTTTCAAGTCTCTCACTCGGAAGCCTTCTCCTTTCCCTTACCTGCGACAGCATAAAGAAGCTATCGCTGAGTATATCACTCAGTGGTGCACAACTAATAACTTTAAAAATTAAGATAAAACACAATTTGTCAAAGCATAATAAATCACATTTTTCTTAAGCATGAAAACTTCACAAGAGTTCTAAGTTCATAAGAGCCATTTATTTGAATAACATTGCAAATGAGAAATCATACTTCATAAATCACAATTCACAAAGCATTAGTATTGCCAACACCAACACACAGTTCAGGCCATGACACAAAATTTCATGATCAGTGCCTGTTGTACACCATGACAAAGCAATCTCAACCTCACTAACCGTTATTAATGAGGGAAGAGCTAGCTAGCTAGTGAGTACTCATATAGTCTTACCCCACTAACCGTTATTAATGGGAGACATATTCAATATCAATTACCAACCCCAAGTAGTCGTTACTACTGGAGAGTTTCGAAAGGGACTGTCATGCTAACTGTGGTTTCAAAACAGTTTCCAAAAATTTTCCATTCAACAATCACATTTATAAACCAATAAACATATTTAAATTCATCATAATATCCAAATAAAGGTAGCAACACCTAAATTTCTTAAATGCAAGAGAAAAACCATATTTCAGTTAAAGAAAACTTGTTCAAAGCAAACTCATTCAATTTAACACATTCCAAGCAATTTACAAATTTAAAAACGAAGAAAATGTTAGTTGTGCACAAACCTTCAATGCTCTCCTTTATTGTTACCTACTTCTCCTTGTCCATTCCAACTTCTTTTTCTACTGAAAATACACAAATAGAATAACTCAATACCAATCTCAATTGCTGCCAAGAACTCATTATATGCATGTCTAATACATCCCAAGTTAGCTTTGAAAATTTTAGAATATTTTGGTTTTGGGATAGCTTAGTGCCCCAATCTTTGAACCCAATTTTTACCTAGTTTCGATCATAATTTGATGAGGTGTTCTTCATGAAAATTGTTCATTTAGTTCTTAACTTTATTTTCCTTTTTGAATCGCCTAATTCGGAGCTGTGTAGCTCAAGTTATGCCCAAAACACCATTATTATTCACATCACTGTTCATGCTGCAAATTTTGTTCTGGCAGATTTATCGATCCAACTTCGTTCATCAATTTGATCAAGTTAAGTCCATAATTTGGTCTAATGTTCTTCATATGAAATATTCTACTATGTCTTAGGTT
Organism: Hevea brasiliensis; assembly: GCF_030052815.1. NCBI lineage: Eukaryota > Viridiplantae > Streptophyta > Magnoliopsida > Malpighiales > Euphorbiaceae > Hevea > Hevea brasiliensis. Next base: position 560,996 of record NW_026614585.1, read on the forward strand.
TCCATCGGTTTAAGAATCGCCTAAATCGGAGTTTTCTAGAGAAAGTTATAGCCTTGCAAAGTTTACTATTTATTTGGTCAATTTTAGGTGCCCAGATTCTGGCAGATTTGGTGACCCGAATTCGTTTCGCAATTTGATTGAGTTAAGTTCATAATTTGGCCTAACATTCTTCATATGAAATATTCTACTATGTCTTAGGTTTCCATCAGTTCAAGAATCACCTAAATCGGAGTTTTCTAGAGAGAGTTATAGCCATTGAAACTTTACTGCTCATATAGCAATTCTGCAGTTTTGTAGATTCAGTAACTCAACTTTGCTCAATAATTTGATTGGGTTAATTGCATAATTTAGGTTTGTGTTCTTCATGAAAGTTTTAGGTCTATATCTCATCTAACAACTGGTAAAATTTCAGGTCATTTTGACCTGGCTAGCTCGAGTTATGACCCAAACACGATTACTATTCATGTGTACTGTTCATACTGCAGTTTTTCAAGTTTGGTCAGTTTGTTCACTAGGTTTTGGTCGCTTTTTGGGCATGCTTCCTAAATGAAAATTGTGTCATTTAGTGCCTATTTTCAGTCCCAATTAGTCCCATATCAATTGGACTAGTAAAATTTCATTTTTGGTCCCTCAAAGTTGACTTTTGGTCATGCTTCATACCCAATCCGAATTTGGCTTTGATTTAAACACTTCTACACACTTAATTAGGTCACAAATGACCATTTCTTCCCTTAAACTATGTCAAAGACATCATTTAGCACTTTTTCACATTTTTTGTCTCTAAACCCTAATTTTTCTCTCCTTTGTCCAAAACCCTAGTTTAGGTTCCATACATGTTTTCTTTCATTTTCTTATGAAATTTCATCATAAATTAACTTCATTCCAAGTTTATACAACTAATCTAACATGAAAAGAAACTTACCTCTTGTTGATTTTTTTTCCAACTTCACCTTTCTTCCAATTCTTGTTCTCCTTACTTTTAATCTCTCAATCAAAGATCTCTTTGATGTTTTCTTTTAGTGGGCTATGGAATTTATGAAGGGAATTTAAGGGAATTGAAACTTGGGAGGGGAAATAAATGAGGGGAAGAAGTGGAAGAAGAAGAGAAAGAGAGAGAGAGAGAGAGAGAGAGAGAGAGAGAGAGAGGAGAGGGTGATGGCTTCTTATGAAAAAAAGAAATGAAAAAGACATTTGTCTTCTTATTTATATCTATATATATATATATATATATATATATATATATATATATATATATATATATGTGTATATATTTATCCCCAAAATTAGCTTATTAAAATTATAAATTTTAATTGTGTCATAAGGATAATTAAACTTAAATTTTTATTCCATTTTTTTTTTTACATTTACACTTAATTTTTCCTTTTAATTAAATAATTAAATTTAACTATCAAAAGCCCATAAGTCTTTCATTTTAATTTTGTCATAATGGAAATGAAAGTTTAAGTTTTCATTTCTTAAATTTTCCCTTACATACTCTTACTTGAATTTTTCTTCAATTTTTACCCCATAATTCAATTCATTAATTTCATTTAATTTAATTAACATTTTGGTCAAAAGTCAACTCTTGAGGTGAATTGACCAAAATACCCCTCATCGGGTCATAATCCTTCTTTTTATAATACCCGATGAGTCCTTAGCTTTTTTATTCACTAGAATTTTTATTGTGTCTATCTCAATTAATTTTCTATTTATTTTTGGTCCTCAAGGTGTCTTTGAATAGTATTAGTCACGGACCAAAAATGGTAATATTCATAACTCGGAGGTTCGGGGTGTTATATGTGTAACCTTTGCAAGGAGTAAGTTGCCATCCACAATCCTATTGGAAAATTGAGTGCATCAATCGAGCCCCTTCGATTGTCCCTTCGGAAATTGATGCATCAATCAAATGTTCCTCGGAAGAAATAATGAATATGTCCGATTATTACCCTGGTGGCGATTCCTATCTATCTATGCTTTCATGGCATAAATCCTTAGTATTGTGCTAGCGGTATGGGAAGATGGTACTTACCAGTGGACTTGATTTTATTAAGATTGTATAAATTGCATGTCTAGGAAAAGCTATCTAAGGAGATGATACTTAAGTGAGACCGATGTGACTCCATCATATTTTCTAGGTATTATCTAGTGCACTTTATGCGAGCCTAGTAGATTATTTTTCGCCTCACGCTACATGACCCCTCACCGCACACTGTTTTCTCGTGAAATTGATTTTACTCAATTTACACGTGTCAAGAACACATATGACCTTTCCTCACAAGTGAATTAGATTGTAGGCGTGCCAAGGACGTGTATGATCCCAATATGAGATAAATGTGCACTGATCTGACTTCTGAACCGAATGATTGACCCGAAAGAAAGAACCGAATCTTTCCTTGGGTTCCCTAACTCCACTAAGATGCACTTCGTTAAGATTTTTACTAGTCCATTAGGTGGACTATACAACTACTTTCAATGCTGAGATTGGTTTGACGACTTCTTTAATTCAAAACTAGTAGTAAAATCGAGACTAGAGTGATATTATTATTAGATGGGTTTCTGTCTTATCAAGCCTAAAGGATATTTGACTTCTTTTGAGAGATGCCACCTTTTTCAAGGACTCTTACAGTTACACCCGAAGATACCCCACTCCTTTCTTCGAAACATATACAGGTAACAAGGCCACAAAACTTTAAGCACACACGGGTATGGGTTAGAATTCACAAAAGATACCCCTACCAAGGATTCACTATGCTTCTCAGTGGTATGGGTAGAATCCCTTCATAAGCACACACGTATCGTTTGTTTGGGGGATTGTTCACTTATCTAATATCAATTTAAATTTTTTTTATTTAAAATAATTTATTTCAAACAAAATCTAAAGAAGATATATAGTGTCCAACTTTAGGTCACAAGTAACAAGGCCACAAAACTTTAATTACTGTATTCCTACAAAAAGAAATTTACATGATTAATTTATGATTAAAAAATAATTTTAATTAATATATGTAATTATCTTTATTAGTTGTTCATACACTCAATTATTGTATATGTTTTATCAAAGCTTAAGAAGTATCTTCCGTGCAATATTAAAAATAATAAACAAGATAATTTAATAATGAAAAGATAAAAATTAAAATTATACCTTAAACATTAAAAATTATTGAATAATCTTAATTTAATATTATTATAATTGCTTATATGTGATGGTGAAAAACAATTAATGATGAAAAATATATTAAAAAAAAAACTATTTTTATAGATCATTATAAGGAACTGATTGAATCCATATTAAAAATAATTAAAGATGATTTAAAAAGTTAAAAGAAAATAATGACAATACAAGTGTATGCATAGAACTTAATGGACAGTTCATTCTAATAAGCTCACGGATAATAATTTTTCCTTTTTTTTTTCATCACTTTTTATTTGGTAAAATTAAATTTTTATAAGAATTTAATTTAATTAATATTTTTTCATTTTCATATTTAAAATTAAAGAATTTAATTTTTTTAAATAAAAAAGTTTTATTGAAAAAAATTATTTTATTTAAAAAAATTAAACATATTTATATGATAATTTAATTAAATTTTTTTTATAAATAATTTATTTTAAACGAAACCTCAAAGAAAAATAATAGCACTCATTACAAATTTAATAGTATCATTAGTGCCACAAGATTAATGGAGTCAATAAATCTTTCTTAAGTGGACCAATTTATGGAGACGTTACAAATGTTTTAGCATTCTCTCGTATGGCCGCTTATGGGTGACAACGTGTAGAAAACTCACCAAAAGCACTTTACTTGAATTTGAACTAATTAATATTTTTAAAATTTAAATTCATTCATATTCGATTAAATTTATTTTTAATTATTTAAATTTATTTAATTTTATATATTTTAATTAATAATTTATATAAAAATATTTTTTATTAATAATTTATATTTTAAAATTTTAATAATTTCATAAAATATTTAAATTTTATTTTATTTAAAATAAAAAATATAAAGATATATAATTATTATTATAAAAAGCATATATTTTATATTTAATTAAATATTTAGGATTTTTAAAATGGATACCCAACATGGAAAACTTAAATCCGTTACAAATATTATTCCTCAAATTTAAACCGATCCCAAACTCGATTATATACTATTCAAATCCGTATTGTTAAGATTCGATTAAATCAGATACTAACAAAAATTTGATTTATTGCCATCTCCACTTAGAAGATGATGGTCTTGGTATCATGGCCATAAAATTTAAAATATTTGTAATTAGGCTTCCACCGAAATCAAACACCCTAAGTTACAGTCTTGTGGTGATTATATCTTTTTATTGAAATACATCTTTCCATGTACTACAATGTTAGTAATAGTATGAATAAAATACTTAATGAATGTAAAACATTCGGAATCCTCTTTATTCACGACAAAATAACTATATGCGTTCATAACTTTTGTAGGGTATTACAAAATGTAAATAAACGACCAAGTGAACTAATGACTCCCATGCTAATCACATCATCCTTATATACAACAAGAATCTATCGATATAGCAATGGATTTTACTAATAAATTTGAATTTATTGGTAGTTATCAATGCATTATCAACAAATTTTAAAATCCATTACTAATATGTGAGGAAAAAATTTGAGTGTTTAATTTGCCAGAGAATTACGGATCGATTGGTAAATTACCAATAGATTTTAAGAGAAGAGATTGGATACATATTGAGAGAGAGAAAGGAGAAGAAAAGAGAGTTAAGTAAAATAATTTATTTAATAAATAAAATAATAATATTCTTTTTCAATAGAGAGAGGTAAAATAGTAATTTTATATTAACTTATAAATTTGTGTTGCAAGTAAAGGTATTTTTTTAAAGTAGAATTAAAATTTAATAATTTTCTTATAACAAATTAAAATTCAAGTATGAAAATGAAATAATTCCTAAGCTTGGGAACGGTGCCCTTTGATTTCACCCCGTCAGTTTCCAAACATGGGCTCACTCTCTATTTTCTAGTGGATGATCTTTCCTAGGTTTTACCTGATGCACTTTATGCGATCTTTGTAGATAATCTTTTGTCTTCACGCTACATGACTCCTCACCACACGTGGAAATTAATTTAACTCAATTTAAACGTGTCAAAGATACGTATGGCCTTTCCTGAACTGGAATGCAGGTGCGCCAGGGACACGTATGATTCTAATGAGATATAAATGTGCTTTGGTCTAACTTCTAAACAGAATGATTGATGGGAAAGAAAAGACCGAATCTTCCCTTGGGTTCTCTAACTCTACTTGAATGCACTTCGTTAAGATCTCTAGTCATTTAGTTTTTGAGAGAATGAAAGAGAACTTTGATTGCTTGAGAAAACTTAATAGGAGGCTTGCGCATTGAAAAGTAAAAGTGTGCTTGAAAAGTAAATTGATCATTATGAAAAATGTAAATGTTGCATTGGAAAAGTAAATTGAGCGCTTGACTGAAAATTAAATTTGTGTATTGATAAAATAAATTGATCACTTTGCAAGAAAATTAAATTGATCATTTTGTGGATAAGTAAATTTGTGCATTGAAAATGTAAATTGATTACTTTGCAGAAAATTAAATCATTGCTTAAAAAGTAAATTTAAAATTTAAAATTAAATAGGCTGATTACTTGAAAGGAAACATGAATAAGAAAACTATAATTTGTATTGAAAATTGAAAAGATTATTTACAAGAATTGAAATATGTGCAGGGAAAATATAAATTGATAGCTTGAATTGAAAATAAAAGACTATTTTAAAATGTACAGATTATTTAACTAGAGAAAATTTGAGTTAAGACATTGTGTCTGTCAGGTGTTGATTGATTGGTTGTATCTGCTCCTGCCCAGCATGTCAATTTATAAGGAAAAACCTATTTGGTGGCCAAGCCTAGTGGTTACCACCTTCTCCACCACTTCTACCTTCTCTCCCTTTAGCCCACTACTTGCAACTTCCAATAGCCATCCCATAAGCAGCCACCCACACCACTTTCTCCACTCTCTCACTTGCCTACTACTCGACTTCCATGCTTATCTTCAGTAGATATTTTTAGATACTGAATAAATAACACTCACTTATATAAGTAATTATTTAATCAATCTAGCTCCACATAATTAATACCAACTAATTATTGGTCTTCTGCTAGCTTAAACTATGGGCTTGATCACATTAAATTGGTAATTTAATTTAATATTTCAAACCCATTAATTAACTAGAGCCTAAAAATATTAAAATTAAATTGTGATGTAAACAACACCTTATTTGTGGAAACAAATTGCTCCATAAATTATTTAAAATAAGAGCCTGCAAGGATCAAGAACCGGCCAAACTTGTGTACACACAAATTCATGCCAAACTTATATACACACAAATCCACACTCATTTTTCCTTTTTGTTACTTATTACAAAATACTTGTAAGGCTCTTATATATACTTACTCAAACTGTGTCAACTTTTTAACCAAAAGTTACATCACTTCACGCATGTAATTATTAAGAAGTTACATATCTTCATATAATTGTATCTTTTAACCGATGTACGTAACTTTAGATTTTGCCACCTTTTGTCAATTTACATGACTTTTAAATTTTGTCACATTTTTGACAATATACATAATTTTTTATACTGTCATTCTTGGTACTTATTTTAAGTCTAATAGATTCGAATTAATCCACATAGGTAACCCAAATCATATTTCCAACAAATAGTTTATTTGCAACTTGGATGAAATATTATGATTCTAATATTTATTCTTTTCTTATCTGTTAAAAGCAAATTTGATAGAGTAATTTGATATGTTTTTAAAAATTTTTTTTATTGATTGTTACATTAACGTAGAAAAAGAAAATTATTGATTGATACATTAACGTAGAAAAAAAAAATACTTCTAGAAAAATAAAAGAAAAATTAGTTTAATAAAAGAAATTAATAGAATAATGACATGTTATCAAAGATAGTCAAAATTCTAAGATAAAGGCAGAATTTGTTGGACAAATAAATAAAATGTATATTAAATTTATGAAAGTACCCTTTATTTATAATTTATTTACTTATCTAATCATTTTTAAAAATATTAATATTGTTTTCATTTTAACAACTATAATATTTGATTATATTATTTTTTTTAATTAAAAAGTAAAAAGTCAAATTTTAATCTACCCAATTGAACATTAACTTGGCTAAGAGGGTAGGCCAATTACGTTTAAAGTTTAAATCATATTATTTTAAAGTCTAACTCATATTTAATCCACAACATTAGTGCAAATTAGATTTTTAAGCTAAAAATTATGATACATTGATATGTTTATTTTCTTATTTTAAGTTATTATTGATGTTTAGACTTTATAACCCCTATTTTTGAAACTTGAATTTTATAAAAATTTAATTTAATTATTTTTTATTAATTTTCATATTTGAAATGTAAAAGAAATTTATTTTTTTAATTCAAAAAATTATTTTTAAATGAATAGAAATCATTATGAAAATTAAATTTTTTTTATTCAAAATAATTTATTTCAAACAAAGTCTAAAGAAGATATATATAGTCAAGTAACAAGGCCACAAAACCTTAATTACTTTTTTCCAACAAAAAGAAACTTACATGATTAATTTATGATTAGAAAATAATTTTAATTATTGTATGTAATTATCTTTATTTGTCGTTCATACACTCAGTAATTGTATATGTTTTATCAAAGCTTAAGAAATATCTTCAGTGCAATATTAAAAATAATAAACAATATAATTTAATAATAAAAAAATTAAAATTAAAATTATAACTTCCACATCAAAATTATTGAATAATATTAATTTAATAATATTATAATTACTTATATATGATGGTGAAAGACAATTAATGATGAAAAATATATTAAAAAAACTCTTTTTACAGATCATTATAAGGAATTGATTGAATCCATATTAAAAATAATTAAGATAATTTAAAAAATTAAAAGAAAATAATGACAATACAAGTGTATGCATAGAACTTAATGAATAGTTCATTCTAATAGCCTCATGGATAATAATTTTTTTTATCACTTTTTGTTTGAAAATTAAAATTTTATAAAAAATTAATTTAGTTAATTTTTTATGTTATTTTTATATTTATAATAAAATCATTTAAATTTTTAATTAAAAAAATTAATTTTAAAAATATAAAAATTAAATATAATTATATGAAAATTTAATTATTATTTTTTTTTAATGAAACCTCAAAGAAAAATAATGGCACTCATTACATATTTAATGGAGTCATTAGTGCCACAAGATTAATGGCATCGATAAATCATTCTTTAAGTAGACCAATTTATGGTTAACATTCTCTCACATGGCCTAATTAGGGTAGCAATAGTTAGGATGCGCAGGAAAATTATTCCATCTAAATTTAATCTATCAACATTCTTAAAATTTGAACAATCTTGAATTCTATTAAAATTTATTCTCAAATATCATTTAATTTTATATATTTTAATTAATAATTTATATAAAAAATTATTTTTATTAATAATTAATATTTTAAAAATTTAATGATTCTATAAAAAATTTAAATTTTATTTTATTTAAAATAAAATATATAATGATTTATAAATATTATTGTAAAAAATATATATTTTATATTTAATTAAATATTTATATAAATTAATTTCAATAATGAATACGTAACATATGTAAAACTCGAACTCATCACGAATACTATTCTTCAAATCTAAAATCGTCTTAAACTTTATTATATATTTATTTAAACTCATTTTATTAAAATTTAATTAAATTAGATATTTGTAAAAATTTGATTGGTTGTTATCTAAGCCCACTTAGAAGATGATGATGTTAGTATCATGGCCATAAAATTAAAATATTTGTAATTAGGCTCCCACTGACATCAAGCATCCTAAAATAGTATCTTTTGATTGAAATACTTCTCTCCATGTACTACAATGTTAGTAATAGAATGAATAAAATAGTTAATGATTGTAAAACATTCGGAATCCTCTTTATTCATGAGAAAATAATTGTACGTGTGTAACACCCTCACTTTAGGTAGTCCATATATTCTATTATTCCGATGACTAACGTCTATTCGGACAACTAGGATGTTTAGAACTACACTTAAACTAGGGTGATGAGGCATAAATTGACTAAATAAAGACTAAGAAAAATTAAAGAAAAATAAAAGAAATTAAATGTTAATAAGTTAAAAGAGCCGAGACTCCGGCGATGGGTGACCTTAATAGGAAGTCACTGCGAATACAGTTGTCGACTCCAGACCCACGAAGAACCCTATGAAATAAATATTTTGGATTAAATTGAAAGTTTTATGAGGAAGAACATCGAATTATTATAACCATTGACTTATAATTATTTCATAGGGTTATAATTAGATATTTGTACTGAAAGTCAATCAGTACAGATAATTATAACCCGATAAACATAACGAAGAATATTTTGATCATTTTACTTTCAGTGTTGAATTTTGACCAAAATGTCAATTAAATTAAGTGCAAATTTATATAGTGAAATATGATGGAATTATGATGAAAATATAATCGGAGAAGTGTAATTAAAAAAAAATAGAAAAAGAAAGAGGAAATAAAGAATTAAAAATATAAATGTTAATAATGACATCATTAAAATTTTACCCAATTAAAATTAGACAAGCCTATATATACGAGACAAATTGATTTAATTAACAAAATGCTTATCTTCTTCCTCTTGTATACCCATTGCTGAACCACCATCACCAAAAGCTTCCACCATTTTTTGATTTTCAAAGCTTGATTTCCTCTCTTTTCCACCCCAAAAACTCATACTTGCCTTCATAAGAAATTATTCCCACACTTTGAGAAACCTATTGGCAGCCAAAAAGGGAAGAAAAATTTAAATTTTAGCAAGTCCAAGTTGGACACAAACAAGGTTAGTGCTATACACCTCCTTTTCTTCTTTAACTAGTATAAGCATGCCAAACTAAGTCAAAATTGCATGAAATTAAAAAGAAATACCATGTATATGGAACCCTAGAATTCGACAGCAATGACAAGAGTTGGCGTTTGATGGTTTTGATGAAATTAATTTTGTTTATTAGTGCTATTGATGGGTATATATGGTAAATGAGTTAGTTGGCATGTGTTTGCATGAAAATTTAGTATGGAAGTTAGGGTTTTTGACCTAACTTTGAAAATTTGGTATATGACTTGAAATTGATGATGTTGAGATGATTTCTTAACTATTAGAAGTGTTATGAATATCAATTAAAGTTTGGGAGTTGGGAGGAATTGAAATTGGAAGTGCTAAATTTTCATGTAGGTTTTGGGACCTATGAGTCCAGTGTAGTTTTTGAGCCATAAGTAGAGTTGTGTTACTCCAATTGGTGTGACAACAATTGAAGATGAAACTAGGGTCATAATACCCCATTTTTTATGAAGAAACTATGCTCAAAAACTGTCCCTAATCTGACCTAAAACTGCTTGAATCTGGGTAATCCTAATCTAAACTTAGGAAAATGACCAAATGAACAGTAAATGTTCAAATGGCCATAACTTACTCTAGAAATGTCAGAATGACCTGATTCTTGAACCCATGGAAAGCTTAGACATAGTAGAACAATATTCATGGAGAACAGAAACTCAAATTCTGATCATAACTAAATCAAATTGCTAACCAAAATTAGCTTGTCAAAACTGCCAGAACCAAGTCTACCCAAAAATTCTGGACTTAAACCTATCCGATCAGTTTTGGAAAAAATACCATAACTTGGTCCAAAAAACTGCAAATGCAGTGAAACCAAAGCCAAAATCTCTATAAGACCCAAAACTACAATTTTGATGTTTTGAGCAAAATCCAGAACCCAATAGAACTAGGTCAATTAACTAGGACAAATCAGCATACCAAAACCTAAAATTTAACCAAACAGTCACTTGACCCTAGAATAGTGTTTATATCATATCTCCCACTAGGAAATCCCAAATGAGATGGGCCAAACTATTCTGAAAACCTAAGAGAAAGGGCTCCAACTTTGATTTCGAAACTTTGTTCAAATTTTAAGTGTAAGAACCCTAACATGGGATTCAAAACCACTGACCTGAACCTGGAATCCTGAAGGCACATGATACATAAGTCCAAACCAGTTAATTGACTATAACTTATTCTATATAACTTGAAAAATTGTAAATCTTAAATCTGAGTGATCCTAAGACATAGGGTAACAACTCTTATGAAGAAAATTAGGCCTAAAAGTGGTTGTAATATGTCTAAATAATTAGATAAAATTTGACTCCAGAATCTGTCTAGTTTTGAAATTAGAATGAGTTAATGAACCAGTTTTGGTTATTTGTTCATAACTTGAGTTTTAAAACTCCAAATGACCTGAATTAAAAAGAAAAACAAAGAAAAGACATAGAGGAACAACTTCCATGAAGGAAGTGTGGCCAAACAGTAGCCACATCTTGAACAATTTGCTAGGTGAAGTAAAGACACCAAATCTGGACCTTAAGAAAGGTTCATAAAATGACTTGGCATATGATATGAAATGAACTAAAATAATTTGCTAAACATAAAAATAACATGAATATGCATGTGGGACTTATGTTTCCCATTACAAGTGACATAAAAATGTTATGAAATACAATTAGTACATAATATGAAATAATAAAACTATAAGTACTTAAAAATATTATTTTGCCCAAAGTATACTTATTTATATAGCATGGATCGATTGGTGTAACACCCCTATGTTCGGTAGTGCGTTCTACTGTTCCAGTGTCCAGTGTTGTCCGGACAGCTAGGATGCCTAGAACTACACTTCAATATGAGTGAAGAGACATAAAAAAATGAAATACAAGAAAAGAAAATACAAGAAAAACAAAGGAAAAATAATAGTAAAGAAATGCAATCAAGTTAAGCGAGCCGAGAACCATAGCGATGGGTGACCGCACCGGGAAGTCATGGCGTGGACCGTTGACTAGCCCTGGACTGCGGGAAACCCTGGAAAATATTTTTAAGACTCAAATAAATATTTATTGAAGCATAAATATCATTAGAAATATAAAAGAAAAATTAAATAATTAGTACAAAGAAAAGTGAGAAATAAAAAAATGGACAAAACCCGGTGTTACCGAAAAATCGGGAATGCAACCCGAACAGGGGCATTGTGGTCATTTGACACCCCGAGTTTTCTTTTGACCTAAATTTCCATCAAAAATAAATAATATTACACTTGGAAAATATAATGAAAAATTAATTTAGTGGGACCTAATGTAAATAGTAAAAGTGGAGGGTAAATTGACTAATTATCACATTTAAACATATAAAATAATTTATATTTGGTGAGTGGAGCACTATAGATTAAATTTAATCTTAAGTGGGCAGATTGCTCCACTAAACACTTCATCTTCAACCTTGAGAATCACCATTGCCGAATGAACTCCAACAAAACCTCCCATGGCCGCCCCATTTGCATGGCTTCTTACACCCATTTCAAGCTACACTTTCTTTACTTGTCTTCATTAAAGTTTATCCCCACATCACAAGAAAGAGTTTGATAGCAATTTCAAGAAGTTTTGGTGAAGATTTAAGAAGTCTCATCCATAGGTAAGTTTAAGTTTTTTATTGTTGCTTTGTTAAAGTTTGTAAAGATGTTATGGGTGTTTGATTTATGAAGAAATTTTTGAGGTTTGATGTTGAATGGGAATTTGTACTTTTGGCAGCCATGGAAACACCTTGAAGGCAGTTTATTTTTGCTTGTAAATGGTGAATTAAACGATTGATTAAATGTATATTGTGTAGGAAATTGTTTGGGTGATGTATACTTAGTATATGTAAATGTGAAATGAAATTTAAAGCTTGGAAATTAATAGAATGTAAATGTACCATTGTGGCAGTTTGTTAGCTTTTGAAGAATGCTGGAATTCATGCTTGGTTTATGGAATAATGATGTTAATTTGTGATAGGGGTTATGGCAGTTTGAGTGCATGTATGATGGTGTGAAGTTGAACATGTAAATGAGCATGAATTGGTGATTGAATTGTTGTAAATTGAGTTGGACAAATTCTGCACTTGTTGGTGCACATTGAATGTAATTGTAAGCTGCCAAAATGACCTATAATATATTGTAAATTATGTTTAGGTTATGGTACAACCAGAATTGGTTTGAATGTTGAGTTTGGTAAGTGTTAAAAGTGATCCTTGATGTGTATGCAAAAAAATGCAATAAGGCAGTTTGTGTTTTAGGCCTATAACTTTAAGTGTGTGGCTCCAATTGGTATGAGACTAATTGGAAGTGAAACTAGGCACAAAATGTGCCAACTTTCATGAAGAAAGCTTGCCAAAATTCTACTTGCAAGGTAGCTTGAAAAATAACCAAATCCGGATTAAGTGCAAATAAGGCATGAAAATTGACCATTTGGGCAGCAGTTAGTATTTAGGCTATAACTCACTCAAAACAGGTCCAATTGACCTGAAATTTTAACCATGAATAGTTAAGATCCATATCTACAAGTCTTATGAAGATATCAAAGCCCAGAAATGACCATAAGCAAGTCAAACAGCTTGCACAAGTTCGGGTCCAAAAACTGGCTGAATCTAAAGTGACCTAAAGTGATCATTTTTTATGCATTTTGACCAGCAATAGTAAAATGACCATAACTTGGTCTACATAACTCAGAATGACCTGAAATTTTGCCCCGCGTTCCATAAGACATAGATCTACAAGTTTGTAGTTTTGACTGAAACCCGAAAATCGAGGGAACTAGGTTGTCCGGCTAGGTCAAACTAGTATATCGGAATCCAGCAAATTGCAAGAAAATGCAGTATACACGGAAATGAACTTGGTAACATGTTCCAACCCTAAAATACTATCGAATGTGACATATTAATAACATTAAAACCTAAATTACCTAGAATGCATCGAGGGTCGACATATTAGGTTGACTAAGCAAATATTAGAATTCAGTGAATTAATTATTAAGCATTATCGTTAGAGACAGTTTAAATGAGTACTGAAACACTTTAAATTGTGTTTCTCAGTTAGCAAAGACTCAGGGAAAGGGAAGGAAACACTGAGTCAAGGCCAGGAGACAATTATCAGAGGTTTGTGCATAACAGTTATTTCTTTTGAATTTTTCAATTGAAATAAATTATGACTATTTGTATATTATTGTTTTCAATTATGGAAATGTGTTTGAATGGATACTTATTGCTTGAAAAGCATTGTAAATGGTTTGAAACTGTGGAAAAATTGATTTAGTGTGATTGTGAAAATTTGAAGTTAATTATGAATTGTGTTGCCATTTTGTGAATGAATTTATGACTTTAGAAATTTATTGGATTCTCATAAATCATTTGAATAAAATGTTTGAAATTGATTTTGTGTTCACACTTAGCATGACAGTATCATATCATTCCTTCTCCATTTATGGGGTTGTGATCGTTTATTTTCCTTCTCCATTTATGGAGTCGTGATCGTTTATTTTTCTCCCTCTCTGGTTTACCAGTTGAGATGATCGGATGAGTACTCATTATATAGCTAGCTCCCTTCCTCATTGATTTCGATTAGTGGGGTTGTGATTGCTTTGTCATGGTGTACAATGCGGCATTGATCGAAAATTTTGTGTCATGGCTTAAGTTGTGTATGAATTGGCAACACAGTGTTCGTAAATTATTTGACTAAATTGTGTTATTATGAGCTTTGATAATTTGTGAAATGGAGTTTAAATTCTTATTGACATTCACTGTCTTTCGAACTTAACTACGTTTTGATTACTGAGATTTATTGTGATATTGTGTTAAATTTCTTATAACGTTCATTGTCTTGAATTTAACTATGGTTTTACGTATCCATCATTTATATGATTTATGAACCGTGATTTAAAGTTGTATTTGGTTAATGTTGTGCACCACTGAGACATTGTCTCAGCGATAGCTTTTCATTGCTGTCGCAGGTAGATAGACGGACAGAGCAGCAGACTAGGCTACTAGTACATCCAGCGAGAGATTATCGGGTATAATGAGTATGCCACATTTTGCATTTTGTACTGCAATGTATGACCACTATATGTACATAGTGTTTTTGGTTTTGAACAGTTGTAAATTAAAATTGTACATTGAAGTTGTAAAGTAAATTATGAGATATTTTGACTTGTAAAATTTGTACTGTATTTCTTTATCTCAGTCTTTGAAAAATCACTGTGGATTTGAGTTGAGAAATATGTTGTGTTGAGAAATATGTTGGAGTTGAGATTTGAAAATATATTGAAGTGCTTTTTACAGGTTTTCTGAAGAACTGTTTTGTCCAAAATACAGATGGCACTCTGCCAAAATTTTTACAGAAATTCCAAATAATTCAAATGTGTTAGTTTTATCGCTTCAGTTCAAAAAGGTTTTTAACACCTGTAAATAGTGCTCACCACTGTAAAAGAAGTAAGAAAAGTTTTTAAAATCCCTTGTAGTGTATTTAATGGGTTATCAATAGACGGAGTTGGTAATTCATTAGGTATACTACGGGATTATGTTATGCCTTACAGAGGGGTAGGGTGTGACATGTTTTAGTGGTATCAGAGCTAGTTTTTAAATTTTATTTTCACCTGTTATTTGAATATTCTTTCTTCATAGTACAACTGCTCAATATCATTGTTTGATACATACAGTACATTACATTATAAATATGCACTAACAGGAGGAAATCTCCTTGTGTTAATTGTTCAGGCGATCTAAAATCCTCCCATTGACTATGGAAGAGGGTGATCGTTCAGTCGATCAATCTATTGAGGCTGAGGTGCAAGGGGATGCCCCAGCCCTACATAATGTTAGTGGTTCAAGAAGACCAACCCTCGCAGCACTGCAGCTTTCTGCTTCGCTCAGCAGATGGCTGCAATGTTCCAATAAATGGCTGGTAATATGCCTACTCAAGTCCCAATACAGACACCAGTGATACAACCACAGTCTCCTACTAGGCAGTATGACAAATTGATGAAGTATGGGGCTACAGAGTTCAAGGGGACAGTAGATCCTCTAGAGGCTGAACAGTGGTTAGAGAGGATGGATAGGGTATTCAAGAAACTGCATTGCACAGAGGAGCTCAGATTTGAATACTCAATATCTTTGCTCTGGGGATGCTTATGATCGTGGAAAACCATTCCCACACCGTAGAACTGCAGTGCTAACATGGAATGACTTTCTCAGGGAATTCAGACAGAAATATGTCCTCGATGCTTATGGAGACTAGAAGCTACAAGAGTTCCTAAGTCTGAAACAGGGGGGCAGATCAGTGGCTGAGTATGAAAGAGAATTTTCCTGCCTAAGCCATTATGTAGTGAGTTTACTTTCTACCAGCAGGGAGAGATGCAAGAGGTTTGAAACTGGCTTGAAGCCCAGTATCAGATTATAAGTAGTCAGATTCAAACACACTAACTTCTCTGAACTTGTTTCTCAAGCCCTAAAGTTGGAAAGAATTGAGTCTGAAGCTGCTCCTGAGAAAAAGAAATCAGAGAAGATAGAGAAAGAGGGAAAATCAGTAGAACAGAGTTTCAGTGGTCCTACTGGAAAGAGGAAGAATCATGGGGGACATGGCAGAGGTGGCAAGAAGTCGGGTAGGGGAAGATATTCAGGACAGAAGCCTCCTCTATCTGGTCAGCAGAGTACCAGAGGTTCCTACCCTTCCCGCCAATGTGAAACTTGTGGAAGATATCATGGTGGGATATGCTATAAGGCTATTGGAGCCTGTTATAACTGTGGAGGCACAGGACACTTTGCCAAGGACTGCACCAGTAGTCGCAGAGTTGGACCACCTCCTACTATCGCAAGGGTCGGCCTGCAGAGCCCCGTCACCGAAGTTCACAACCACCCACAGAGGTAGAGGCAGGGGTAGAGGTAGCCCAACAGCAGCCAAGGCACGATGAAACATTGAGCAAGACAAAGGTTCTGGCCGAGTCTATGCAATGAGACAGAGGGAAGAGGCCGAGACATCTGATGTTGTGGCTGGTACCTTCTCAACTTTTAACCAAGATGTGTTTGTGTTATTTGATCCGGGTTCTACCCATTCTTATGTGATGCTAGCATCATTGATTGCATTGCTGTTCCATGTACAAAAATGGATTTTGAGGTGCTAGTAACAAGTCCGCTAGGACAGGAGGTCAGGGTTAATAAAATGTATAGAGATTGTCCTTTGGTGATCCAAGGACACACTTTCCTGTCTGATTTCATTGAAATGCCCTTCAGAGATTATGATATCATCTTAGGCATGGATTGGTTAGCTAGGCATCATGCCATGATTGACTGTAGGCTGAAGATAGTCACTTTTGGCCTCCCTCAGTACAGTGATGTGGTAATACATGGGGAGAGACAGTTATTGCCATCAAACATCATTTCGGCTGCACTAGCCAGAAAAATGATCAGAAAGGGGTGTGAAGCATACTTTGCACATGTGATAGACACCCAAGTGGGGAGTCCAGCATTGAAGGACATCCCTACAATATATGACTTTCCAGATGTGTTTCCTGATGAATTGCCACGATTACCTCCGGAAAGAGAAGTGCAGTTTGAAATTAACGTTATGCCTGATGTGGATCCAATCTCCATAACGCCATACAGAATGGCACCAGCAGAGTTGAAAGAGTTGAAGATACAGTTGCAAGAATTACTTGAAAAGGGCTTCATCTGCCCTAGTGTGTCACCTTAGGGAGCACCAGTGTTATTTGTTAAGAAGAAGGATGGTACTATCTGCTTATGCATTGACTACCGGCAGTTGAATAAGGTGACAATAAAGAACAGATATCCATTGCCTCGCATTGATGATCTGTTTGATCAGTTGAAGGGTGCAGCTGTATTCTCCAAAATTGATTTGCGATCCGTTATTATCGATTGAAGGTGCAAGAGCAGAGTATTCCAAAATCGCCGTAACTCGGTATGGCCACTATGAGTTTCTAGTAATGCCATTCAGGTTAACAAATGCTCCAGCTGCTTTTATGGATCTGATGAACACTATCTTCAGACCATATCTCGATCAATTTGTGGTGGTGTTTATTGATGACATTTTGATATATTCGAGGAATGCAGAGGAGCATGACAGACATCTGCGGATTGTACTGCAGACTTTAAGGGAGAAACAGCTATACGCCAAATTGTCGAAATGTGAATTTTGGCTGAAAGAAATCTCCTTTTTGGGACATGTTGTGTCAGCTGAAGGGATCAAGGTAGATTCCAGCAAGATAGAAGCTATCCTTAATTGGAAACCGCCCAGGAACATCACAGAAATTCACAGTTTTCTGGGTTTAGCTGGATATTACCGTCGGTTTGTGAAGGGATTTTCTATGTTATCTTCTCCACTGACCAAACTGCTTCGGAAAGATGTGAAATTTCAGTGATGATAAATGCCAAAGAAAGTTTTGATGAGTTGAAGAGGTGTTTGACTGAAGCTCCAGTCCTCACTTTACCTACTCCGGGTAAAGAATACACAGTTTATAGTGATGCTTCTCACAATGGGTTAGGCTGTGTACTGATGCAAGATCGGAATGTCATTGCTTATGCATCACGTCAGCTGAAACCGCAATGAGAGGAACTACCCAACACATGATCTAGAGCTAGTAGCTATTGTTTTTGCTCTGAAGATCTGGAGACACTATTTGTATGGGGAGAAATGCTACATTTACACAGATCACAAGAGCTTGAAGTATTTGGGCACCCAGAAGGAATTGAATTTGAGGCAGAGGAGATGGTTAGAACTCATTAAAGATTATGATTGCTTAATAGACTATCAGCCAGGGAAAGCAAATGTGGTGGCTGACGCCTTAAGTCACAAGACTATGGCAAGTCTCAGAGTTTCCCCTTTGTACATGGTATATGAATTGAAAGCACAGCATGCCAGTTTAGAGATTGATGATGAGGGACAGACAGTAGTTGCATGGCATGTACAGCCAGTGTTGATTGATCAGATCAAAATGGCTGCTCAGAATGATGCTAAATATCAGAAGCTACTGAGAGAAGTCTAGCAGGGCAAGAAACCTGAATTTTCTGTGAAAGATGATGGTTTATTGCTACATCAGGGCAGAATGTGCGTTCCTAGTGATGTGGAATTGAGACAGATCATTATGAAGGAAGCACATGAGTCTCCTTTTGCTATGCACCCTGGTGGAACTAAAATGTACAGAGGGCTGAAAGAGCATTACTGGTGGATCGGTATGAAGAGAGATATGGCTGAGTTTGTTTCCAAATGCCTAACTTGTCAACAAGTAAAGGCAGAACATCAAGTTCCAGCTGGTTTGTTACATCCTTTGTCAGTACCATAGTGGAAATGGGAATGAATAACTATGGATTTTGTTACAGGACTTCCAAGGACACAGAGTAGTCATGATGCAGTATGGGTTATAGTTGACAGATTGACCAAGTCTGCTCACTTTTTGCCAGTTCGGATGGACTATAGCCTGGAAAGATTGGCCAGATTGTACATATATGAGATTGTAAAATTGCATGGAGTGCCAGTATCAATTGTGTCTGACAGAGATCCTAGGTTCACTTCTAGATTCTGGGGTAATCTTCAGAGAGCCCTAGGAACTAGATTGAACTTCAAAGACAAAGATTCCACCCACGCATGATGGCCAGTCTGAGAGGGTTATTCAGATATTGGAGGATATGCTACGGGCTTGTGTGATTGAGTTTGAAGGTAGTTGGGATACACACTTGCCTTTGATTGAGTTTACTTATAACAACAGCTACCAATCAAGCATTGGGATGCCTCCATATGAAGCTTTATATGGCAGAAAGTGCAGAACTCCCTTATGTTGGGATGAGGTAGGTGAAAGGAAGATGATTGGGCCAGAAATTGTTCAGCAGACAGAGGAAAAGATCAGATTGATCAGAGATAGACTCAAGGCTGCATCAGACCGTCAGAAGTCCTATGTTGATCTGAAGAGAAGAGATATTGAGTATGCAGTGGGTGATAAAGTATTCCTCAAAGTTTCTCCTTGGAAGAGGATGGTGAGATTTGGCAGAAAAGGAAAACTGAGTCCTCGTTTCATCGGACCATATGAGGTTCTGGAAAGAGTGGGTCCTTTGGCATATCGGTTGGCATTACTTCCAGAGCTAGCAAGGATACACAGTGTCTTCCATGTGTCCAAGTTAAGGAGGTACAGATCTGACCCATCTCATGTACTATCGGTTGAAGAGATTGAGGTAAATCCAGACCTCTCATATGAGGAAGAACCCATAAAAATTCTGGCATATGAGGTAAAGTAGCTGAGGAATAAACAGATACACCTGGTTAAAGTGCTGTGGAACCATCATTCAGGCCAGGAAGCTACTTGGGAACGTGAAGAGGATATGAGGAGACAACACTCACAGCTGTTCAGAGACTAATGCCAGGTAAAATTTCGAGACGAATTTTATTTAAGGGGGGGAGAATTGTAACACCCCTATGTTTGGTAGTGCGTTCTACTGTTCCAGTGACCAGTGTTGTCCGGACAGTTAGGATGCCTAGAACTACACTTCAATATGAGTGAGGAGACATAAAATAATGAAATACAAGAAAATAAAATACAGGAAAAACAAAGGAAAAATAATAGTAAAGAAATGCAATCAAGTTAAGCGAGCCGAGAACCCTAGCGATGGGTGACCGCATCGGGAAGTCACGGCGTGGACCGTTGACTAGCCCTGGACTGCGGAGAACCCTGGAAAATATTTTTAAGACTCAAATAAATATTTATTGAAGTATAAATATCATTAGAAATATCAAAGAAAAATTAAATAATTAGTACAAAGAAAAGTGAGAAATCAAAAAACGGACAAAACCCGGTGTTACCGAAAAACCGGGAATGCAACCCGAACAGGGACATTGTGGTCATTTGACACCCCGAGTTTTCTTTTGACCTAAATTTCCATCAAAAATAAATAATATTACACTTGGAAAATATAATGAAAAATTAATTTAGTGGGACCTAATGTAAATAGTAAAAGTGGAGGGTAAATTGACTAATTATCACATTTAAACATATAAAATAATTTATATTTGGTGAGTGGAGCACTATAGATTAAATTTAATCTTAAGTGGGCAGATTGCTCCACTAAACACTTCATCTTCAACCTTGAGAATCACCATTGCCGAATGAACTCCAACAAAACCTCCCATGGCCGCCCCATTTGCATGGCTTCTTACACCGATTTCAAGCTACACTTTCTTTACTTGTCTTCATTAAAGTTTATCCCCACATCACAAGAAAGAGTTTGATAGCAATTTCAAGAAGTTTTGGTGAAGATTTAAGAAGTCTCATCCATAGGTAAGTTTAAGTTTTTTATTGTTGCTTTGTTAAAGTTTGTAAGGATGTTATGGGTGTTTGATTTATGAAGAAATTTTTGAGGTTTGATGTTGAATGGGAATTTGTACTTTTGGCAGCCATGGAAACACCTTGAAGGCAGTTTATTTTTGCTTGTAAATGGTGAATTAAACGATTGATTAAATGTATATTGTGTAGGAAATTGTTTGGGTGATGTATACTTAGTATATGTAAATGTGAAATGAAATTTAAAGCTTGGAAATTAATAGAATGTAAATGTACCATTGTGGCAGTTTGTTAGCTCTTGAAGAATGCTGGAATTCATGCTTGGTTTATGGAATAATGATGTTAATTTGTGATAGGGGTTATGGCAGTTTGAGTGCATGTATGATGGTGTGAAGTTGAACATGTAAATGAGCATGAATTGGTGATTGAATTATTGTAAATTGAGTTGGACAAATTCTGCACTTGTTGGTGCACATTGAATGTAATTGTAAGCTGCCAAAATGACCTATAATATATTGTAAATTATGTTTAGGTTGTTGTACAACCAGAATTGGTTTGAATGTTGAGTTTGGTAAGTGTTAAAAGTGATCCTTGATGTGTATGCAAAAAAATGCAATAAGGCAGTTTGTGTTTTAGGCCTATAACTTTAAGTGTGTGGCTCCAATTGGTATGAGACTAATTGGAAGTGAAACTAGGCACAAAATGTGCCAACTTTCATGAAGAAAGCTTGCCAAAATTCTACTTGCAAGGTAGCTTGAAAAATAACCAAATCCGGATTAAGTGCAAATAAGGCATGAAAATTGACCATTTGGGCAGCAGTTAGTATTTAGGCTATAACTCACTCAAAACAGGTCCAATTGACCTGAAATTTTAACCATGAATAGTTAAGATCCATATCTACAAGTCTTATGAAGACATCAAAGCCCAGAAATGACCATAAGCAAGTCAAACAGCTTGCACAAGTTCGGGTCCAAAAACTGGCTGAATCTAAAGTGACCTAAAGTGATAATTTTTTATGCATTTTGACCAGCAATAGTAAAATGACCATAACTTGGTCTACATAACTCAGAATGACCTGAAATTTTGCCCCGCGTTCCATAAGACATAGATCTACAAGTTTGTAGTTTTGACCAAAACCCGAAAATCGAGGAAACTAGGTCGTCCGGCTAGGTCAAACTAGTATATCGAAATCCAGCAAATTGCAAGAAAATGCAGTATACACGGAAATGAACTTGGTAACATGTACCAACCCTAAAATACTATCGAATGTGACATATTAATAACATTAAAACCTAAATTACCTAGAATGCATCGAGATTCAACATATTAGGTTGACTAAGAAAATATTAGAATTCAGTGAATTAATTATTAAGCATTATCGTTAGAGACAGTTTAAATGAGTACTGAAACACTTCAAATTGTGTTTCTCAGTTAGCAAAGACTAAGGAAAAGGGAAGAAAACACTGAGTCAAGGCCAGGAGACAGTTATCAGAGGTTTGTGCACAACAGTTATTTCTTTTGAATTTTTCAATTGAAATAAATTATGACTATTTGTATATTATTGTTTTCAATTATGGAAATGTGTTTGAATGGATACTTATTGCTTGAAAAGCATTGTAAATGGTTTGAAACTGTGGAAAAATTGATTTAGTGTGATTGTGAAAATTTGAAGTTAATTATGAATTGTGTTGCCATTTTGTGAATGAATTTATGACTTTAGAAATTTATTGGATTCTCACAAATCATTTGAATAAAATGTTTGAAATTGATTTTGTGTTCACACTTAGCATGACAGTATCATATCATTCCTTCTCCATT
Organism: Hevea brasiliensis; assembly: GCF_030052815.1. Classification (NCBI taxonomy): domain Eukaryota; kingdom Viridiplantae; phylum Streptophyta; class Magnoliopsida; order Malpighiales; family Euphorbiaceae; genus Hevea; species Hevea brasiliensis. Next base: position 584,105 of record NW_026614585.1, read on the forward strand.
TATGGGGTTGTGATCGTTTATTTTCCTTATCCATTTATGGAGCCGTGATCGTTTATTTTTCTCCCTCTCTGGTTTACCAGTTGAGGTGATCGGATGAGTACTCATTATATAGCTAGCTCCCTTCCTCATTGATTTCGATTAGTGGGGTTGTGATTGCTTTGTCGTGGTGTACAACGCGGCATTGATCGGAAATTTTGTGTCATAGCTTAAGTTATATATGAATTGGCAACACTGTGTTCATAAATTATTTGACTAAATTGTGTTATTATGAGCTTCGATAATTTATGAAATGGAGTTTAAATTCTTATTGACATTCACTGTCTTTCGAATTTAACTACGTTTTGATTACTGAGATTTATTGTGATATTGTGTTAAATTCCTTATGACGTTCATTGTCTTGAATTTAACTATGGTTTTACATATCCATCATTTATATGATTTATGAACCGTGATTTAAAGTTGTATTTGGTTAATGTTGTGCACCACTGAGACATTATCTCAGCGATAGCTTTTCATTGCTATCGCAGGTAGACAGACGGACAGGGCAGCAGACTAGGCTGCTAGTACATCCAGCGAGAGATTATCGGGTATAATGAATATACCACATTTTGTATTTTGTACTGTAATGTATGACCACTGTATGTACATAGTGTTTTTGGTTTTGAGCAGTTGTAAATTAAAATTGTACATTGAAGTTGTAAAGTAAATTATGAGATATTTTGACTTGTAAAATTTGTATTGTATTTCTTTATCTTAGTCTTTGAAAAATCACTGTGGATTTGAGTTGAGAAATATGTTGTGTTGAGAAATATATTGGAGTTGAGATTTCGAAATATATTGAAGTGCTTTTTACAGGTTTTCTGAAGAACTGTTTTGTCCAAAATACAGATGGCACTCTGCCAAAATTTTTACAGAAATTCCAAATAATTAAATGTGTTAGTTTTATCGCTTCAGTTCAAAAAGGTTTTTAACACCTGTAAATAGTGCTCACCACTATAAAAGAAGTAAGAAAAGTTTTAAAAATCCCTTGTAGTGTATTTAATGGGTTATTAGTAGACGGAGTTGGTAATTCATTAGGTATACTACTGGATCATGTTATGCCTTACAGAGGGGTAGGGTGTGACAATTGGTATACCAATTAGGGACTATAAATTGTAGTACTACCCACATGAATGATCATTGATAGACAATATATGTCTGATATGATTGTTCTATAGGCTTTATGTCTACTCGTTGGCCATTATGCCTAATTTTATTTTTGGCTTCATGCCTGCTTGCTGGCCTTGTGCTAGATATGACAGATGTATACATGTTAGACATACGGATGTTTAACTAGTTTACTCCCGTGTATCCACTCTTTATAATTTGTTATAGGTTACTTGGGTACAGATATGAGTAATAAGCTTTAAAATTTAAATAATTAAATGAAGAGATTACAGATTTGAGTAATAAGACTAAACATGGCATAAATGAACAAAAAGAGATCCTGATTAACTTAATTGCTTCCAAAGTTCTATAAACATGTAAAAGACTTCAAATTCATGAAATCTATATTTCTTTATAAAGTTATACGTAGAATAATTATTTCAATTATTTAGTTATTTTTATTTCAATTTATGCACCACTAAGCAATATGCTTAGCGTATTGGTTCATATCATGCGTAGATACGGGAGACCAGCAGCAGCAATAGTGCCTAGATAGGATTTTGACCAAATCTGCTATAGTGTAGATTGTCACCTTAACAATCCATTTTGGTAGGGCTCATGTATATTTAGATTTTGCATTTTGATTATTATATATAAGTAAACGATATAAATCATTTTGTGGTTGTAAATAAATTGTAATTTATTGTATATAAATTTTATATGAATGAATGAAATATGTTTCCTTGGAAATTGTATGAGTTATAATATGATATGATGTATGGGAAATTGATATAAGCAATGAGTTGATATATGAAAATATGAAATGGATATAAATTATTTTAATAGGTAAATAGTAGAACCCATCATATGCTAATAGAAACAGAGGAGACTCTGTCTAAGTCTCCATAAAAATAAAATGTGATAAAAAAATTTCACATATGGAATAATTTAAATAAATAGACATTAAATTAATAAGGTACATGACAAGACAAGATATGATACTTCGGCATCTAAGTTACATTGTAGATGAATAAAGAGTGTCACAATGTGTACATAACTTTTACAAGGTATTACCAAAAGTAAATCAAAGACCAAGTAAACTAATGAGTGCCTTGCTAATCACATCACCCTTACACATGACAAGAATCTATTGGTATAGTAATGGATTTTATTAATAGATTTGAATTTATTGGTAATTATCCACAAATTATCAACCAATTTTAAAATTTCTTACTCATATGTAAGATAAGTGTTTAATTTACCAATGAATTACAAATTGGTTGATAAATTACCAAGGGATTTAAAAGAAGAGATTGGAGAGAGAGAGAGAGAGGATGAAAAAGAAAGTTAGATAAAATAATTAATTTAATAAATAAAATAATAATAATATTCTTTTTAAAAGGGGGTAAAATAATCATTTCATTTTAATGATTATTTTAACTTGTAAATTTGACGTTACGAATAAAAATATTTTTGAAAATAATATTAAACTTAAGTGATTTTATTATAATAAATTAAAATTTAGATCCAGAACTCACGAAACGGTACACTTTCATTGCCCCAGCAGTTTCCAAACGTAGACTTCTTTCTTGATACATATATTTTTATTTAAAAAAAAAGAAAAACTTAAATAAAAAGCATTTATAGAAAGTACAATAAATTTATCCATAATGTCCATTTATTTTTTAATTTAATTTTTAATTACATTTTAAATAAGATAAATTATTATTATTATTAAATTAATTTTAAATTAAAATTTCTCTTTTATTTAATTTAATTTGAATAAATTTTTATCTATTATAATAATAAAATTTTAATTAGTTTATAATGTAATTAATAAAAATATTTATTTAATTCTTTATATATATATATTAATAATAATTTTAATGATTATTTCATTTAAAATGTAATAAAAATACTTTATTCAAAAAATAATATAAATTTCGTGAGATTTTATTTTTTATTTCATAATTTATATAGATCGATATTTATTTTTCATAAATTATAGAAAATATATTAAATTAATAAAAAATAATATAATATTTAAAAATACATAAATATAGTATTTTTTTGTTATGAATATAAATTACTAATAATGAATTGAATTATTTAATTTTAATAATAATGAAAATATATAACATCATTATTGATTAAAATAATATTCTATTATATTATTTTTTAAAAATACTATACTTAAGTGTAAATTTTTTTATTACTTTAATATATTTTTTATAAAATAATTTTTTGATAAAAATGATTATTACTTTACATAAATTTATAATATAAAATAAATACATTTCATAACAATTACAATTTTAAAATACTGTCATTTTTTATTAATATAATAAATATTAAAAATATATATTATTTTTTAAAAAATAAATTTCATAATTTTAATACTGTAACTTTAATTATTTTTAATCATTTTCATTTGTAGTTAAATTTTTGATGCAATTATATTTATAATTTATCTTTGAAATTCTACTTCTACATAAAAATACAGTTGAGAGATAATTCATGCATAAAAATATAGATCTTTAACTAAAATTTAAAAATAATTTTATTAAAAATTAATGATAATAAAATATAGATAATCAAAATATTAGTTATCATTGCATTCGATATATAGTTATAATGAAATAAAATATTTAAAAGTTTAAGAAATATTAAATAAGAAACTTATAAAAAATTAATAATTAAATAAATATTAATTGAATATATTTAAATAAATAAATTTTGAGAATGATAACTAATAACTTTTGAAAGAAATAATAAAAAAAAGTGCAAATCAGAAAAAGATATAAAAATATTTAGGTAAAATAAAAATATTTAGTGAGAGAAGAGTACTTGATGTGCATCAAATATCTTATATAACATACTATACATAGAAAAATAAATAAAAACTATTTAAATAAAAAAATTAATTTATAATTAAATATTATTTAATTGAACAGCAGTAACAAAAGCATTCAAATTCAATTTTTATAATAGTAAAATGTTTTATAGTTATTTGACTATTTCAATTAAATCGTCATATGTTGGTCATAATGATAATAATAATAATAATAATAATAAGTATTAATTAATCTTAAGAAAGTGAAACAAAAATAATATTAAATTATTAACATAAAAAATAATACATACTAATTATAAATAAGTTAAATTTTTATATTTATTTTTATAATTTTTTATGTATACTATACTTTTTGTCTCTTAAATTTTTTAATAGAGATTTTATAATAAAAATAATAGAAAATATAACAATGTAATAAAAATATTTATTAAAAATATGAAATAATTTAAGGTTAATTAAATTATGTGATAGTTGATTATAAGATCATAAAATAATAATCAATTTTCTTTAAACTAATTGTTGTCCCAAAATAGTCCAAGAGGGGGGTGAATTGGACTTTAACAATTTTTCGGCCCTTGTTTGTAGCCTAATAAAAAATTGCGGCTTTGTTCAATTAGGTGCTTCTCTATATAAAATGAAAGTGATATATGCTTCAACAATATGTTCCTAAGTTGCAATTCAAGTCTCAATCAATGTATATGGCAATATTTGACAAAGCATCCATCATACAATATACAACTAATTTTTCAAGTCATTCAATATGTCCACAAATTTATTAACTCAATCTATTTAACCAACATTCAATATCATGTATATAAGGAAAAATTTAAATTGCACAAAAGTAAGGAGGTCAAGGTTAGAGAGATCAAACACAACGATTTTTATAGTGGTTCGGCTTAACTAGCCTACATCCACTCTCTCAAAGAACCCTCTTTGAGTCTTCTCTCCACTATTTGCTCTTTTGAAGGCAAGAGACCAAAAGCCCTTTACAACTTTTCAACACCAAGTTTTTACCAAGGTAGCTTGAAACCTTCACAAATGCTATCATAAGCACTTTCTCTCTCAAGCTTCAATAGGTGATTGTACAACCTCTCTTAAATGCAATTTAATATTGTAACACTCACTCTTACTCAATACAAATCAAACTATAAAGAAGGGATGAGTTGATTTGCCAATGGAAGCTCAAAATCTTTAAAGCTCTTGAATGAAAGTAATAAATGAAAAATCAAAGTTGGAGTTCAAATGTAAGCTGTCATCAAGTGTAAATGAAGTGAAGAATGTGTATTTATAGTCTCAAATCATTTTAGACCGTTTGAAACCCTTTTGGAACGTTATACACTGTCCAAGACAAAATAGCTGTTATTTTGTCCTTTTGTGCTAAGTTGAGCAGCTCTGATAAATTAGCAAACTAATGAAATTTTATGAGCAGTCAGTAAACTGGTTAGTAAACTGACTTTTTTAGCAAACTCATTAGCAAACTAAAAAATTCAGCAAACCAGTTAGCAAACTAAGTCAACAGCTGCATATCTCAACTTGCAATGTCAAATGATTTAGACCTTAAAAAAATATTTCAATGGTAGTATCCAAGGTCATGATGAGAAAAAGTAATCAGAAAATAAAATTTCATTTTTGAGCTTCATATGACTAAATTCTCATCCATTCTTTTCACAAAAGACCTAAGACTCAATCTCTAATACTATGCCTTTCATAAATTTTCTTTGAGTCTTGGCTTCCATAGTCTTGTTCTTTTCTCATTTTGGATTTGTCTTGAAATGCCTTTGAGTATCCTTTCTCCTTAGATGTAACTTCAAAAGTTCTTTAGCAGCAAGACAAAGAATCTACATATCACTTTAAAGTTGGGTTAGATAGATTCCCTTTGAGTTTTGTTATCATCAAAATCAATGCTCATTTTGAGCTACACGGGGTCAACACTAATTGTTATCAATAATTTATTATTATTATTATTATAGTAACATGTGGCAAATAATATTTTTGAGTAAATAAATTTATAAAAAAAATAATATAAATAATTTTTAAATATTATATTTTATTATAAAATGTCTTAATTTTTAAAAATTAAATTTTAAAGAAAATAATAATTTAAATCATAAATGTTAATGTGGTATTATAAATAATAATGATAATTAAAAGAAAAATAAAAAAATGAATAATAATTAGTTTAAAAGAGAATATTTTATGATTGATTATGAGACTACAAACTAACAATAAATTTTCTTTAAATTAATGGCCATCAATAACCTTTTATTATTATTATTATTATTATTGAGGTAACATGTGGTAAATAATATTTTTGTATAAATAAATTTATTAAAAAATAATATAAATAAATTTTAAATATTACATTTAATTATAAAAGGTCTTAATTTTTAAAAATTAAATTTTGAAGAAAATAATAATTTAAATAAAAAATGTTAAAATAGTATTGTGAATAATAATGATAATTAAAAAAGAAATAAAAAAATTATAATTAATATTTATAAAATAATATAAATAATTTTTAAATATTAGATTTAATTATAAAGGTCTTAATTTTAAAAAAATTAAATTTAAAAAAAATAATAATTTAAATCATAAATGTTAAAGTAGTATTGTAAATAATAATGATAATTAAAAGAGAAATAAAAAATTTAAATAATAATTAGTATAATGCAGAGTATTTATGAAAGGTGACAAGTGACAAACCTTTCAAAGAAAACATATCATTAGAAATACCTCTCTGCTTTATATGTATAATAATTTAAATCATAAATATTAAGATAATATTGTAAAAAATAATAATAATTAAAAAAAAAATAAAAAATAATTAGTATTTATAAAATAATATAAATAATTTTTAAATATTACATTTAATTACAAAATATTTTAATTTTTAAAAATTAAAAATTAAAAAAATAATAATTTAACTCGTAAATGTTAAAGTATTATTGTAAATAATAATGATAATTAAAAAAGAAATAAAAAAATTTAAATAATAATTAGTATAAAAGAGAATGTTTATGATTGATGATGAGATTATAAATTAATATTTATTTTTTTTTAAACTAATGGTCATTAATAATTTATTATTATTATTATAAAGGGTAACATGTGATAAATAATATTTTTATATAAATAAATTTATAAAAAATAATATACATAATTTTAAATATTACATTTAATCATAAAAGATTTTAATTTTTAAAAATTAAATTTTAAAGAAAATAATAATTAAAAGTATAAATATTAAAGTAGTATTATAAATAATAATGATAATTAAAAATATTAAAAAATAAATAATAATTAATGTTTATAAAATAATATGAATTACTTTTAAATATTACATTTAATTATAAAAAATTTTAAATTTTAAAAAATAATAATTTAAATCATAAATATTAAGATATTATTGTAAATAATAATAATGATTAAAAAAAATAAAAAAATAATTATTAATATAAAAAAAATATTTATGAAAAGTGACATATATCAAACTTGTTTAAAAAAAGTGTTACTTGACACTTCTTTGTGTATATCACTCTGTTATATATAGTTTTATATATATATATATATATATATATATATATATATATATATATATATATATTAATTTTTTATATATTTTAATATAAATATTTAAATTAATATAATTAAATTTATTTTTATATAAATTTAAATTTGTATCGAATGCACCATAAAAAAATATTTGATCAGTTGCAACCATTCGATTGGATGATTTCCAACAGAAATATCCTGTGGCAAGATCAACACAAGTCATTTAACGACACGTGCTCTACGAGTTGTTTTCGGCCAAACAAAACATTTTCCAAGTTGCTAATCTCTGACCATCCATCACCGCGGATTCATAAAAATGGAAATGCGTATAACGTAGTACAATTCACACTAACCTTATTCATCGTTGGATTTGTGATACTTCATCTCCGCACATTGTCAGACCTTTCGATTGGCCGCTGCAGATTGCACTATCTAGATAAATCAAGGCCGTCGAACCCATGGAGCCCATAACAAAAAGGCGCATCAACAGCACAGAATCATTTCACTATCCTGAACGTTTAATGCGGTTCTGCAAGGAAAAAGATGAAAAATCTAATTATTAAATGCATTTAATTGTAATATTTTTAAACAAATATATAATTACTTTTTAAATTATAAAAAATAAATTTTATATTTACCCATAATATGCATAAAAATGAGAAGTGGAGAAAATATTGAAATTATTAAAAATATCCTTAATTTTTTATATTATTTACAATGTTATAAGTATTAATGCTAATCAAATGTTTACATATCTATAAAAGTATAATCAACTGAAAAATATATATTATTAGTAGTTGTAATAATAAAAGAGAAAAAAAAAAGTAAATTTTTTTTAAAATTATAATTCTATCCTTATTGGCTTCTTTACTAGTAATTATAATTCTATCCTTATTGGCCTTTTTACTAGTGGCATTCGATGTATCATCTTTTCAAGAAGATTTGTGACAAAGAAATACATATAGATTTCGATCTATAATCTTTTCAAGGAGATCTGCTATAAAAAAAAATATATACAGTTTTCTAGTCTCAATCAATGTGCTTTATACTCAACCACTACAGAATAATATGTCATACTTGATATTTTAGCTCCTTTCATTCCTCTAAATATATTAGTATCTGAAAGTTTCCATTTAAATAAGATTGTAATCAAAATCTAATCAAAATCTATTTATTCAAATTGAATATTTCAATTCTTATATTTCTAAATTAAATAAATATATATATATATATTTTATAAAAATAAAACTTAACTTCACACTTTTAAATATGTTATTTCTGGTTTTAGCATGTTTTTTAAACTTAATTAGTTTAACAAACATGAGTCAACCATTAAAATGTTTCTATTATTATTTATGTTAATTGCATTTTAATTGAAATAAAGGACATCAATACTAAAATAATGAAAAATTCAAAAAGAAATTAAATAAAATAATTTTAACATTCAAATTGACAATTATAAAATTACTGCTTGAAAAATTATTATTTTAATTTAGATATAAATATTAAATCTAATATGATTTAATATAGATTAAATTAATGATGTACAAAGACATAATATTAAATTACTTAGACTTAGAATTCAGATAAATCTCTCACATAATAAATTTTTTTTTCTCATAATTAGATTTAAAAAATAAAAATTAAAGAGTTCTTAATTAATGAAAATACAGAATTTAAAATTATGTGAAATTGTTATTATTATTATTATTATTATTATTATTATTATTATTATTAAATCATAAGAATTAAAAAAAAATTATGAAATATATGCGTTTTATAAATTAGATTTCGATATAAAAATATAAATGAAAATTAGAAATTGACAAAATAATAAAATTTATGATTTATAAGAGAAGAGCATTAAGTAATAAAACACATAATTACATATTGATTTTTTTATTAATAAATATATATAGATCTATGTAAAAATTAAAACCTAATTAATTTAAAATTTTTTAATATTTATTATTTACAAATTGAATTATATTTAATCTTTATTAGTAATTATTTTCATTCTTTATTTTTATTTATTTGATAGAAAAAAATTCATTAACTAAATATTTATATGTTAATAAATCATATAGAATTATGTATATTGTATGCGGAAAAATGATAAAACAAAATACTTAATATTATTTATAAACAAAATTTTAATTTACATTTGTTATTCTATTTAGGTAAAATAATTATTGTTCAATATTAAATATTGATTATGTTTAATATGTTATACATTTTAATAAATGCAAGCGCTAAAATAAATATTGTAAATAAACGAGTAATCTTATGAGTATATATAATAATTGGCTTAAAATTTAATTTCACCATATAATTACCAAGGATATTTAATTTAGTCTATTTTTAATTTTTATCTAAATTAGTTTGAAAACTTTAATTTGAGTTTGATTTAGCTTAAAAATAAAATAAAATTAAGTTTCTTAATTTTTAAATTTATATTAAAAAATTAACTTTAAATTAAGAAATTAAATTTTTATTTTTATTTTTTAATTTAAATTAAAAAATCAAGAAATTGAATATATAAATTTTAATTTTTAAATTAAATTAAACTTAAATTTAAAATTTTAAATTTGGTTTATAAAAATAAAAAATATTAAATTAAACTTTTCTAATATTACAGATAAAATTATATATTAAATTTATAAATATGCGAAATTAAACTTTTTTTTTTCAATAATAATTTATTGTGAACTTTTTTCAATAATAATTTCTTATTAAATCTCCTAACTAATCCCAATATGAGGCTTCGACAACCGAGTCCAAAGCTCATAAACTGAGGACCCCCACTTTTTATCCTTCTCTCCCGCGAAAATAATACAAAGGAAACAAACCGCCGTTTGCATTTCATCTCACCCACACGCAATTCCCTCCATAACCGTCCAAATTATATCACAGTGCCGCGCCACCGTGGCAAGCAGGTAAAGAGATGTGAGCAGGATGGGCCCACAAAAAAAGGACGTGTCGGGTGCTTAAAACACCTTCTGTTTCTCGTTGGGGAAAGACGACAAAGCCGCTGCAAACGGCCGTTTACTCTCTCTCTACACTCTCACTATCGAGTACGCTGTAGAGAGAGAAAAGAAGGCAGCGAATTAGAGATATTAGACCACAAAAAGGAAAATATTAATAAAATATGCAGAGAAAGCGGCAGTAGTTTTTACTTTGAGAGAGAGGAGACAGAGAAAAAGACTGAAAGAGTACAATGAGAGTAAACCAGAGTGAGAGAGCGTGCTTTTTATATGCTGCTATTAGAGTACTTTTCTCCTTTAACGATCATCATCATGAGCACATTCCTTAGCACCACCACCATAACAACCACCAGTCGCCACCGCATTGTCCAGTTCTTGATGTAATAAGATGTGCATAATCTCATTATTACTAATGTGCACGTGAGATCTTTTTTTTTTTTTTTTGAGTTTTAGTTTTGGAGCGTTGGATCTTGATTATAGTATGGGGAGCGTGTCCTCCGATGAAGGCTCTGATCCGCAGAGCGAGAGATGTGGGAGCTATAGCTTGAGTGCTGACGTCAGCGAGTCAGAGAGCTGCAGTAGTTTCTCGTGTCGGCGGTTTGATGGTGAAGGTGCTTCTAGCTCTTTGACTTCGTCTCCTCGTCCTCCGGTAACCTCCAGTTTCTGTTTTCAAGCGCCGGTGTTGCTGCCGGTGATTGGAGGAAAGGACATCATGATTTGGGACGTCAAGCCTGAGAAACGGGAGACGGATATATCTGGTACTTGATTCTGATTCTTATTACTTCAATTTCTTTTTTTTTTTTGTTAGTTATTTCACTTTTAGTGCTGTTCGTCTGAGTGATTTTTGGTGGATTGAGTGAGGTTTAAGGTCAATTTTGGATGCAGTTTTTTGTGCTTTTTGTTTTTTAGGCTGTCAATTTTATGGATTTGATTTGTTGGGTTGCTAATAAAAGTAAATTATGGATATTGAGGTTTTATGATTTTGTTTCTTCCAAGTATTGGGGAAATAGGAGAGCTTAACCTTTAATTTATCAAATTTTTAGACAATTTTTTTTTTTAATTTTAAATTACCTTTGAGTGTCCATCTTCTTTAAGCTTCTTTTCAGCAATATTAGGAATTTATAAAGTATACTGCAAATTGCATATAATTTTGTGTCATTTGAGGATTATCCATTTTAATCATTTCTAGATTTAGTATTTTTTTTTTGGGTGCACATTTTTGTAGAAGTTGAAATGATGAAAGAGAGATTCGCTAAGCTTCTGTTGGGAGAGGACATGTCTGGAGGTGGTAAAGGAGTCTGTACTGCTCTTGCCATTTCAAATGCCATCACAAATCTTTCTGGTTTGTATGATTTTACTCTCTGTATATGTTTTTAATCTTTTTTTTTATTATTTTTTTATTTTTTTTATATATATATGTGAACTTGTATAATATTGGTATTGCTCTAAATCTATTTGTTTTGTTTATGGCAGCAACTGTGTTCGGTGAGCTGTGGAGGTTAGAGCCATTGGCTACACTAAAGAAATCAATGTGGCGCAGAGAAATGGAATGGCTCTTATGTGTGAGTGATTCAATAGTTGAGCTTGTTCCTTCAATACAACAATTCCCTGGTGGAGGCACATATGAGGTCATGGCAACTAGGCCACGCCCAGATTTATACATTAATCTCCCTGCCCTGAAGAAGCTTGATGCCATGCTAATTAGCATGCTTGATGGGTTTTGTGACACGGAGTTCTGGTATGTGGATCGGGGGATAATTGTAGCTGATGGTGGTGATTGCGATTTGTATCCATCAAGTATTTCTAGTGGGAGACCTTCAATTAGGCAGGAAGAGAAATGGTGGTTGCCTTGTCCAAAAGTACCATCAAATGGGTTGTCTGAAGATGCAAGGAAAAGGTTGCAGCAGTGCAGGGATTGCACAAACCAGATATTAAAGGCAGCAATGGCAATCAATAGTAGTGTGCTTGCTGAGATGGAGATACCTAGTGTGTACTTGGAGACCTTACCTAAGGTATGGTTTCTGTATTTCTTTACTTAAAATGCCTGTGAGACTAGCCTTTTTTTTTTTTTTGGTGACTTCTTGCTTTTCTTCAATAGCTTTAAATTATTAGTTTGATTATTAATTTACTTCTTAGGTTTCATTTGTTTTGTGAAAAATATTATCGTGGAAGATATTTTTTCTTGTCAAAAGAAAAATTAAGCCATTTTTAAGAAAAATGACTTTCCCTGCTCAAAAGAGGAAGTCATTTTCCTGAATTTGATAACCTTATTAGATTGTAAAAACACTTATACATATATGACATAAACAAATTTCATTAGTTTAACATTGCAACCAAATAATGGAAAATATTTTCATGGAAAACCTTTTCTTAGAAAACGTTTTCATGGAAAATATTTTCCACATACTAGTTATTTTCCACGAAACAAATAGAGCCTTAGTTTATGTTCATTTAAAATATTCCTTTTGTGAGATTCTGAGAAGTTATGTTGTAAAATTTACAGCTGGTAGCTTGGCATTTATTTGATTCTCAAAGAACTTGAGAGTTAATTTACATCTCGCATTTCTTCAATAGCTTTAAGTTATTAGTTTGATTATTAATTTTCTTCTTAGTTTATTAAAAATATTCCTTTTCTGAGATTCTGAGAAGTTATGTTGTAAGATTTACATCATTGGAAGCCCGGCATTTATTTGATTCTCAAAGAACTTGGGAGTTCATCTATATTATGTATCCTGACTTCTCCTCGCTTCAGTTAGCCTTTGGGCTTTCGTTGCCAAGCTTGAAACCTGCGATTCTGTAACGATGGTTCAAGATGTCACCTATTTTTATTTCTAAACTACAATAATGTTCTTTGGTTCCTTTTAGTGATATATTTTAAAAGGCCTTCAAAAGGATTGGCAATTATAAAGAATACAGTTGCAGTATAGGCAAAAGATATATTTCTACCCAGAAGAACTGGGGTACAGATAAATTGACTGATAAAAAGAGAAGGCATTGTGAAATGGTGATAGATACCAGAAAGGATAGAAGATAATGCTCTGTTGTCTTCTTTTGTCAGATAAAATGTGAGAGCATATCAGTATAAACAGAAGCAAGTGAAAGTTTTCTCTCATGCTGGGTACTTCATTCCATTGGCCACTTTATTTTTCTTCTTATCTTAATAGTCTTATTTTAAATGATGTATTCTTGTTGTGTCATAAAGTTTGGAGGCATGCCAATGTAGACAAGACAATAAAATAATATTTGAACAAAGTTATGTTGAAAGAATACCCATGATTTGATGGAGGAGAAAATTTTATTGCTAATCATACAATTCTAACTCTGGTTAAATTTAATGCAAACAATGAATTCTAAAGCCTAAGTATGTTGCTCCTGTTTTGGCCCCTTCAACAACCAAGGTAGCTCTGTCCGTGATAATTTTAAATGTGCATGTATGATAACTTCTCATAATGCAATTTTATTGAACAAATTTATAAATGTGTTGCATAGAAGTTGGCATGCCCTATTAGTACATATTATTTGCCTGTGTTCTTTTTTTTTTTTTGGGTTCATAGAAGAAATCTTGTGGTTTCTCTTTTTCTTCTACTTTTTTTTTTTTTTCCTTCCAATCTAATTTTTAACCTTTTTTTTCCCCTTCTTGTTGTGCAATCATAATCAGAGTGGAAAAGCTTGCTTGGGAGATATCATCTACCGCTACATAACTGCCGAGCAGTTCAAGCCAGAATGTCTTCTTGATTGCCTAGACCTCTCAACTGAGCATCACACACTGGAAATAGCTAACAGGATTGAGGCAGCAGTGCATATCTGGAAGCATAAAGATAAGAGAAAGCAGACAAATCTCACAAAAGTTAGGCACTCATCATGGGGTGGCAAGGTCAAGAACCTTGTCGCTGACACCAAAAAGAATAATTTTCTGGCCCAGCGGGCTGAGACCCTCTTACAAAGCCTAAGGATACGTTTTCCTGGCCTTCCGCAGACAGCATCGGATATGAACAAGATTCAATATAACAAGGTATTTGCTCTTAAAGCTCCAATCCTTTAAGATTATCACATAAGTAATTTGATTGCCAACAAGAAAAGATCACATATGATACATATTAAATAAGTCTTTTGGACCAAATTCACTGAATGCAATCTGAAAAGGTCTTTATAACAAATAGCTCAAGAGGCAATTCAATAATTGTAGTCATTTCTTTAGTCTCCGTTTGGAAAAAAAAAATCATTTGTAAGAAAAGAACTCGATGCAATTTTCGCACAATTATATTGTTTTTGGCATGATTTCTGTTTCTTTTAAAATGTCTTTTTTTAAAGTTAAAGTTAAAAAGAATTGAATTCTTTCACCTATTAAATTTCTAAACATGAGAATTGAAAAAAAAAAATTATTGGATTAAATTCTTATAAAATTCTAGTTTCCAAACAGAGGGTTAAAGTAACCATAGAGCAGAAGGCGCTGACATGATACTCATTATTTTATGTGGGTAATCTCTTGTTGAATACCATATGTTAATATTCATGGTATGACGTTAGGGAAAAATGATGCACTAAAATAAGTTGTTTTCCCCATAATTTATTAATGCTTCTAGTTTGGGTTCCTTACTCTAGACCTTACATGGGTAGCTGTCCTCCAGAGCACTGATGCGGCAACTTGGGCAGTTGGCTTTAATATTTGACAAATTGAAAGAACTAGAAAAAAACGGTGAAAAGTCTGTCTTAATGCAGGATATTGGACAATCGATTCTTGAAAGCTACTCGAGAGTAATGGAGAGCTTGGCTTTCAACGTTATGGCAAGGATAGATGACGTTCTTTTTGTAGATGATGCCACCAAGCGATGTGCTGCAGCAGAATCGATGTCGCTATTCAACAGAAGTGGTTTGGGTGGTCTTCCTATCCAGAAACGAATGTCTCCTAGTCCCTTCTCCATCCGACACAGCCCTTTTGCCTCTCCATTTGCAACCCCAACTTTCTGCTCTTCCACTCCGGTGGCTGGAAGCCCAAGAAGGGCACCGTCCTCCCTAAATAGGAACAACACTAACGAAGCATCAGATCAGAAGTTTGAGAAACCATGTCCAGCTGAATTTGTGAAGGTTTGGTCACACACAGGCAACCCAAGTGCAAGAAGAGTTTCTGGAGATGCACCTGAGCGAGATTGACTTCTCAAGGAAGTCACCATTTCAAACGGCATCGAGTTAGGGTGTCTGGGTCCTAGAATTGGTATCTAAACTTGTACATTCTTTAGCAATAGAAAGATCAAGTTCTAAAATTTTGATCATGCCTCTTTTTTAGTCCAGTTGTGTTGATGAAAGATTATTATCTATGCTGTTCAACAAAATTATGCTCTTCTATCTCCGTATCAAATCTC